>NC_090651.1:43057285-43407312 GCF_040937935.1 Hyperolius riggenbachi | reverse complement strand
AAAACGCGTACAAAAACGCTCATGCGCTTTGTATATGCAAACCGCAAACGCATAAAAACGCACGCAAACGCACAAGCGGAACAAAAATGCTTACGCAAGCGCAATTAAAACGCAATAAAAACACACACACAAAAAACGCACATGACCTAAAACTCAACCTTTCACACAGAGCCTTGGGTGCACCCAGCCTCAGCCTGGTTTACACTCATATATCCTACTGAAACTGTCTTTATTAAAATTGCTAGTAAAAAAATAAAAAATCACAGAGCAGGTCCTGCATACTCACAGTCATCAAAGTTTCCTCTGCCTTTGAAGCTATTGATCATTTTTTACTTCTCCAGGCGGTGTTATGTTGGATACACACCATGCGTTTCCGCGTTCGATGCATCCGTCGATACGATCGTTGAGTCGATTATTTCCGACATGTCCGATTCACGGTTCGATGGATCATTAGGTCGATTTGCCATACTTTACACGGCATTCAACCTAAAAATAATCGAAATGCACTCGGAAATGCTCGGAAATAATCGAATCGACGCGTATCAACGGACGCGTGCGACGCGTAAACTCATGGTGTTTATTCAGTATTATCACTAGTAATCTAGGGCCTAGTACATTCGTGGATTTCCTCTTACCTGTCTAGATGTTCTTTTGCCTATTCCAATACTAACTAACTCCTCCCCACACCCACTGTCTCTTGGTGTATTGGAATACCACAAGGTTCTGTTCTGGGACCCTTTCTTTTCTTTATCCGAACTGATGGCATGAGACAAGGATTACACTCTATTATTCAGTATCTCCTGATGATACCCAAAACTGTTTCTCAGCTCGTAATTTCTCTATGCAGTTACCTTGAGTCCCGACTGTTTGTTTGCTGTGTCTGCATTCATATCAACCTGTTTCCTCAAACTTAATATGGGTAAAACTGAGTCTACTTGTGACACTGGTTCAGAAGCCTGCAGAAAAGACCTGGTAAAACTACACACATTCTTTCCTACCTCTACTGTTTCTCTTGGTTTACTGAAATGAAAAAAAAAATATTATAAAATGTTCACTACACAGAGAGCGATAATACATCTCCATGCTGAGGATTCTTAAATGACAAGTGGAGTTATCACTTCCATTTCCATAGCAGGTGAGAGTGACATCAGGTAGTGATTGCATGCAGAGCTCCAGAGAAAATAACAAACACAGGTATATATGTGTAATGCAGCTTGTTAAAAGGCTTACAAAATATACAAAAAAAAATGATTGGGTAAAGATTGCTATGCTTTAAAGAGAACCTGTACTGAGTAAAAGTATTTAAAATAAACACATGAGGTAACTTCAAATGAACATTACATAGTTACCTTGCCATCAGTTCCTCTCAGAAGCGCACCATTTTCTTCTGACAATGATCCCTTCCAGTTCTGACAACATTTTGTCAGAACTGAAATATATAAGTTGCTGTCAGTTATATATCAGTTGCTGTCAGTTACAGCTGAGAGGAGAACTGATGTGTCCATGTTTCCCTTTGGCTCAAGTGGGCGATATTACAGTTTAATAGTGTGCTGACCAGGAAGCTGTTATGGGGTAATGGCCATTTTCAAAATAGAGGACGGAGAATTCCATTGATCACAGTGGACAAACAGGACGCAGGAGAGGAGAAAGAGATTGATGAGTAGACTACACAGCAGGTAAGTATGACTTGTGTATGCTTATTTTGACTTTATTTTCAGTACAGGTTTTCTTTAAGGACAACTGAAGTGAGCAGTATATGGAGGCTGCCATATTTATTTCCTTTTAAACAATACCAGTTGCCTGGCAGCCATGCTGGTCTATTTGGCTACAGTAGTGTTCGAATCACCCCAGCAACAAGAATGCAGCTAATCTTGTCAGATTTGACAAAAATGTCAGAAACACGTGATCTGCTGCATGCTTGTTCAGGGCCTATGGCTAAAAGTATTAATGGTAGAGGATAATCTATTTGAGAAAAAAGGTTAAGATTTTTCTTGTGAAAAGGGGGGTATCAGCTACTGAATGTTCCTGAACTACACTACTGAAAGTTCCTCTTTGAATGGGAGCTTTACAAAAAAAATCCGCCAGATACTTACCTAAGGAGAGGGAAGGCTCTGAGTCCTATAGAGCCTTCCCTCTCCTCTCATGGTCCCTATGTTCTAGCGCTGGCTCCCGATAGCAGTATTTAACCAATTTGGTCTAATACTGCTCTATCTGCCGCCGAAGGAGGCTTTGGAAGTCTTCGAGGGCCCGAGTGCTCCTGAAGAGAGGCAGCTCCGTACTTGTGCAGGCACAGTATGAAGCCATTTGTCTTCGGGAGAACACAAGCTCCCGAGGTGGAGGATTCAAACAAGGGTACCGGGAGAGGTGCGGAAAGGCTTTAGAGGACCCGGAGCCTCACCTCTTCTTTTGTAAGTGGACAAAAAGTAGGGATAATAAAAACTGCACCCTGCAGAAAGAAAACACAGAGACAACGGGAGCCCAAATGGTGCAGTATGTCACAGTACCAGAAGTATGTATAATATGCGGATGGATTATACTCACAAAGGTGGGTTGCAGAAGGGCAACCGACCACTAAAAGCAGGTGGAGATGTATAACCCCGACTCCACTCGGGTGACCAGACGGAGCCGGTGATGGTCGCACTCTTGATAAAAAGCAAGCCTCAAATGACCTAAATTGGTCAAAGAGGGTTGATCCCCCCTCCAACAGGAGGGTGAAGGCACCGGATAAAGGAGAAAGGGGAAAGAGGCACCCTGAGAAGATAAAATACGTTAAAAACAAATAAAATGAAAAAAGTGAGGTGGCTTACCTCAATGAAGACAACTTCACGTATTAATAGAATTTGATTGCACTGGCAATGTGTTTCGTGGGTGCATACCCACTTTCTCAGACCAAATAGCAGTGCCTAATAGTGCCCAATAGCCACACTTTTTTATTTTATTAGTTTTGTAACGTATTTTATCTTCTCTGGGTGCCTCTTTCCCCTTTCTCCTTAGGTAAGTATCTGGCTGATTTTTTATTTTTTTTAACTCCCATTGACTTTAACCTTTGAAATTTGTACTTAGCTTAAAGGGGAACTGAAGTAAGAGGTATACAGAGGCTGCCATATTTATTTCCTTTTAATCAATACCAGTTGCCTGGCAGCCCTGCTGGTCTATTTCTCTGCAGTAGTATCTGAATAACACCAGAAACAAGCATGCAGCTAGTCTTGTCAGATCTGACTTTAAAGTCTGAAACACCTGATCTGCTGCATGCTTGTTCAGGGGCTATGGCTAATAGTATTAGAGGCAGAGGATCAGCAGGGCTGCCAGGCAACTGGTATTGCTTAAAAGGAAATAAACATGGCAGCCTCCATATACCTCTCTCTTCAGCTCCCCTTTAAGAAGAACCTTAGTAGCTGATTTCGAATTTTAGTCAAGTGGGTTTTGCTGTTGCTTCCCAAATAGAAAAAAAAAACTCTGTAGGAGGTCACCTACACACAGCAGAGGTCAGTCAATTCACGGGGCAAAAACCCAACACTTTGTGCTACCGCTGCTCAGCTGAGATATGAGGTTCTCATGCAGAAAGTACAGAAATAAAAAGGGTTAGATTAATCAGTGTTTGTTTGCTGTTTTCTTTTTTATTTACTTTGTCATAGTTCTGACAGACCTCTACATTTATAAAAATCAATGTTGCCCAGAGTTCTGCTTGATAAAAGTATTTCTCGCTTTGTTTGAAATGAAACAATTTAATAAGGATTCAATTATTTGTCATTCTTCAATGGGTGAAAAATCCACATGGGGTAAGGCTTTTCAATCTCTCCACTCCATCCAGTTATTCCTTTTTGACAACAGGTGTCAGAATATGGTGACTGACAGCGAGGGGATTTCAGGTCAACGTTTTACCGCAGAGGTCTGTATTGTGTTGCTTTATCACTGCTGTTCCACAATTTAGAGGGGAAATTTATCCAAGGATTGAACTTCATCACAATCAGTAGCTGATACCCCCTCTCCCACCAGAACTCTTTGGCTGGCTTCACATATGGCATAGCGTGAAAATCCGGTGTTTTCCGCAGGTGCGTTTGCATTAGGGAAATGCGTTTTAACTGCATTTTTGGTGTGCTCACGTTTTGCGTTTTTCATGAAAATCATTAGGAAGACAACAGGAAGCGGAAACACATCACAGATCTTTAGGCCTGTTACACATCAGAAACGTGCAGGAGAACGGCTCCTGCAGGCGTTGCGGCGTGTCGTCGGGAAACTCCGGTGCGACGCTGAGTAGCGGCGGTAGTAGTTCATTAACCGGAAGGGAAAACGGCGATTCCCGATGATAAAATGCACCGGGATGCGTCGTATCGCAACGTATCGAAACGCAGCGTCAGGTGTGAAAGGTAAAAGGAAAGTCTATGGACTTTCCTTTTACCTTGGTTAACGCAAAGTATAGACCTTGCGTTAAAACGCGTAAAAAGGGCTCTGGTGTGAAAGAGCCCTTACTTTTTAATTAAAAACGCACTAAAAAACGCATATGCGTTACCATAGACTTTCATTAAGTGCGTTTTGGCAGCCAGCCTGCATATTATGCAACACTAAAAGCGTCTGCAGAACGCTTACTGTAAATCCCAAGTGCAATGCTGGTCCTTCTGCATCCCATAGACTAACATTGCTGCATAAAACGCAGTGTTTCCCGCTCCGCGTGTTTCTGCCATGTGTGCACCCAGCCTTTACCTTTCCTTTAATAGACCATCGGGGGGAGTAGGTGTTCTGTGTGGCTGATATTGTGGTGAAACCCCTCCCACAGTGTGATGTCAGGACCATGGTCTTCACAGTATGCTGTCTTTGAACCTCGTTGCATTGTGGGAAATAACTGCTTTGTTTTACAACTGCCAAGCAAACAATATCTCCCTCTGTGCATAGAACTCTCAGTAACAAACATTCTGCAGAGATCACCTGGCAGAGCTAAAGATGTCACCATCTGTGATAAATTTCAGAATGTAAATCAGGGAGAGGAAAGATTTTACAATGGGCAAACACTGACTAAATAATCTATCAATGAATATTGTAAAAAAAAAAAAAAAGCAATTTTATTCTTTATGTTATTTTCATTACAGTACCTCTCGAAAGGGAACATGTAGCCACCTAAATAAAAAAGTTACATACAGGTAGTCCCCGGTTAATGAACGAGATAAGGACTGAAGGTACGTTCTTAACGTGAATCCGTTCTTAAGTCGGAACACTGTGCAATCTCTGTCCCCTGTGCTTCCAGTGTCACCTCTGCCCCCCCCCCCCCCCCTTTGTGTCTCCTTGGTCTGCATTGTGCTTCCTTGTGCCTCGATTGTGCCTCCTTGTGTCTTCATTGTGCCTCCATTGTCCCACCTTATATCTCAATTATGCCTCCTTTGCTCCCTTTGTGCCTCCTTTGCTCCCCTTGTGCTTCCTTTGTTCCTATATTGCCCCCCTTGTGCCTCTTTTGCTCCCTTTGTGCCTCCTTTGCTCTCCTTGTGCCTCCTTTGTTCCTCTTTTGCTCCCTTTGTGCCTCCTTTGCTCTCCTTGTGCCTCCTTTGTTCCTCTTTTGCTCCCTTTGTGCCTCCTTTGCTCTCCTTGTTCCTCCTCTGCTTCCTTTGTGCCTCCTTTGCTCTCCTTGTTCCTCCTTTGCTCCCTTTGTGCCTCCTTTGCTCTCTTTGTTCCCCTTCTGCCTTCTTTGCTCCCCTTGTGCCTCCTTTGTTCCGTTTCTCTTTTGATCCCCTTGTGCCTTTTTTGCTCCCTTTGTGCCTCATTTGCTCTCCTTGTTCCTCCTTTGCTTCCCTTGTGCCTCCTTTGTTCCCCTTCTGCCTCCTTTGCTACCCCTGTGCCTCCTTTGCTTCCCTTGTGCCTCCTTTGCTTCCCTTGTGCCTCCTTTGTTCCCCCTGTGCCTCCTTTGCTCCCCTTGTGCCTCCTTTGCTCCCCTTGCTCCTCTTTTGCTCCCTTTCTGCCTCTTTTGCTTTGTTTGTGCCTCATTTGCTCTTCTTGTTCCTCCTTTGCTCCCCTTGTGCCTCCTTTGTTCCCCTTCTGCCTCCTTTGCTCTCTTTGTGCCTCATTTGCTCCCCTTGTGCCTCCTTTGCTTCTCTTTTGATCCCCTTGTGCCTCTTTTGCTCCCTTTGTGCCTCCTTTGCTCTCCTTGTTCCTCCTTTGCTTCCCTTGTGCCTCCTTTGTTCCCATTTTGCTTCCTTTGCTCTCCTTGTGCCCCCATTCCTAAAGCAGAGTATGCGCAGCTGGAGCCGCAACAAGTCTCACCTCTTCCATGGCGGCCTGGGCCAATCAGCGATGTCCTCTCTCCCTTCACCATTCCTCCCAGCGCTTCACTAGCATTGCGTAATGACGCAATCAGAGGAGCCGCGCGGCACTAGTGAATCCGCTGGAGAGGACATCGCTGATTGGCCTGGACCGCCATGGAAGAGGTGAGACTTGTTGCGGCTTCTGCTGCGCACACTCTGTTTTAGGAAAGGGGTGCCCCCTTGTGCCAAGAGATAGTCCCCAGCTTTGTGACATCATCTCGGCGGATCGGTGGGCATTCGTATCAGTGGGTCGTTCGTAAGTGGGGGACTACCTGTACCCACATAAGGCAGAATGCTCTGCATCCTGCAATCCCCCTCTCGGTCTCCTCTTTCCCCCGTTCTATTTCACTGCCCACTCCATCTTCAGGTCTTTTTGAAAGGCTTCAGAAGGACTCCAAGACTACGGCTGATCCGTACTGCACATGATCGATTTCCCCCTCACGTGTGCGCAGTACCAAGCTGCTTGTCTTCAGAATACTCGAAAACCCGAAGCCTTCAGGAGAGGCTTGAAAGAACAAGTGACACCCATGCTAACCTAGAAATAAAAAAAACACATATACAGTATAAGTAGATAAATACTAGTTCTATTTACATAACAGATGTATTGCACTGTCCACATTATGATTCCTGTAAATTTTATAAAGGAAAAGCAAAGAATCCTATTCTAGACAGTTTCCATATTGGTTACCTTTGACCTTCTGACATCATTTCCTCCCTCACTCTTTTTTTTCTCCTCTTGCTAATTTGTTAACGCCCTCCTCCCAAAGTCTTCAGACACTCCCATTGAGGTCTATACTAGGAAGTGCACTGTCTTATGTCAGTAGAAGGAGGGGGAAATAAAGGGAAGAGGAGGAATATATTATAGATAAAAAGAACCCCCAGCATGCAACTGTTTGGCACTGACTACTAATGGGCCAGTGCTTCTTAAGTATGTGATAACTCCAAATCATAACAGCAGAAAAAGTTTTAAATGCAGGAATAGCATCTTTATCACTTAATACACTCAGACCAGTTGCTGATGAAATTTGATTTTTATGGTGACAATCCCGCTTGAAGACTTCTTCGACACTGCCGGATCACTGCAACAGGGCCTGGCGGTGGAACAAAGTAATGCAGAGGGGACCAGGAAATCTGCAACGAATCCAAAACCTTCCCTCTTCTTAGGTTCGCTTAACTACTTAAGGACCGCCTAACGCCGATAGGCGGCGGCGGGTTTAAGTGGTTATTACATGGAAACGGCCGCTCAACCGAGCGGCCGTTTCCATGTCAGTTCACGGAGGGTGTCTCCGTGAACAGTGTGCGAGCTGCCGATCGCGGCTCGCACGCCTAATGTAAACACGCGGGGAGGAAATCCCCGCTGTTTACATCATACGGCGCTGCTGCGCAGCAGCGCCGTAAGGCAGATCGGCGATCACCGGCCTCTGATAGGGCTGAAGCCTATCCTATCCGGCGCAGGACGGATATCCGTCCTGCGCCTCTCTGATCAAGGAGGGGAGGGAGGCGGGAGGTAAGGAGAGGGAGCGCAGAAAATGCTGCGGAGGAGGGGCTTTGAGAAGCCCCCCCCCCGCTAATCACAACTAGCCGGCAGCGATCAGACCCCCCCCCCCCCCCGGCAGGACATCCCCCTAGTGGGAAAAAAAGGGGGGAAGTCTGGTCGCCCTGGCTGCCACACGATCTGTGCTGTGGGCTGAATAGCCCACGCAGCACAGATCGCCAGAAACACCCCTCATCCTTAAGTGGTTAAAGGGAGATACCCAAGGAAACTTGCATTGTACAGATGGAGGGAGCAGGCATATAAGAGGCAGTTTTATGCTCACTGCTCCCCCAGTTCACCTCCATTCCATTGTAAAAGCCCCCATAAGTCATGCCACTCGTGTCTTCCTGCATGTCGGGTGTCATTGATCGTGCTCCCGTGGCCAGTAGAGCTCTGCGCATGCGTACTACGTAATGGCTGGTAGTACCCATGCGCAGAGGACACGCCCCACCAGACCACTGCTTGGGCAGTAGTGTTTGCGCTGACGTGTAATAAAACTGTAATAGAAAAGTGCCCCTGGGGGGTACTTACCTTGAGAGAGGGAAGCCTCTGGATCCTAATGAGGCTTCCATGTCCTCCTGCGTAGCCCCGATCCAGCGCTGGCTTCTCCCACACAGCAATATTTATCTTAGGGATCCAGCGCAGGTGCACAGGGCCTTTTCTTGGGCAGTGCGGGCAGGGTGACCGCCCTGGGCGCAGTTCGGCAAGTGGAAAAAGGGGTCGCAGGCACAAGGACATAACCGCTAGCGAGCTGGTGACGTGTGGTGCAGCCAAATGGAAGAAGAAAGAAGATTACCAACGCGGTCACCTTTATCGACTCCTCCTGGGCTGCCTGCGTCAGACGTCAAGTCATCATCACGTCACCACCGCGTGATGACACCTGATGTCCTGTAGCGGTACTGCGGGCCCATGAAGGAGTCGGCTTGCCGGTGCTCTATTCATCTGTGTGTTTTCCTGGTCCCTGCTTCCTCCTGGATGAGCGGCTGGTCACTAGTAAGTAGGCAGATCTACTTGTGACCTGTGGCTGTGTGACTGTCACTAAAGGGTAAGGGTTCGCGAGTCCATGGGGGGGGGGCGTGTGTGCAATTTTTATACCCTCGTCCTGGGTGCAATTTAGCCTAGAAACTGCCCTACAGGTGCAGTACCATCTTCCCCCTCGGGCTTCGGCGGAAATAGCTGAGCCCAATTGGATCCACTCTACTGCACAGGAGCGAGTTGCCTGTGCTTGTGCAGTAGTGTGGACCTAATCGGGCTTGGCTATTTCCGATGGAGCCCGAGGAGGAAGATGGCTCTGCACCTGCGCTGGATTGGAAAAGTAAATATTGCCATTGGCTACCATCCAGGGGACCCATCGCTGGATCCATGCTGCAGAGGAGGAAGGGGGAACTCTCATTAGGATTCAGAGGCTTACCCCTCCCAAGTTTTTTTTGTTTTTTTTAGTACATATTCTCTTTAAAGAAAACCTGTAATGAGAAAAAGTTCCCCGGGGGGGGGGGGGGGGGAGGGAAGGGTACTCACCTCGGGTGGGGGAAACCTCCGGATCGTATTGAGGCTCCCGGAACGGCGGGGATGGAAATATTTACCTACCGGCAGGGGCGTACCTAGAAATCCCCGGGCCCTCTGCAAAAAAAAAAAAAAATCCAGCCCCCCCCCAGGGCCCGCTCAGGGACTTTTGTGGGGCAGGAGGGGTCGCAGCATAAGAGGAGAGTGTGGCAGATCGGTGGGGAGGGGGGAAATCCCCCCCGTCCCTCACCTCGGGCTCTCCTCTCAGCGCTCCCCTCCTGCAATCATTGGTGGCAGCAGCAGCAGCGGCGGCGGCAGCAGGCTGAAGCTGAACACGTTACCTCCTTCTCGCTGGAGGTCTTCCGTTCTCTAAGAGCAACTTCCTATTTACACATGAAGTTGCATGAAGCTCTTAGAGAACGGAAGACCTCCAGCGAGAAGGAGGTAATGTGTTCAGCCTGCCGCCGTTGCTGCTGCTGCCGCCACCAATGATTGCAGGAGGGGAGCGTTGAGAGGAGAGCCCGAGGTGACACTCTCCTCTTATGCTGCGACCCCTCCTGCCCCCCAAAAGTTCCTGAGCGGGCCCTAGGGGGGCCCCCGACGGCAGGGTTCGCATCCCCTATTGTTACGCCAGTGCCTCCCGGGCACAGTATCTTCGCTTGGAGATAGGCAGAAATAGCCGATCGCTGCTGGCCCGTTCTACTGCGCAGGCAAAAGTCTCCTGCGCCTGCATAGTACAGCGGACCCAGCAGGAATCGGCTATTTTGCCTATCTCCGTGCTGAGAGCTGCAACAGCGCCCCTGCTGGAGCCGGGAAGGTAAATATATCAAGGCTTGTCGGCTTGTCGAGGGAGGATTCCGGGACACTTTGGGAGAGCCAGCGCTGGACTGCCTGCAGCTACAGGGGAGGGGGAAGCCTCATTAGGACCCTGAGGCTTCCCCCTACCGAGGTGAGTACCCCCCAGGGGACATTTTTTTTGTTACAGCTTCTCTTTAAGAGGGCTCTTATGAGGGAACGGTGTGTGTGTGTGTGTGGGGGTCGCAGAGGTGAACGGGGGGGGGGGGGGGGGGGGGCATGGCATGAAGACTGCTGCCCATACATTTCTTCGCCCTCCATTTGTGCAGTGCAAGTCAATCTTGGGTATCCTATTCAATAAAACCTAACTGTCCTTGCGTAGACTCCTGTCCCTGTGACGGTGGGTTTGCGCTGCGCATGTGCAGCACGGACAGCCGTTGGGACAGGAGGACAGGGCCAGGTAGCCGGCCGGGCATGTGTGGGGCGGGCGGGTGTGCGAGCGGCGGGCAGGTGCATGCACATTGACATGCGGCGGCGTTGAGAGAGAGAGAGACCTAGAGCCCTTTGAGAATGAGGAAACTTGGCAGGATTTAAAGTGATGACAACTTCTAATCTGAAGAAAGGATCACAAGAAACCATCGCGCTCTGATCTTTACCATATAAAGTCAAAACACATCAGAGATGAAAAAATAAATAAATAAATAAACACCCAACATCAGTTCTGACTTCTTGTGAAATGTGTAGCTTGTTATCTTTTCAAGATGATCGTCAGGGAAATATACAAATGAACCGCTGTTTAATCCAGCTATGTGGGAATGCCCTCTCGTTTGTTTTTGGATTAAATTACTGCAGGTTCTCATTGGCTTTACAGACATTCCCTTAGGGCCCTTTTCCACTAGCAATCGCTAGTGTTTGTGCTAAACGCTAGCGATTGCGATTCAGCAAAGTCCAAATTTTTACCGGCAATTGCGATTTTGCTATGAACTGCATAGCATAGCAAAATCGCGGCAAAAATCGCTCTGGCTCGATTGCGCTTTTTTCAAAATCGAATCGCGGTAGTGGAAATAACCTAGCGCGATTCCTATGTTATTTAGAAAGTCCTAGTGATTTTAAAATTGCTAGCGATTTGTGATTTTGCGATTCAGCAATCGCAATCGCCTCTAGTGGAAAAGGGGCCTTAGATTGTTCCCCTAAAACTTTGACTCTTTGGCCTCCTTAGTTAACGACTTTAATAAAAACGGCCTAGACAACTACTGATTAAATACTTGTGTTTTTTAAGCAGTACACAAAATTATAGTGAAAGAATAACTCCCCAAAATATAACGTTATGAATACATTTGCTTATGTTCCTACAATATTGATTTAGAAATGATTTAGGCAGTGTTTGCCCATTTTAAAACTTTTCTCGATTTACATTCTGAAATTTATAACAGGTGGCAACGTCTTTACTGCTGGCAGGAGCATCACTGTGGAATGTTTGTTTACTGTGTCTTCCGAAGAGAGCGCCAGGTCTACCAGAATGCTCTGGGAGCAGATTTCTGCATAACTAAACAGCCTATGCTAAACATCACTGGGAAGGCGGGGCTACATACTTTTAGATATCCCACAGTTTTATGTTGTGTTCAAAAACTTAAAAAAGTAGATTCATAGTTTTGTCTCAGCTCAATATTTTGTCTCAGCTAAAATATATGAACTATTGACCTTTTTTATCCTCTGCTCACAGAAGTTCAGTTCTCTGCCGGGAAATAGTTTTATTGCTGTAATTCCTTATATGTGAGGGACGCTATAGTGGGCCCCAAATTGATGATGCAATTAATTTCGGGGCGAGACATCGATTTCATTGGAAACATGCCTGATACTATACACACTATACTATATGTATACTATACATCCATAGTGATGTGTGTGTGTGTGTGTGTGGGGGGGGGGGGGAGGGGGTGACAAAGGACTTCTTGCCTGGGGCACCAAATAAGCAAGAAACGGCCCTGCTTTACATAGGTGACAATCTACCTTATATACTCGCGAGTCGCGTATAAGCCTAATTTCTCAGAACAGAAAATGTGCTGAAAAGTTACCCCCTCGGCTTATATGCGAGTCAGTGGAGCAGAACGGATGGTGGAGCAGGTTTTGTTACTGGCAGAAGAGTGTAAGGATCGTGCACTAGTGATCCTGCTCTTGCCAGCTGGCTCCCTGCTGTGTCTGTGCCCCCTATCCCCTGCAACATGGTGGGCTGACTGCGCTGCTCAAGACTACCTGTGTCTCCTGGCTTGTGGAGCGGAGCGTGCAAGCAACGTGTCAGCGATGCAAATATCGGGTGTTGTTCCTGTGTGGCAATCACTGTGTCTCATATCTATGCCATCTAGCGGACACAGCTGTATCATCCTTGGGGCACATCTGGCTATGGGAAGAAGGAATGAGTTGTACTGGGGTACATCTGGCTACTGTGGAGGGGCTTATATGCAAGTCAATCACTTTTTCCTGGTTTCTGAGGGAAAAGTGGGTACCTTGGCTTATACACGGGTCGGCTTATATGTGAGTATATACAGTAACTCTTTTTTCTTTTTTAATTTTTTTTTTTTTTTTACATAGAGTCCTGGTTGGGATTTGAAACTGTCACTGTAGGGCAAGAGTGCTCTCCACTAGGCTACCGCTATCTCTGCTTCTGCACGCTTGTTCACTTGTAGAATGTTGCTTACCCTACTCATCACAAGTGTGCTTCATATTACTGGTAATAGCTTGCTGGTGCTGAATAAACCTATTCTCTAGAAGAGGGTTCTCTACAGATTTTAGGAGGAAAACAAGCCAAACAAACAGAGATGGTTTGGAGCGAAATTGGATTTTAGGCAGCGAAGATGAAACAACAGCATCTTGTGGCTGGACTAAGCTCTCAGTCATTTCTTACCTCTCCAGGAATATTGATTGCATGCGTGCGAAGAGATAAGATTCCTCATCAGATGTCACGCTCACTGCTTATGGCTCACTGCTTATGGATGATTGTGTCGGGCAGAGTGGATTTAATACACCTCTATAACACAAGTGCTATTAAACAAGTGCAAGAAAAGTATCCACTGAGGAGGGACGTGTTTATGCACAGAGTACTGACTATGAATACTGAATGACTGCTATCTGCATCTGACATACAAGTTCACTCTTAGCTCTAGCTCCAAACAAAATATTTCGCTAGACTGGTCAGAGCTGCCATCTAATTAACCTGTTGTAATGTCCCCGACTGCTGTCACCTACATCTCTCTTACCTGTTGTATACAGTGTCGCCAACTGCCATCACCTCCAGCCACTGTCATCTCCCTAACCTACTGTATCTAGTGTCCCCAACTGCTATCACCTCCAGCCACTGTCATCTCCCTAACCTACTGTATCTAGTGTCCCCAACTGCCATCACCTTCAGCCAGGGCCATCTTCGTAACCTACTGTATCTAGTGTCGCCAACTGCCATCACTTCCAGCCAGTGCCATCTTCCTAACCTACTGTATCTAGTGTCCCCAACTGCCATCACCTCCAGCCACTCGTGTCCCTAACTGCCATCACCTCCAGCCAGTGCCATCTTCCTAACCTACTGTATCTAGTGTCCCCAACTGCCATCACCTCCAGCCACTGTCATCTCCCTAACCTACTGCATCTAGTGTCCCCAACTGCCATCACCTCCAGCCAGTGCCATCTTCGTAACCTACTGTATCTAGTGTCCCCAACTGCCATCACCTTCAGCCACTGTCATCTCCCTAACCTACTGCATCTAGTGTCCCCAACTGCCATCACCTCCAGCCAGGGCCATCTCCATAACCTACTGCATCTAGTGTCTCCAACTGCCATCACCTCCAGCAAGTGCCATCTTCCTTACCTACTGTATCTTGTGTCCCCAACTGCCATCACCTCCAGCCAGTGCCATCTTCCTAACCTACTGTATCTAGTGTCCCCAATTGCCATTACCTCCAGCCACTGTCATCTCCCTAAGGTGATGGCAGTTGGAGACACTAGATACAGTAGGTTAGGGAGATGACAGTGGCTGGAGGTGATGGCAGTGGGGAACACTAGTGGGTGAAGGTGATGGCAGTTGGGGACACTAGATGCAGTAGGTTAGGAGGATGGCACTGGCTGGAAGTGATGGCAGTTGGGGACACTAGATGCCGTAGGTTAGGGAGATGGCAATGGCTGAAGGTGATGGCAGTTGGGGACACTAGATGCAGTAGGTTAGGAGGATGGCACTGGCTGGAGGTGATGGCATTTGGGGACACTAGATGCCGTAGGTTAGGGAGATGGCAGTGGCTGAAGGTGATGGCAGTTGGGGACACTAGATTCAGTAGGTTATGGAGATGACAGTGGCTGGAGTTTATGGCAGTTGGCGACACTAGATACAGTAGGTTAGGAAGATGGCACTTTCTGGAGGTAATGGCAGTTGAGGACACTAGGTACAGTAGGTTAGGGAGATAGCAGTGGCTGGAGGTGATGGCAGTTGGGGACACTAGATGCAGTAGGTTAGGAAGATGGCACTGGCTGGAGGTGATGGCAGTTAGGGACAAGAGTGGCTGGAGGAGATGGCAGTTAGGGACACTAGATACAGTAGGTTAGGAAGATGGCCCTGGCTGGAGGTGATGGCAGTTGGGGACACTAGATGCAGTAGGTTAGGAAGATGGCACTGGCTGGAGGTGATGGCAGTTAGGGACAAGAGTGGCTGGAGGAGATGGCAGTTAGGGACACTAGATACAGTAGGTTAGGAAGATGGCCCTGGCTGGAGGTGATGGCAGTTGGGGACACTAGATGCAGTAGGTTAGGAAGATGGCACTGGCTGGAGGTGATGGCAGTTGGGGACACTAGATACAGTAGGTTATGAAGATGACAGTAGCTGGAGGTGAGGGCAGTTAGGGACACTAAATACAGTAGGTTTGGGAAGTGACACTAAATACAGTAGGTTAGGGAAGTGACAGTGACAGTTGGGGACACTAGATACAGTAGGTTAGGAAGATGGCACTTTCTGGAGGTAATGGCAGTTGGGGACACTAGATAAAGTAGGTTAGGGAAGTGACAGTGACAGGAGGTGATGGCAGTTAGGGACACTAGGTACAGTAGGTTAGGGAGATAGCAGTGGCTGGAGGTGATGGCAGTTGGGGACACTAGATGCAGTAGGTTAGGAAGATGGCACTGGTTGGAGGTGATGGCAGTTAGGGACAAGAGTGGCTGGAGGTGATGGCAGTTGGGGACACTAGATACAGTAGGTTAGGAAGATGGCCCTGGCTGGAGGTGATGGCAGTTGGGGACACTAGATGCAGTAGGTTAGGAAGATGGCCCTGGCTGGAGGTGATGGCAGTTGGGGACACTAGATGCAGTAGGTTAGGAAGATGGCCCTGGCTGGAGGTGATGGAAGTTGGGGACACTAGATACAGTAGGTTAGGGAAGTGACACTAAATACAGTAGGTCAGGGAAGTGATAGTGACAGGAGATGATGGCAGTTGGGGGCACTAGATACAGTAGGCTAGGAAGATGGCACTGGCTGGAGGTGATGGCAGTTAGGGACACGAGTGGCTGGAGGTGATGGCAGTTGGGGACACTAGATGCAGTAGGTTAGGAAGATGGCACTGGCTGGAGGTGAAGGCAGTTGGGGGACACGAGTGGCTGGAGGTGATGGCAGTTAGGGACGCTAGATGCAGTAGGCTAGGAAGATGGCACTGGCTGCTGTAGGTGATGGCAGTTAGGGACACTAGTGGCTGGAGGTGATGGCAGTTAGGGACACTAGTGGCTGGAGGTGATGGCAGTTGTGGACACTAGATAAATTAGATTAGGAAGATGGCAGTGGTTGGAGATTATGCAAGGTTGGGACACTTGATACTGTAGGTAAATCATGTTTGTAGAGCGATTGTTCCAGAACTGCTGTAGAACCAGTAAACATTATTACAGATGATCACAGTTAAGAGCATTTATGAACCTTACATTTTTTTTTTAGAAATCTATGCAATATAATAGCACTTTATAAGAAAAAGGGCATAAATGAGTAGATACAAATATATCATGTATGAAGCACAATTTCCACCACTCACATAAGTCAAGGCGCAAAGCAGCGAATCTCACCCTGTAGCTAGCTGAATACTGCACATTACATGTCCCTAATTCAATGAGCCCTGTCATCTAGTGTAGGGGGATGGTTGAGACTGTCGGGTAATCGCTGTGACAAGTGAACTTGTGGCACTTCTCAGGAAAAGGGAGGGAGGTGAGATGCCAAGGGCTTCATAGAATAGAATATACATACATTACATTGTTTCTATGGCTCAGGACCTAGTGACATACAGTAGAACCATGGTTCTCAACACATGGTACGTGTACCCTTGGGGGTACTTGGAATGGGTTTAGGAGTACCTTAATCCATCATAGTAAATCAGACTATTACAGTGAA
The DNA here is from genome assembly GCF_040937935.1 of Hyperolius riggenbachi. Lineage (NCBI taxonomy): Eukaryota > Metazoa > Chordata > Amphibia > Anura > Hyperoliidae > Hyperolius > Hyperolius riggenbachi. The sequence continues at coordinate 43,390,793 of NC_090651.1, read as the reverse complement.
TTTTGGCATTAAGCAAATTATAAATCCTACAAAGAGAAGCCAGAATAAGTATTTCAGCTAATGAAAAACATAAAGCAATGTTTTAAAAATCAGAGCGATTCGTTTTTTCACTTCCTGACATCAGTTAGGAAGTGAACTCTTTCACCCGAAAAATGAATAAATGTATTTATTCATAGAAGCGCTGGGGAAATCGCTATACAAAGCGCTTTTTCAAGCGATTTGGGATTTCCCTATACCTTCCATGGAGCCAAAGCGCTCAGAAAATGGTCCAGGCAGCGCTTTTGAAAGCGGAACGCAATCGGACCGCTCATATGTGAACACTCTCATAGGGAATCATTGCACAAGTGCTTTTAGGGCGATTTCTAAAATCGCCAGCGCTTACAAAAATATACGCAGACGCTCATAGTGTGAACAAGCTGAATAGATATACAGTAGAGTCCTGGTTAACTGGAACTCAGACATCCGGCAGTCTCAACTAACCAGCATGCCTGGCGGGGAAGAATGGGGGCGTTCCATCCGCAGTTAGCAGAGTATTGCGCAGCGGAAGCGAGCTACAAATGCTCCAGCGCTGGCCTTTTTATCTCCTGTAGCTCCCAGAGGCTTTGCGGCGTCCTTGTATGGTTCCCCGGTGTGTCACCTGACCCGCATCAGGTTACGTGTCACGCATTGGAGCCGTGCAAGGAGGACGCCTAGGAGACCGGCGTCCGGAGCATTTGTAAGTTTCTACCGCTGGCCAGTACTTATCTTCAGTGGGAGGGGCGGGGGGCTGGAGAGAGTTAAGGTACACATACATCAGGCGAATTGGCGGCCGATCGACCATCCAATTTGATTATTATAATCGAATTGGAGGAAAATTGTTGCTGCCAAGTACATGCCCGACCGACAAAGCGAAATTCGTCGCTTTGTCTATCGCGCATGCTGCAAGATGTCGGGCCAAAGTTGGTTGGTCGGGTACACGGCGGTACAGCGGCGATTTCCGAGCGAGCGACGAGACAGCTATCCACACATGCTACTGGCGCTTACATCAGATGCTATGCGCCAGTAGCGCATACGGAATACCTCCTGGTTACGGAATACCGCACGGAGGCTGCAACAGGACAGGTAATGTATAAATGTATACATTGGGGGGCAGCGGCGGTGCGGGGGCAGCGGGCTCCGACAATTCCTCGAAGATTTGATGCTGAAATCGGACAGGAATCGGCCTGTAGTGTATGGGAAGAATTGACAAAAGACAAATGTATCTCTAATCAGATTTGATTAGAGATAAATTTGTCTCTTTGTTGAATCTGCCCATAATCTTTTAGGGCACCTTTAGTGTTATATTTAATGCCAGTTGCTTGACTTCTCAAGTAACCGGCAAGCGCATTCTATATTAAGTGCTCATTAATGGTTGATTTTTTTTTTCTTTAGATACGATCGATCGATGTGTTTTCTTTTTTAATCGAATTGTACAGAAAACTGCACAGTGTGTGGAAAAAAATTGGTGTAAAACAATTTGATGGTTGACTGGAACAGAAAATGTAATCAGTCCGAATGCTGGATTTTATGATCGAATTGAAAGAAAGAAAAATGCCCTAATCGACCGGTTTATAGGAACAATCGATAATTACCTTCTGATTACTTTTGATCGGAAAGATCGCATCTGCTGAAAAAAATGGTAGCGTTAATGGGCACCTGATGGCTCAGTCCAGGTAGGACAGGAAGAGTAGCATAGATTTGGCTATGGCACAGTTGTCAGCAATGAGAAGGATGCATTAGCAAGTCCTGGTTCAGCAGCAGCCAAGCTCTGCACTCAGCCTGGCATCTCCCCGCGTTCATCTGCTAAGCCTGCATCAGATGAGGATGATAATAATAATAATAATAATAATAATGGTGTGATGTGTGTGGAGTTATTCTGCTGGGAGTGACACAAGGAGGTCTGTATGTGAGTCAGGGGAGGGCTGTGTCTCTGGGACAGGAGGAGGAGGGCTCCATGCTCTATGCTGCCTGGCTGGCGAGCAGCGTGCGTGCAGCCTGACTCCATGCCATTGATGACTGGACGGCGGCGTGAGCGGACATCGGTGCGTGTGTGGGAATTGGCTGAAGATTGAGCTGAGCTAATCCATCCCCTCAGCCGACACAGAGCGCCTGCCTGGGGGCTGCAGCCTCTCCTCTGTGTTACCATCATCATCCTCTGCTGACTGGAGGGGTGCTGCAGCCTCACCATGAGCAGCAATGACCCCAAAGAGTACCTGACCAGGAGGGAGATCCCGCAGCTATTCGAGGTAAGCTGTGACCTCATCACCTCTCTAATCCCTCCATTATCCACAGGGCGAGCTAGAGGAGCCAGCCATTCATTCCACAAGAGATGCCCTCTCTATGAACTGATAGAGGCTGATCCTAGTTGGCATGGGTGCTGCTCAATCCCTGCCCTGGTAAATGCATGCTGGTGGCTGATTGAATGAGGCAGGTGCAGGGAAGCCTGGAGCAGAATGGAGGCAGTTACCCAGGGCAACCCCTCCAGTTGCTATGTGACAGCAGAGGCCTGTGTGGCTGCCCCCTGGACCACTACAAGACTTTGGCTGCAGTTTTCTCTGCACCTGACTTGGTAATCTGTTTTTGCTTTTTGTTTTTTTGCATTCAACTGTTGTAAAGTAGCAGCAGATCTTACATAACTAATGAAAGAGGTGGTCTGGTCACTATGGCACCAGTGATAATACTTCCAGTATGATCAGCTTGTTTTCCTGATAACACATTGCACGCCAGGTACATTGGGGTAAGTGTTACCTATAGCAACTCTACATCACCTATAGCAAGTGTGTGTGTTTCACCCATAGTAACTGTATATCACCTATAGCAAGTGCGTGTGTCACCCATAGTAACTGTATATCATGTATAGAAAGTGTGTGTATCACTCATAGCAACTGTATGTCACCTATAGTAGAAGTGTGTGTGTGTGTGTGCGCGCGCGCGTGTTTCACCTATAGTAACTGTATATCGCCTATAGCAGAATTGTGTGTGTTTCATTTATTGTAACTGTGCATCACATATAGCAAGTATGTGTATGTGTGTCAACTATAGCAACTGCATATCACCAATAGCAAGAGTGTGTGTTTTACCTATTGTAACTGTGCATTACCTATAGCAAGTATGTGTGTCACACATAGCAACTGTAAATCACTTATAGCGAAAATGTGTGTGTCACCTATAACAACTGGGCAACACCTATAGCAAGTGTATGTGTGTCACCCATAGCCACTGTACATGTTCTATAGCAAGTGCATGTGTGTCACCCATAGCAACTGTATATCACCTATAGCAGAAGTATGTGTGTTTGTATGTGTGTGTGTGTGTGTGTGTGTGTGTGTGTGTGTGTGTGTGTGTCCTATAGCAACTGTATATCACCTATAGCAGAAGTATGTGTGTCACCCACAGCAACTGTATATCACCTATTGCAACTGTGTGTGTCACCCATAGCAACTGTGCATCACCTATAGCAGAAGTATGTATTTGTGTGTGTGTGTGTGTGTGTGTGTCCTATAGCAACTGTATATCACCAATAGCAGAAGTATGTGTGCCACCCACAGCAACTGTATATCACCTATTGCAACTGTGTGTGTCACCCATAGCAACTGTGCATCACCTATAGCAGAAGTATTTGTGTGTGTGTGTGTGTGTGTGTGTGTGTGTGTGTGTGTGTCCTATATCAACTGTATATCACCTATAGCAGAAGTATGTGTGTCACCCACAGCAACTGTATATCACCTATTGCAACTGTGTGTGTCACCCATAGCAACTGTGCATCACCTATAGCAGAAGTATGTGTTTGTGTGTGTGTGTGTGTGTGTCCTATATCAACTGTATATCACCTATAGCAGAAGTATGTGTGTCACCCACAGCAACTGTATATCACCTATTGCAACTGTGTGTGTCACCCATAGCAACTGTGCATCACCTATAGCAGAATTATGAGTTTGTGTAAGCTTCACCTATAGCAAGTGCGTGTGTTCTGTATAGCAACTGCATCTCATCTCAGCAAGTATGAGTGCCACCTGTCTGCTGTGTATAATATATATATATTTTAGCACTTGCCACAATAAGACAAGGATTTTTTTTTTTGGGGGGGGGGGGGGGGGAGGGGCATATTTAACAGAACAAGTGCAAGGAACAATGAAGCACAACAGGTGCAGGATTGGTTCAGATGCCCAGATTAAGACTTTTTCTTGTTTTGGTTTTGATAGATCCTCCCCAATATGTATAATCCTGTTGCTTTGGACTATAGCACTTTTCACAGTGCACCAAAATAACAGACATAAATGATGCTGTTGCTATGGGTTGCTGCACTTTCCACAATGCACCAAGCAAGCAGTGTGCAAAACCCTGTTTCTACAGACTACCATTCAACACTTTTGTACCAAGCATAACTGTATACTTCTGTTCTTCTTGGTGCATTGCAGAAAGCGGTGTAGGGCAAGGGAAGAGGAACTTACATAGTGCAGTCCACTGGAGCATGTGTTGTATAGCTCTGTTGCTATGTGCTACAGATTACCTGATTGGCACATTGCCTGACTGGGGCATCGTTATAAAAGTTGTATCCCATAGTAACAACTGTTCATATTGACTGTTGCATTGGGGCAAAGTGTTTCTTAGCAACAGAACTAGACCTATTGGCTAATTTGGTACATCATAAGTGTTGTATCCTGTAGATATAAAACTATACATATTAACGAGTACATTGTGGTAAGTGTATCCCATAACAACAGAACTATTTCTATTGCCCGATTAGTACATTTCAAGTGTGGGATCCCATAGCAGTAAAACTATACATATTGAATGGTACATTCTGGTAAGTGTATTGACTGATTGGTACCTTGTGGTAAGGGTTGTATCCCATGGCAACATAACTGTACATATTGACTGGTGCATTCTCATAACTGTATCCCATAACAACAGAACTATAAATATTGTCTGATTGGTACATCATGGTAAGGCAGGGAACACACTTGACTGTTTTCGTGTGCGTTTTCTGCACAGAAAAACTGAGAACTCATGTTAATCAATGTGCTAGTACACACTTGCTGTGTTGTTCGCGCGCAGAAAAAAAACTGACATTCTGCATCTTGATTCTGCACATTTTGGCAGTTTTCTGTATCAATTACATCAGCTGCTGTGAAAAAACACACGCGGTTTCCTGCATGGAAACACACTTAGTGTGCAGAAAAAGTATGCAGAAAAACGCGCGCGGAAAACTGAAAGTCAAGTGTGTTCCCTGCCTAAGGGGTTGCATCCCATGGCAACATAACTGTACATATTGACTGTTGCATTCTATAGCGGTTGGATAGTGTAATAGTGGCTGGATAGTGTAATGGTTAAGGGCTCTGCCTCTTGACACAGGAGACCTGGGTTCGAAGGCTCTGCCTGTTCAGTAAACCACCACCTATTCAGTAGGAGACCTTGGGCCAGTCTCCCTAACACTGCTACTGCCTATAGAGCGTGTCCTAGTGGCTGCAGCTCTGGCGCTTTGAGTCCGCCAGGAGAAAAGCGCGATATAAGTGTTCTGTGTTTGTAATAACTGTATCCCATAACAACAGAATTATAAATATTGTCTGATTGGTACATCATGGTAAACTGTATCTCATGGCAGCGGAACTGTACATATTGACTGAATTGTGATGAGTGTATCCCATGGCAACAGAACTATACATATTGTCTGATTGGTGCATCATGACAAGTGTTATATCCTATAGCAATAGAACTACGTATACAGTAGAATCCCTTTATAGTAAACTCCAAGGACCAGGAAAAGTAGATTACTATATCAGAAGTTTACTATATCAGAATTATACATTGTATATTTATACAGATGTGTTTGCTGGGACCTGAGGACTGAGTTTACTATATCCAGAGGTTTACTATATCAGAGTTTACTATAACGAGATTCTACTGTACTTATTGACTGGTGCATTATAGTAAGTGTATCCCATAGCAACAGGACTGGACCGATCGCCTGATTGGTGCATCAGGACACCTGTTATATCTTATAGTAACAGAACTATACATATTGGCCAGTGCATTGTAGTATGTGTATTCCATAACACCCGATCTATAAATATTGTCTGATTGGTGCACTGTGGTAAGGGTTGTAACCCATGGCAACAAAACTGATTCACCAAAAGGCACTGTAGGCACGTGCCTACAGGCGCCTGATGATAAAAAGGCGTCTCACTCCCCTCCATGAGTGCCTCCCTCCTGCCTTCCCAATGCAGAGTCCTGAGAAGAGCATAAATGTGAGGTCACTTATTCAGCTCTCTGCATTGCACTGATGAGATCTTCCTTCAGTTGGGAGCACCACTAGCTACTTAACCTCCTTGCCGGTTATCCCGAGCTCAGCTCGGGGTAACCTGCGCAGGAGGATATCTCAGGCCCCGCTGGGCCGATTTGCATAATTTTTTTTCCCCTACACGCAGCTAGCACTTTCTTAGCTGCGTGTAGGTCGCGATCGCAGCCGCTCGCCGCCAATTCGCCGCTACCCGCCGCGCCGAGCCGCCCCCCCCCCCCCGCCCCAGACCCCTGCGCAGCCTGGCCAATCAGTGCCAGGCAGCGCTAAGGGGCGGATCGGAGTTCCCTCTGACGTCACGACGTCTATGACGTCGGTGACGTCATCCCGCCCGGTCGCCATGGCGACCGGGGAAGCCCTGCAGGAAATCCCGTTCTCAACGGGATTCCCTGCATACTCTGATCGCCGAAGGCGATCGGAGTGGGTGGGGGGATGCCGCCGCTTAGAGGCTATCATGTAGCGAGCCCTGGGCTCGCTACATGATTTAAAAATAAAAAAAAAGTGCGGCGCTGCCTCCTTGCCGGATTTTTTAGACCGGCAAGGAGGTTAATACTGAGGGTACGTCTGGCTACCTAATACTAAGGGGCACCTGTAGTTACCTATGCTGAGCAAGGGAAGTAATGGAGAAGTGACAGTGGGGCCAGCCAGCACACTAGCGGTGTGGTTCGGCAGGGGTATTTGTGTTCATGGAGGGTGAAGTTTAGGGTGCCAGGACATCTGTGCCTATAGGCTCCAGTGAGGTGAATCTGGGCCTGACTGTACACATTGTGATAAGTGTATCCCATAGCAACAGAACTACATATTGCCTGATTGGTGCTTCAATCAGGACACATGTTATATCCTATAGCAAGAGAATTATATATATTGGCCACAGGCACATATATGTATTCCATAACAACCGATCTATAAATATTGTCTGATTGGTATATAATGGTAAGTGCTGTATCCCATACATCAGATTCCATACATCAGATTCCTTCATATTGAGTGACTGTTGTGCATATTATCGTACATATTATAGCCCACAGCGACAAGGATCCAATTACCTGGTTGTTATTCTATGTTCTATCTGATGTATTGAGGACATGATTAGCAAGGCTTTACCATTGTGAATGCTTATGGCTCTTACTGTTGAATTATACTGTCCCCTTCACTATGTAATTTCCCGGTATTTTATTAGTGCAATCACATATTGATGATCATAATAACCTAGATTATTCCAGCTAATTAAATGGGGAATGCTTAATGAGTCATTTTAGCTGCAGGCTGAGCCAGGATACCTGGTTCTTTCTAATCGGCCATTAACTTTTGCCAGAATCAATGCTGAAGCTGTATAGTTGGCAGTGTTATAGCCGGCAGCAATAAGGCAACGTGTATTGCTATGATCTACACCGGTGAAGAGGGACATTCTTAGGCCACATACACACATCAGACCATAGTCTTTTGAAAATGAAAGATCACAGACCAATTTTACCCCCTTCCATGTAGTATGAGAGCCATACCTACACAGTCTATTCTATGGAGCTGAACTCCCCATCAGAAAAAAATCTTTGCAAGATGCTGCATACACAGATGCTGTACAGACACAAAAGATCAGTATCTACAAAAGATCTGTTCCTGCCAAAGAACCATTCCTGCAAATTGCATTCATAGTCTATGAGATCTGCAGATCATCATACACACCTTGTTTAACTGACATTCATCTGCAGATCAGACAATCAATCATCTGCAGATCAGACAATCATCTGCAGATCTGAAAATCCATCTTGGTGGATCTGAGCTGCAGATGAATGTCTGTTAAACAAGGTGTGTATGATGATCTGCAGATATCATAGACTATGAATGCGTATTGCAGGAATGGATCTTTTGCAGGAACAGATCTTTTGCAGATACTGATCTTTTGAATGTCTACAGCAGTGTTTCTCAACATTTTATTGGTATCTACCCCTTTTAAAACCCTAAACTCTCCAAGTACCCCCTATAATAGTAAACATTATCACTAGTACCCCTTGACAAATACATATTTAATTGCAGTACATGATAATTGGTTCTAAACAATTTCCAAGCATTTAATATTGCTTTTAATTAGCTAAAATACTAATTTGGTGTTGTTTAAATGTATATCAAGCCCGAGCACCCCCTGGAACCATCAGAAGTACCCCCTGGGGTACGCATATCACACGTTGAGAACCTAGGGTCTACAGCAGGGGCGTAACAATAGGCCCTGCAGCGCCTGCGCCCGCGGGGGGGCCCGGCCCCCCCCCCTGGGGCCCGCTCGGGGCCGTTTTTTGGGGGCTGGAGGGGTGGCAGCATGAGGGGAAAGCCTTGCCCACAGTCGGCGGGGAGAGGGGAAGTTCCCCCCTCTCCCTCACCTCGGGGCTCTCCCCTCTGCGCCCCCCTCCAGCTAGTGAATGTGTGTGGGCAGCGGGATACATACCTTCTTCCTTGCGTTCCATCGCCGCCTTCTCGCTCTTCCGGAAGTGACGTCAGCCGCTAGAGCGAGAAGGCGGCGATGGAACGCAAGGAAGAAGGTATGTATCCCGCTGCCCACACACATTCACTAGCTGGAGGGGGGCGCAGAGGGGAGAGCCCCGAGGTGAGGGAGAGGGGGGAACTTCCCCTCTCCCCGCCGACTGTGGGCAAGGCTTTCCCCTCAAGCTGCCACCCCTCCAGCCCCCAAAAAACGGCCACGAGCGGGCCCCGGGGGGGGGGGGGGCCCGCTCTGAAATTCTGCAGGGGGATTTTCAGGTGTCTGCTGCCCACATTACGATTTTCAGGTGTCTGCTGCCCACATTACGATTTTCAGGTGTCTGCTGCCCACATTACGATTTTCAGGTGCCTGCTGCCCACATTACGATTTTTAGGTGTCTGCTGCCCACATTATGATTTTCTGGTGTCTGCTGCCCACATTACGATTTTCTGGTGTCTGCTGCCCACATTGCGATTTTCAGGTGTCTGCTGCCCACATTACGATTTTCTGGTGTCTGCTGCCCACATTGCGATTTTCAGGTGTCTGCTGCCCACATTACGATTTTCAGGTGTCTGCTGCCCACATTACGATTTTCAGGTGTCTGCTGCCCACATTACGATTTTCAGGTGTCTGCTGCCCACATTGTGATTTTCAGGTGTCCGCTGCCCACATTACGATTTTCAGGTGTCTGCTGCCCACATTACGATTTTCAGGTGTCAGCTGCCCACATTGTGATTTTCAGGTGTCTGCTGCCCACATTACGATTTTCAGGTGTCTGCTGCCCACATTGCGATTTTCAGGTGTCTGCTGCCCACATTGCGATTTTCTGGTCACTGCTGCCCACATTGCGATTTTCTGGTGACTGCTGCCCACATTAGGATTTTCTGGTGTCTGCTGCCCACATTACGATTTTCTAGTCACTGCTGCCCACATTGCGATTTTCTGGTGTCTGCTGCCCACATTACGATTTTCAGGTGTCTGCTGCCCACATTACGATTTTCAGGTGTCTGCTGCCCACATTGCGATTTTCAGGTGTCTGCTGCCCACATTACGATTTTCAGGTGCCTGCTGCCCACATTACGATTTTCAGGTGTCTGCTGCCCACATTACGATTTTCAGGTGTCTGCTGCCCATATTATGATTTTCTGGTGTCTGCTGCCCACATTACGATTTTCAGGTGTCTGCTGCCCACATTGCGATTTTCTGGTGTCTGCTGCCCACATTACGATTTTCTGGTGTATGCTGCCCACATTAGGATTTTCTGGTGACTGCTGCCCACATTGCGATTTTCTGGTGACTGTTGCCCACATTGCGATTTTCTGGTGACTGCTGCCCACATTGCAATTTTCTGGTGACTGCTGCCCACATAAGGATTTTCTGGTGACTGCTGCCCACATTAGGATTTTCTGGTGTGTGGTGCCCACATTATGATATTCTGGTGACTTACTGCTGCCCACATTAGGATTTTCTGGTGACTGATGCCCACATTGCGATTTTCTGGTGACTGCTGCCCACATGGCGATTTTCTGGTGACTGCTGCCCACATGGCGATTTTCTGGTGACTGCTGCCCACATTGCGATTTTCTGGTGAACTCTGCCCACATTACGATTTTCTGTCCCACATTACGATATTCTGGTGAACGCTGCCCACATTACGATTGTCTGGTGAATGCTGTCCACGTTACAATTTTCTGGTGACTGCTGCTCACGTTACGATTTTCTGGTGACTGGTGCCCACATTACGATTTTCTGGTGAACTCTGCCCACATTATGATTTTCTGGTGAACTCTGCCCACATTATGATTTTCTGGTGAACGCTGCCCACATTACGATTGTCTGGTGAATGCTGTCCACGTTACAATTTTCTGGTGACTGGTGCCCACATTACGATTTTCTGGTGAACTCTGCCTACATTATGATTTTCTAAAGGCCCACATTACGATTTTCTGGTGAACTCTGCCCACATTACGATTTTCTGGCCCACATTACGATTGTCTGGTAAAATGCTGCCCACTTTACAATTAATTTACAGTGAAACGCTGCCCCATTACGATTATTTGGCACCTACGGGGGGGGGGGGGGGGGGGCATCCAAATATTCGCAGGGGGGCCCAGTGATTTCTAGTTACGCCCCTGGTCTACAGCATCTGTGTGTGCAGCATCTTGCAATGATTTCTGTCTGATTGGGAGTTCAGCTCCATAGAATAGACTGTGTAGGTATGGCTCTCATACTACATGGAAGGGGGTAAAATTGGTCTGTGATCTTTAATTTTCCAAAGACTATGGTCTGATGTGTGTATGAGCCTTAAAGGGATACTGTAGGGGGGTCGGGGGAAATTGAGCTGAACTTACCCGGGGCTTCTAATGGTCCCCCGCAGACATCCTGTGCCCGTGCAGCCACTCACCGATGCTCTGGCCCTGCCTCCGGTTCACTTATGGAATTTCAGACTTTAAAGTCTGAAAACCACTGCGTCTGCATTGCCGTGTCCTCGAAGGCCTCTGATGTCACTAGGAGCATACTGCGCAGACACAGACCATACTGGGTATGGCACAGTACGCTCCTGGTGACATCAGCGGGAGTGAGGACACGGCAATGCAGGCGCAGTGGTTTTCAGACTTTAAAGTCTGAAATTCCAGAGATGAACCAGAAGCGGGGCCGGAGCATCGGTGAGTGGCTGCGCGGGCACAGGATGTCTGCGGGGGACCATTAGAAGCCCCGGGTAACTTCAACTCATTTTCCCCTGACCCCCCTACAGTATCCCTTTAAGTCTGTCGTCTCTGGGGGCAGGCAGAGCCTTCAGTATTAAAGAAGACCTGAACTCAGAACTTCCTCTCTGCTCTAAAAGATAAGCAAAACATTTCTTTGTTACAGCTGATACAAATCCTTCAATAAATCTGGTGTGTTTACTTCCTGCTTTCATGGAGACAGACATAGGGTTAACATCCTGTGTTTACAAATGAGCTGCTCTGCCGAGGCAGCCAGCTGACACAGCTGAGAGATAAAATTACAGTTGTGATTAGCCACAGATGAGGGGGAACTAGACAGGCTAAACTCATAAAGGACCACTAAAGTTTAAAATGTAAAATACATAAAAACACAGAAATAAAAAGTACATGTCTCCCAGAGTAAAATGATCTTTAAAATTACTGTTCTCCTATGTTGAAGTCACTTATAGTAAGTAGTAGAAATCTGACGGGACTGACAGGTTTTGGGCTAGTCCATCGCCTCATGGGGGATTTGAAAGGTTTTCTTTATTTTCAAAAGCACTTAATGAATGGCAGTTGCTCAGTCCAACTGCCAGACTAGCGTTCAAACAGGTAAGGGGGGGGTGGCCTGCATCTTTGTATAGATCCTTTTGAGGGAGTGCTTTTGTAAAGAATAAATTAAATACTGAGAATCCCCCATGAAGAGATGGGTAGTTAAAAACCTGTCAGTTCCGTCATATTTATACTTACTATTGTACGTGACAGCAACATAGGAGAAAAGTAATTTACAGCTCCTTTTACTCTGGAAGAAACGTACTTCTTATTTGTATATGTTTACATTTATTTTAAATTTAAACATTTTTGCGATAGTGGTCCTTTAATTACATACAAGGTGCATTTCTCTCTGTTTTTCTTCTGTCTTGTGCAGAGTTCAGGTCCACTATAACGCTTGGTACTGCTAAATACAGGTGTGAACTATTACAGCATATGTGAAAATTCTTCCCAGACTCAAGATTCAGGGCTCATTTCCACTATCGCGAATTCGCATGCGTTTTTCGCATGCAAATTCACATAGCAATACAAGTGAATGGGACTGTTTCCACTTGTCAGGATTCCTTTGCGTTTTTCTGTGCAGAAAAAATTCGCATGGCAGAGCCATCAGAATTCGCATACCGCATACCGCTATGCGAATCGCATACAATGTATTTCATAGGAAATTCGCATGAGGTTTGGGTATGCGAATTTTCATGCGAATTTTCATGCGAATTCGCATAGAAACAATGGAAAAGCACACCAGCAGTGCCATGGTTAAATTCGCACACATCGTCATCCATGCGAATTCGCGTGCGAATTTGCATGAAAATTCGCATGGACCCGCATGCGAATTTCGCATCCGCATGCGAATTTTTACTGCGGCGATTCGCACCGCACAAGTGGAAATGCAGCCTCATAATTCTGTCCATCCAGTCCTGTTGTTTTAGGCAGCCCAGCCGGACAGCACAACCAGTAACCTGACCTTTCCTCTGGGCAGTCCAGTATATAGTTCAGAACATGCTGAGCAAACTGTGCAGCGTTGGTAAGTCATCACTGTGCTGAGGTTAGTATTATTCACCACCTGTTGGCTGTTCCGGTGCACCGGCTGGAGGCTTGGTAGTGCTCGGCACAGGTGTTGGAGGTGCAGCGTCCGTATTGAGTTGTGCTCAGCACAGGTGTTGGAGACGCAGCGTCCGTACTGAGTTATGCTCGGCACAGGTGTTGGAGACGCAGTGTCCGTACTGAGTTATGCTCGGCACAGGTGTTGGAGGCGCAGCGTCCGTATTGAGTTATGCTCGGCACAGGTGTTGGAGGCGCAGCGTCCGTACTGAGTTATGCTCGGCACGGGTGTTGGAGACGCAGCGTCCGTATTGAGTTATGCTCGGCACAGGTGTTGGAGGCGCAGCGTCCATATTGAGTTATGCTCGGCACAGGTGTTGGAGGTGCAGCGTCCGTACTGAGTTATGCTCGGCACAGGTGTTGGAGGCGCAGCGTCCGTACTGAGTTATGCTCGGCACAGGTGTTGGAGGCGCAGCATCCGTATTGAGTTATGCTCGGCACAGGTGTTGGAGACGCAGCGTCCGTATTGAGTTATGCTCGGCACAGGTGTTGGAGACGCAGCGTCCGTACTGAGTTATGCTCGGCACAGGTGTTGGAGGCGCTGCGTCCGTATTGAGTTATGCTCGGCACAGGTGTTGGAGGCGCAGCGTCCGTATTGAGTTATGCTCGGCACAGGTGTTGGAGACGCAGCGTCCGTATTGAGTTATGCTCGGCACAGGTGTTGGAGGCGCAGCGTCCGTACTGAGTTATGCTCGGCACAGGTGTTGGAGACGCAGCGTCCGTATTAAGTTATGCTCGGCACAGGTGTTGGCGACACAGCGTCCGTACTGAGTTATGCTCGGCACAGGTGTTGGAGGCGCAGCGTCCGTACTGAGTTATGCTCGGCACAGGTGTTGGAGGCGCAGCGTCCGTATTGAGTTATGCTCGGCACAGGTGTTGGAGACGCAGCGTCCGTATTGAGTTATGCTCGGCACAGGTGTTGGAGACGCAGCGTCCGTACTGAGTTATGCTCGGCACAGGTGTTGGAGGCGCTGCGTCCGTATTGAGTTATGCTCGGCACAGGTGTTGGAGACGCAGCGTCCGTATTAAGTTATGCTCGGCACAGGTGTTGGCGACACAGCGTCCGTACTGAGTTATGCTCGGCACAGGTGTTGGAGGCGCAGCGTCCGTACTGAGTTATGCTCGGCACAGGTGTTGGAGGCGCAGCGTCCGTATTGAGTTATGCTCGGCACAGGTGTTGGAGACGCAGCGTCCGTATTGAGTTATGCTCGGCACAGGTGTTGGAGGCGCAGCGTCCGTATTGAGTTATGCTCGGCACAGGTGTTGGAGGCGCAGCGTCCGTATTGAGTTATGCTCGGCACAGGTGTTGGAGGCGCAGCGTCCGTATTGAGTTATGCTCGGCACAGGTGTTGGAGACGCAGCGTCCGTATTGAGTTATGCTCGGCACAGGTGTTGGAGACGCAGCGTCCGTATTAAGTTATGCTCGGCACAGGTGTTGGCGACACAGCGTCCGTATTGAGTTATGCTCGGCACAGGTGTTGGAGGCGCAGCGTCCGTACTGAGTTATGCTCGGCACAGGTGTTGGAGGCGCAGCGTCCGTATTGAGTTATGCTCGGCACAGGTGTTGGAGACGCAGCGTCCGTATTGAGTTATGCTCGGCACAGGTGTTGGAGGCGCAGTGTCCGTATTGAGTTATGCTCGGCACAGGTGTTGGAGGCGCAGCGTCCATATTGAGTTATGCTCGGCACAGGTGTTGGAGGCGCAGCGTCCGTATTGAGTTATGCTCGGCACAGGTGTTGGAGACGCAGCGTCCGTACTGAGTTATGCTCGGCACAGGTGTTGGAGGCGCAGCGTCCGTATTGAGTTATGCTCGGCACAGGTGTTGGAGGCGCAGCGTCCGTACTGAGTTATGCTCGGCACAGGTGTTGGAGGCGCAGCGTCCGTATTGAGTTATGCTCGGCACAGGTGTTGGAGGCGCAGCGTCCGTATTGAGTTATGCTCGGCACAGGTGTTGGAGGCGCAGCGTCCGTATTGAGTTATGCTCGGCACGGGTGTTGGAGACGCAGCGTCCGTATTGAGTTATGCTCGGCACAGGTGTTGGAGGCGCAGCGTCCATATTGAGTTATGCTCGGCACAGGTGTTGGAGGTGCAGCGTCCGTACTGAGTTATGCTCGGCACAGGTGTTGGAGGCGCAGCGTCCGTACTGAGTTATGCTCGGCACAGGTGTTGGAGGCGCAGCATCCGTATTGAGTTATGCTCGGCACAGGTGTTGGAGACGCAGCGTCCGTATTGAGTTATGCTCGGCACAGGTGTTGGAGACGCAGCGTCCGTACTGAGTTATGCTCGGCACAGGTGTTGGAGGCGCTGCGTCCGTATTGAGTTATGCTCGGCACAGGTGTTGGAGGCGCAGCGTCCGTATTGAGTTATGCTCGGCACAGGTGTTGGAGACGCAGCGTCCGTATTAAGTTATGCTCGGCACAGGTGTTGGCGACACAGCGTCCGTACTGAGTTATGCTCGGCACAGGTGTTGGAGGCGCAGCGTCCGTACTGAGTTATGCTCGGCACAGGTGTTGGAGGCGCAGCGTCCGTATTGAGTTATGCTCGGCACAGGTGTTGGAGACGCAGCGTCCGTATTGAGTTATGCTCGGCACAGGTGTTGGAGGCGCAGCGTCCGTATTGAGTTATGCTCGGCACAGGTGTTGGAGACGCAGCGTCCGTATTAAGTTATGCTCGGCACAGGTGTTGGCGACACAGCGTCCGTACTGAGTTATGCTCGGCACAGGTGTTGGAGGCGCAGCGTCCGTACTGAGTTATGCTCGGCACAGGTGTTGGAGGCGCAGCGTCCGTATTGAGTTATGCTCGGCACAGGTGTTGGAGACGCAGCGTCCGTATTGAGTTATGCTCGGCACAGGTGTTGGAGACGCAGCGTCCGTACTGAGTTATGCTCGGCACAGGTGTTGGAGGCGCTGCGTCCGTATTGATTTATGCTCGGCACAGGTGTTGGAGGCGCAGCGTCCGTATTGAGTTATGCTCGGCACAGGTGTTGGAGACGCAGCGTCCGTATTAAGTTATGCTCGGCACAGGTGTTGGCGACACAGCGTCCGTACTGAGTTATGCTCGGCACAGGTGTTGGAGGCGCAGCGTCCGTACTGAGTTATGCTCGGCACAGGTGTTGGAGGCGCAGCGTCCGTATTGAGTTATGCTCGGCACAGGTGTTGGAGACGCAGCGTCCGTATTGAGTTATGCTCGGCACAGGTGTTGGAGGCGCAGCGTCCGTATTGAGTTATGCTCGGCACAGGTGTTGGAGACGCAGCGTCCGTATTAAGTTATGCTCGGCACAGGTGTTGGCGACACAGCGTCCGTACTGAGTTATGCTCGGCACAGGTGTTGGAGGCGCAGCGTCCGTACTGAGTTATGCTCGGCAAAGGTGTTGGAGGCGCAGCGTCCGTATTGAGTTATGCTCGGCACAGGTGTTGGAGACGCAGCGTCCGTATTGAGTTATGCTCGGCACAGGTGTTGGAGGCGCAGCGTCCGTATTGAGTTATGCTCGGCACAGGTGTTGGAGGCGCAGCGTCCGTATTGAGTTATGCTCGGCACAGGTGTTGGAGGCGAAGCGTCCGTACTGAGTTATGCTCGGCACAGGTGTTGGAGGCGCAGCGTCCGTATTGAGTTATGCTCGGCACAGGTGTTGGAGACGCAGCGTCCGTATTGAGTTATGCTCGGCACAGGTGTTGGAGGCGCAGCGTCCGTATTGAGTTATGCTCGGCACAGGTGTTGGAGGTGCAGCGTCCATATTGAGTTATGCTCGGCACAGGTGTTGGAGGCGCAGCGTCCGTACTGAGTTATGCTCGGCACAGGTGTTGGAGGCGCAGCGTCCGTATTGAGTTATGCTCGGCACAGGTGTTGGAGACGCAGCGTCCGTATTGAGTTATGCTCGGCACAGGTGTTGGAGACGCAGCGTCCGTACTGAGTTATGCTCGGCACAGGTGTTGGAGGCGCTGCGTCCGTATTGAGTTATGCTCGGCACAGGTGTTGGAGGCGCAGCGTCCGTATTGAGTTATGCTCGGCACAGGTGTTGGAGACGCAGCGTCCGTATTAAGTTATGCTCGGCACAGGTGTTGGCGACACAGCGTCCGTACTGAGTTATGCTCGGCACAGGTGTTGGAGGCGCAGCGTCCGTACTGAGTTATGCTCGGCACAGGTGTTGGAGGCGCAGCGTCCGTATTGAGTTATGCTCGGCACAGGTGTTGGAGACGCAGCGTCCGTATTGAGTTATGCTCGGCACAGGTGTTGGAGGCGCAGCGTCCGTATTGAGTTATGCTCGGCACAGGTGTTGGAGACGCAGCGTCCGTATTAAGTTATGCTCGGCACAGGTGTTGGCGACACAGCGTCCGTACTGAGTTATGCTCGGCACAGGTGTTGGAGGCGCAGCGTCCGTACTGAGTTATGCTCGGCACAGGTGTTGGAGGCGCAGCGTCCGTATTGAGTTATGCTCGGCACAGGTGTTGGAGACGCAGCGTCCGTATTGAGTTATGCTCGGCACAGGTGTTGGAGGCGCAGCGTCCGTATTGAGTTATGCTCGGCACAGGTGTTGAAGGCGCAGCGTCCGTATTGAGTTATGCTCGGCACAGGTGTTGGAGGCGCAGCGTCCGTATTGAGTTATGCTCGGCACAGGTGTTGGAGACGCAGCGTCCGTATTGAGTTATGCTCGGCACAGGTGTTGGAGACGCAGCGTCCGTATTAAGTTATGCTCGGCACAGGTGTTGGCGACACAGCGTCCGTATTGAGTTATGCTCGGCACAGGTGTTGGAGGCGCAGCGTCCGTACTGAGTTATGCTCGGCACAGGTGTTGGAGGCGCAGCGTCCGTATTGAGTTATGCTCGGCACAGGTGTTGGAGACGCAGCGTCCGTATTGAGTTATGCTCGGCACAGGTGTTGGAGGCGCAGTGTCCGTATTGAGTTATGCTCGGCACAGGTGTTGGAGGCGCAGCGTCCATATTGAGTTATGCTCGGCACAGGTGTTGGAGGCGCAGCGTCCGTATTGAGTTATGCTCGGCACAGGTGTTGGAGACGCAGCGTCCGTACTGAGTTATGCTCGGCACAGGTGTTGGAGGCGCAGCGTCCGTATTGAGTTATGCTCGGCACAGGTGTTGGAGGCGCAGCGTCCGTACTGAGTTATGCTCGGCACAGGTGTTGGAGGCGCAGCGTCCGTATTGAGTTATGCTCGGCACAGGTGTTGGAGGCGCAGCGTCCGTATTGAGTTATGCTCGGCACAGGTGTTGGAGGCGCAGCGTCCGTATTGAGTTATGCTCGGCACGGGTGTTGGAGACGCAGCGTCCGTATTGAGTTATGCTCGGCACAGGTGTTGGAGGCGCAGCGTCCATATTGAGTTATGCTCGGCACAGGTGTTGGAGGTGCAGCGTCCGTACTGAGTTATGCTCGGCACAGGTGTTGGAGGCGCAGCGTCCGTACTGAGTTATGCTCGGCACAGGTGTTGGAGGCGCAGCATCCGTATTGAGTTATGCTCGGCACAGGTGTTGGAGACGCAGCGTCCGTATTGAGTTATGCTCGGCACAGGTGTTGGAGACGCAGCGTCCGTACTGAGTTATGCTCGGCACAGGTGTTGGAGGCGCTGCGTCCGTATTGAGTTATGCTCGGCACAGGTGTTGGAGGCGCAGCGTCCGTATTGAGTTATGCTCGGCACAGGTGTTGGAGACACAGCGTCCGTATTAAGTTATGCTCGGCACAGGTGTTGGCGACACAGCGTCCGTACTGAGTTATGCTCGGCACAGGTGTTGGAGGCGCAGCGTCCGTACTGAGTTATGCTCGGCACAGGTGTTGGAGGCGCAGCGTCCGTATTGAGTTATGCTCGGCACAGGTGTTGGAGACGCAGCGTCCGTATTGAGTTATGCTCGGCACAGGTGTTGGAGGCGCAGCGTCCGTATTGAGTTATGCTCGGCACAGGTGTTGGAGACGCAGCGTCCGTATTAAGTTATGCTCGGCACAGGTGTTGGCGACACAGCGTCCGTACTGAGTTATGCTCGGCACAGGTGTTGGAGGCGCAGCGTCCGTATTGAGTTATGCTCGGCACAGGTGTTGGAGACGCAGCGTCCGTATTGAGTTATGCTCGGCACAGGTGTTGGAGACGCAGCGTCCGTACTGAGTTATGCTCGGCACAGGTGTTGGAGGCGCTGCGTCCGTATTGAGTTATGCTCGGCACAGGTGTTGGAGGCGCAGCGTCCGTATTGAGTTATGCTCGGCACAGGTGTTGGAGACGCAGCGTCCGTATTAAGTTATGCTCGGCACAGGTGTTGGCGACACAGCGTCCGTACTGAGTTATGCTCGGCACAGGTGTTGGAGGCGCAGCGTCCGTACTGAGTTATGCTCGGCACAGGTGTTGGAGGCGCAGCGTCCGTATTGAGTTATGCTCGGCACAGGTGTTGGAGACGCAGCGTCCGTATTGAGTTATGCTCGGCACAGGTGTTGGAGGCGCAGCGTCCGTATTGAGTTATGCTCGGCACAGGTGTTGGAGACGCAGCGTCCGTATTAAGTTATGCTCGGCACAGGTGTTGGCGACACAGCGTCCGTACTGAGTTATGCTCGGCACAGGTGTTGGAGGCGCAGCGTCCGTACTGAGTTATGCTCGGCAAAGGTGTTGGAGGCGCAGCGTCCGTATTGAGTTATGCTCGGCACAGGTGTTGGAGACGCAGCGTCCGTATTGAGTTATGCTCGGCACAGGTGTTGGAGGCGCAGCGTCCGTATTGAGTTATGCTCGGCACAGGTGTTGGAGGCGCAGCGTCCGTATTGAGTTATGCTCGGCACAGGTGTTGGAGGCGCAGCGTCCGTACTGAGTTATGCTCGGCACAGGTGTTGGAGGCGCAGCGTCCGTATTGAGTTATGCTCGGCACAGGTGTTGGAGACGCAGCGTCCGTATTGAGTTATGCTCGGCACAGGTGTTGGAGGCGCAGCGTCCGTATTGAGTTATGCTCGGCACAGGTGTTGGAGGTGCAGCGTCCATATTGAGTTATGCTCGGCACAGGTGTTGGAGGCGCAGCGTCCGTATTGAGTTATGCTCGGCACAGGTGTTGGAGACGCAGCGTCCGTACTGAGTTATGCTCGGCACAGGTGTTGGAGGCGCAGCGTCCGTATTGAGTTATGCTCGGCACAGGTGTTGGAGGCGCAGCGTCCGTATTGAGTTATGCTCGGCACAGGTGTTGGAGGCGCAGCGTCCGTATTGAGTTATGCTCGGCACAGGTGTTGGAGGCGCAGCGTCCGTATTGAGTTGTGCTCGGCACAGGTGTTGGAGGCGCAGCGTCCGTATTGAGTTATGCTCGGCACAGGTGTTGGAGACGCAGCGTCCGTATTGAGTTATGCTCGGCACAGGTGTTGGAGGCGCAGCGTCCGTATTGAGTTATGCTCGGCACAAGTGTTGGAGGCGCAGCGTCCGTACTGAGTTATGCTCGGCACAGGTGTTGGAGGCGCAGCGTCCGTATTGAGTTATGCTCGGCACAGGTGTTGGAGGCGCAGCGTCTGTACTGAGTTATGCTCGGCACAGGTGTTGGAGGCGCAGCGTCCGTATTGAGTTATGCTCGGCACAGGTGTTGGAGACGCAGCGTCCGTACTGAGTTATGCTCGGCACAGGTGTTGGAGACGCAGCGTCCGTACTGAGTTATGCTCGGCACAGGTGTTGGAGGCGCAGCGTCCGTACTGAGTTATGCTCGGCACAGGTGTTGGAGGCGCAGCGTCCGTATTGAGTTATGCTCGGCACAGGTGTTGGAGACGCAGCGTCCGTATTGAGTTATGCTCGGCACAGGTGTTGGAGGCGCAGCGTCCGTATTGAGTTATGCTCGGCACAGGTGTTGGAGACGCAGCGTCCGTATTAAGTTATGCTCGGCACAGGTGTTGGCGACACAGCGTCCGTACTGAGTTATGCTCGGCACAGGTGTTGGAGGCGCAGCGTCCGTACTGAGTTATGCTCGGCACAGGTGTTGGAGGCGCAGCGTCCATATTGAGTTATGCTCGGCACAGGTGTTGGAGACGCAGCGTCCGTATTGAGTTATGCTCGGCACAGGTGTTGGAGACGCAGCGTCCGTACTGAGTTATGCTCGGCACAGGTGTTGGAGGCGCTGCGTCCGTATTGAGTTATGCTCGGCACAGGTGTTGGAGGCGCAGCGTCCGTATTGAGTTATGCTCGGCACAGGTGTTGGAGACGCAGCGTCCGTATTAAGTTATGCTCGGCACAGGTGTTGGCGACACAGCGTCCGTACTGAGTTATGCTCGGCACAGGTGTTGGAGGCGCAGCGTCCGTACTGAGTTATGCTCGGCACAGGTGTTGGAGGCGCAGCGTCCGTATTGAGTTATGCTCGGCACAGGTGTTGGAGACGCAGCGTCCGTATTGAGTTATGCTCGGCACAGGTGTTGGAGGCGCAGCGTCCGTATTGAGTTATGCTCGGCACAGGTGTTGGAGACGCAGCGTCCGTATTAAGTTATGCTCGGCACAGGTGTTGGCGACACAGCGTCCGTACTGAGTTATGCTCGGCACAGGTGTTGGAGGCGCAGCGTCCGTACTGAGTTATGCTCGGCACAGGTGTTGGAGGCGCAGCGTCCGTATTGAGTTATGCTCGGCACAGGTGTTGGAGACGCAGCGTCCGTATTGAGTTATGCTCGGCACAGGTGTTGGAGGCGCAGCGTCCGTATTGAGTTATGCTCGGCACAGGTGTTGGAGGCGCAGCGTCCGTATTGAGTTATGCTCGGCACAGGTGTTGGAGGCGCAGCGTCCGTACTGAGTTATGCTCGGCACAGGTGTTGGAGGCGCAGCGTCCGTATTGAGTTATGCTCGGCACAGGTGTTGGAGACGCAGCGTCCGTATTGAGTTATGCTCGGCACAGGTGTTGGAGGCGCAGCGTCCGTATTGAGTTATGCTCGGCACAGGTGTTGGAGGTGCAGCGTCCATATTGAGTTATGCTCGGCACAGGTGTTGGAGGCGCAGCGTCCGTATTGAGTTATGCTCGGCACAGGTGTTGGAGACGCAGCGTCCGTACTGAGTTATGCTCGGCACAGGTGTTGGAGGCGCAGCGTCCGTATTGAGTTATGCTCGGCACAGGTGTTGGAGGCGCAGCGTCCGTATTGAGTTATGCTCGGCACAGGTGTTGGAGGCGCAGCGTCCGTATTGAGTTATGCTCGGCACAGGTGTTGGAGGCGCAGCGTCCGTATTGAGTTGTGCTCGGCACAGGTGTTGGAGGCGCAGCGTCCGTATTGAGTTATGCTCGGCACAGGTGTTGGAGACGCAGCGTCCGTATTGAGTTATGCTCGGCACAGGTGTTGGAGGCGCAGCGTCCGTATTGAGTTATGCTCGGCACAGGTGTTGGAGGCGCAGCGTCCGTACTGAGTTATGCTCGGCACAGGTGTTGGAGGCGCAGCGTCCGTATTGAGTTATGCTCGGCACAGGTGTTGGAGGCGCAGCGTCTGTACTGAGTTATGCTCGGCACAGGTGTTGGAGGCGCAGCGTCCGTATTGAGTTATGCTCGGCACAGGTGTTGGAGACGCAGCGTCCGTACTGAGTTATGCTCGGCACAGGTGTTGGAGACGCAGCGTCCGTACTGAGTTATGCTCGGCACAGGTGTTGGAGGCGCAGCGTCCGTATTGAGTTATGCTCGGCACCGGTGTTGGAGACGCAGCGTCCGTATTGAGTTATGCTCGGCACAGGTGTTGGAGGCGCAGCGTCCGTATTGAGTTATGCTCGGCACAGGTGTTGGAGACGCAGCGTCCGTATTGAGTTATGCTCGGCACAGGTGTTGGAGGCGCAGCGTCCGTATTGAGTTATGCTTGGCACAGGTGTTGGAGGCGCAGCGTCCGTACTGAGTTATGCTCGGCACAGGTGTTGGAGGCGCAGCGTCTGTACTGAGTTATGCTCGGCACAGGTGTTGGAGGCGCAGCGTCCGTACTGAGTTATGCTCGGCACAGGTGTTGGAGACGCAGCGTCTGTATTGAGTTATGCTCGGCACAGGTGTTGGAGACGCAGTGTCCATATTGAGTTATGCTCGGCACAGGTGTTGGAGGCGCAGCGTCCGTACTGAGTTATGCTCGGCACAGGTGTTGGAGGCGCAGCGTCCGTACTGAGTTATGCTCGACACAGGTGTTGGAGACGCAGCGTCTGTATTGAGTTATGCTCGGCACAGGTGTTGGAGACGCAGTGTCCATATTGAGTTATGCTCGGCACAGGTGTTGGAGGCGCAGCGTCCGTATTGAGTTATGCTCGGCACAGGTGTTGGAGGCGCAGCGTCCGTACTGAGTTATGCTCGGCACAGGTGTTGGAGGCGCAGCGTCCGTATTGAGTTATGCTCGGCACAGGTGTTGGAGGCGCAGCGTCTGTACTGAGTTATGCTCGGCACAGGTGTTGGAGGCGCAGCGTCCGTACTGAGTTATGCTCGGCACAGGTGTTGGAGACGCAGCGTCTGTATTGAGTTATGCTCGGCACAGGTGTTGGAGACGCAGTGTCCATATTGAGTTATGCTCGGCACAGGTGTTGGAGGCGCAGCGTCCGTACTGAGTTATGCTCGGCACAGGTGTTGGAGGCGCAGCGTCCGTACTGAGTTATGCTCGGCACAGGTGTTGGAGACGCAGCGTCTGTATTGAGTTATGCTCGGCACAGGTGTTGGAGACGCAGCGTCCGTATTGAGTTATGCTCGGCACAGGTGTTGGAGGCGCAGCGTCCGTATTGAGTTATGCTCGGCACAGGTGTTGGAGGCGCAGCGTCTGTACTGAGTTATGCTCGGCACAGGTGTTGGAGGCGCAGCGTCCGTACTGAGCTATGCCTGAGCGTGGCCACTTTTGTACTCAGACGTGTCGTGGTCATTGTCGCTGGTTAACTCCACCGTGTTTCAAACAGTGACAGGCTTTAGGTTACAAACGCTGCCATTAGGCTGCATTAAATTACAGCCGACAAGCGCTCGTGGCTGACCGGCGGGAGGCTAAACTGCCTGACAAGCGAGTAGTTCAGTCTGAAAGCTGCCTAAAGATGCTTGATGTAGAAATGTAAACGTTAAAGCCCATTTTCAGGTCATGAGCAGATCCTGGGTTCAGGGCCGGTTCGAGACTTTTTGCTGCCTGCGGCAAGCTTGTGAGGTATGTGCGCCCCACCCCCTGATTTGGAATGATCACACAGCAGCCGATAATTTATTCTGCTTTATTTAATGTTCTCATATGACATGCTGCAGCTCAACACAATAGCACTCTGGCTGGCTGTGAGTCTGTGACAAACAAACTGCTCACCCTCAGCCACTCCATTCTACTTCAGGAAGGTACACACAGTACAAAATGCTGCCCCTGAAATCTCTGCGCATGGTGCCAATGTTTCACCTTGCCTCATGAGAGAACCGACCCTGATTGGGTTGGTATCTGGAAACTAATGAGGAGATGTATGGGAGAGATTGTGGAGAGCTTTGTAGGCTAAGGTTGGGAGTTGAACTGGATCCTCTGGTAAAATGACAGCCAATGAAGCGCCCGACAGAGAGAAGCAGCAGAGGAAAAGCGAGAAGAAAGATGGATGAGTTGAGCAGCCTTGTTCAGTACAGATTGGAGCAGCGCCAGTCTGTTAGTTGGTCGTCCACAAGGTAGTTTGTGACAATAGTCCAGAGGAGCATGTATTAACAAGAGAAATGTTAGGTTGTTGATAAAGTTTTTTGTATTTTTGGAAAAAGAGAGGTCTAGATTTATCTTTTTTTCTGTCCCAAATTTGTAGTTATATTAACCAAGGTGTAAACCAGGCATGGGCAAACTTGGCCCTCCAGCTGTTACGGAACTACAGGTCCCACAATGCATTGCAGGAGTCTTGACAGCCACAGTCATGACTCATAAAGGCAAATGCATTGTGGGACTTGTAGTTCCGTAACAGCTGGAGGGCCGAGTTTGCCCATGCCTGGTGTAGACCCTAGACTATCTACTGCGCTGACAAATAAGGTGTATTCACGCCTAATCTGCGCTGTATATGTGGAAATAAATTATCCAATAAAGCGAGGACCCTTACAATCTGTTTATATTAACAAGAGAAATGGTCAGATGAGAGATGTTTTTTTCTAGTTGGAGATGACATGAGCTGGTTAGGGAGTGAATGTGAGGAATAAAAGAGAGAAGAGTCAAATATTACCCCTAAGCACCGTCCTTTGGAAACTGAAGTTATGGGGCTTTATATGCTGTGGTTGAATGCGCCGTCCTCTACTTACAGCCATCGGCTGAGCTACACCACTCTCCGTATGGCTCCAAATGCGTGTTATCATTGGCTGGAAGTAGAGGATGGTACACCTGGTGACATTCTGCTGCACGCTGCTCTGCATGACTAAAAATAGAGGCCAGGTCCACAGTTTGGCTCAAAACAGCCCACAGACCGACACTGGGCTGCGGACCGGGAGTTGGGGACCCCTGCTCCAGACAACACTTCGGGGCCAAGTGTTTTACAGACACATCCTAGGCTACACATAGACCGGGTCACTACCAGTGGGTGTAGTAAAAAGGGAAATAATGTGGTTGACTTAGATGATCCGTCACTCTGGGTTGGCTGTACACGGGCTTGATTCTTGGCAGAGACAGCACTGGTCAGCCTCCACTGTAGAGTTTAGGGATGTCACGCTAGTCTTCAAGAGTCGAGGTCCTCACACATTTTTGGCACAGCTCAAACTAATAAAATGGACGAATCAGGAAAGGTGTAGAACTCTATTTCTCAGTCCATCTTAAACATTTGCACGGGTATGGCCCTCCAGGACTGTGGTTTAGCATCCTCACTTAGCTTCTGATGGGACTTCACACTAGCTCCAAGCGTCTTTGCAGCTGTATTCAGGAGGCAATTAGACAGGAAGAAACACCCAATGACAGCGTGAGTGCCAAGGTGGCCACTAATGATTCAATCTTTTTCATCCAATTTTTCCAAATCTATGTAGTATAACTGTAAATTGAGTGAATGTATTGAATGGATAATGTAGACAGTCCCTTATATTACATAGAAATGGTAAGGTTGGATGAAAAAGATTGGAACATTAATCAGGCATGGGCTTTCGAGTCCAGACGGACTCAAATTCGGAATTCAAATGAAGTCTGACTTCAGGTGTGACCACAGGCAACAGGGGGTTAACTTACCCAGAAGTCTTCGGGGACGTCCGCTTTCCATTACGCGCCACAGGGGTAATGAAAGCCGCGTTGTATGACTCACTACTGCGCTTCCTCTTTCAAGCCGGAAGGAGGTCGTGGGATAGTGAGTAATGGAACCCGGCTTTCATTACACCTATCACACGTAATGGAACGCAGACGTCCCAAAGACTTCTGGGTAAGTTAACCCCCCGTTGCCTGTGGTCACACAGGCATTAGACTTCATTTGAATTCAGAATTCGAGTCCATCTAGACTCGAAAGCCCACGTCTGTCATAAATGGCCACCATAAGCGTCAGAGGCGGAGATTATTTTGTACGGTTGTACCCTAAGTACTTTTTGCATTCTAGCCTAAAATACGTTTTCTACATTTTACTTGATATTTCACTGGGTGAGCTTGCTATACTGTATGGTCATACAAAAAGGATAATTGAACTTCACTAGTTTTACCATTTGCTAAATACCAAACATGACAAGCTAAGCTGTGTTCCAGAGTAACCATTATTTCTCATTTCCAGCATTGCCTGGACTTATTAATCCATTACTGCTATTGATTGTAATCTGCGAGCTGAGGAGAAGCTAGCTGTACTTTTGCTAACCTCACTGGTGAGTAATTAAAATAAATATGGATCTTCCTGGCTTATCTAGTTGAAGAGCTCACAGCTAGATCACTAACCTTCCGCTGATTACCAGGGGGGCTGAGTGAACTTTTGACCTTTATAAAAATTTGAATATCTCAAAAACTATAAAATAATGATTATTTTTGTAGCACAAATTAGCACAAACACAGCGCTATCCAACCATACCATTTTCATGTCTAAAAACTGTTGTATGGGAGTTGGGTGATGTTATTGTCTGGGAAAAAAACAAGTGCTATTCTCTTCAAAAGGAAAGCAATACAAATCTTATCTTCTGCAGCACAAATGGGCACAAACTTAGCACTAACCAAACCTGATGGAATTTTTATATATGCTGGTTTGGAGGGGGGGGGGGGGGGGGGGGGGGGTTATGGAGCTAGTTTCCCCATGCCTGTGTTTCTTGCATGTGATCTGGTGTGTCCATCAAAATTGTGTGTTTTTGAAGCAGTAGAGTGTTGTACCGTGTTAACAATCAGTGAAAGCGAGACGTTTTGAATTAGGATGATACCATTTATGGGCTAACTTAGAAGAAAATGAGTAAGAATGAAGCCTTTATCAGACTGATTCCTGTATACTGACAACATTTACAACACAACTTATATACACTGGACATTAAAAAGGAGATCGATTGTTCCGCAACCATAAATAAATGTTATTGGATGCCTTAATTACACCTTCAAGAGGGTCATAAATGTTGTCATTCTACAGGAATCAGTCTGATGAAGGCTTCATAGCCGAGAGCTTACTCCTTTTCTTCTAAGACAGTCAATAAATGGTAATATCCTGATTCAAAACTTCTTGCTTGTGTGTTTTTGTGAAGAGACACTGCAGGGATGTCTGCTTTTTCTCCTGGACTGAAGCCTGTTAAAGAGAATCTGTACTGTCCGATTTGTACAATAAAAAACATACCAATCGAGTCATTTTCGCCACTCCCTGCCGCGATCCTGACTTTTAATCGCAAGTTTTAGGCAGTGTTTACAAACAAAAAACATGGCTGCTAACCAGGAAGTTATGTTTGTATATATATATATATATATATATATATATATATATATATATATATATATATATATATATATATATATCATGTTACAGTATACTACAAGTTTTTATTACATAGTGAACTCCAGTCAGGGATTCTCACAGTTTCTTAGCATGGGCAGTTCCCCCCCCCCCCCCCTCTCAGACAAGCTGAAACTGAGCGCAGAGGGCTATCTGTGACTAATAAACGAAGCACACACACAGAGCCTGCAGGGGGCGTGGAGGGGGCTTGCATAACTTCTCCCTATCACAGCAGAGGCAGCGCATTCCTCTCTGGGTCGACAAAGCTTGACAAAGAAAAGAAGATTGGATTATTACAGAGACAGTGCAACTAGAAAAGGCTGCAGTAATCCAGAGCACATTAAAACAGGTATAGGAACTTCTAGAATAGAAGAAATAAGGCTGAAAATTTTGTTACAGAGTCTCTTTAAATGGAACCTCTGGACTCTTGCCTGGTGAAGCCAGTAAAAAGGGCGTGGCATATGCCTTGGAAAAAAGGATGCCTAGTGCAAAAAGCCATGATTAGCGACAATGGGAAATTTTGGGCGCTCGCAATCGCCTGATGAAATAGCAGGCATTGATGTTTTCCGCTATGCAGATTGCAGCTTTACATAATGGGTGCAGCTTTGTGGTGGGGGGGGGGGGGTAGATTAAGGTTAAGGTGACACCAGGAGGGGTTTAAGTGTTAGGCACCACCAGGGTGGGTTAAGGGTTAGGCATCAGTAGAGGGAGTGTTCTTAGGTTAGGTTAGGTCATAGTGAGCTTAGGTTAGGTCATAGTAAGATATCAGATTACCGATACTTTACTATTTATCAAGATTTCTGATATTTTACTAATTGGAGTTCAGTAGTAAAATATTTGTAATTTTACTGATAGTGTATTAGCAGCAATCCCCTCTGCCCTTTTTCCAGGTGCCTTTATTACTGTACGCCTTGTCTGGTGTTTAAGTTAAAAGAGAAGATACCTACATGGCAGTCATGACAGCTATAGCTGTGGATGCCCTTCAGTGTGGGGAAAGCATCCAAGCCCTTTACAGATGCAGATATAGAAGTTCCTATAACTACTTCCTGTGGTAAAATATTACAACAACAAGCAAAGAATATTTGTAAAGCGCTTTTCTCCCGTAGGACTCAAAGCGCATAGGCATGTCTCAGACCAGTAATTGGTCGATTGGTAAATTATGATACAGAGGAAGAACTCTAGTGCAGAAATGCCAGGCTAAACAGGTGGCTTTTCAGTCTGGATTTGAATAGGGAAGGGGCTGTCTTTACTGGGTGTGGTAGGGAGTTACAAAGGGTAGGGGCAACATGACAGAAAGCTCTGTCTCCAGAGGTTTTGAGGTGCACTCTGGGAGTGACCAGGTTTATGGATCTTGCTGATCTGAGGTTGTGAGAGGTGTGGTGCAGTTTCAGCAGGTCCTTCATGTGTCCAAGGCCCAAATTGTTTAGGGATTTAAATGTCAACAGTCCAATCTTGAAGAGTATTCTCCATTGTACAGGTAGCCAGTGCAGTGAGCGAAGAATTGGTGTAATGTGACAGTGGTGATGCTGGTTTGTTAGTGTTGTGTTCTGTACTAATTTTAGGCAGTGCAGGTCCTTGTTTGGAAGGCCTGCATAAAGGGCATTGCAGTAGTCCATCCGTGATGTGATGAAGGCATGAGCCAAGATTGGGAGATCCTCTGGGGGAATTGAGATGTTTAATTTTTGCAATGTTCTTCAGATGAAAGTAGGAAGATCTGGCTACAGCCGAGGTTTAGTTTCTGAAGCTCATTTCCCATCAATTAACACACCAAGGCTGCGCACAAGGTCGGAGCTGTTTATGGGCTTGATTCACAAAAGAGTACTAACTGATAGCACTTCTGTTTTCGCATGAATTTTCGTGTTTCGCGCGATTGCGAGTGTTTGCGCGAAATGATAACGTTTTCGCGTGCAAACGTGAATTTCCGTGCGAAACCGATATCGTTGCACGTGAAAATTGCGCGCGCAAATTTGCGGTCGCAAGAAAACACGAAAATTTGCACGAAAAGGGCCATGCTATCAGTTAGCACTCTTGTGAATCAAGCCCTATGTCTGAATTTCCAATCCTGATTGGTGTTGATTTAGGATAGAGCTGTTTTGATGCCAAGCACTGGCGTTGGACAACAAGGACATCAGTTTTGTCTGCATTCAGCTTCAACCAGTTGTCATTCATCCATGCCTGAAGCTCAGCTAAGCAAGAATTTATTTTTTGAGTAGTGCCTGTTCCACCGGGGTTGAAGGACAGGTAAAGCTGCATGTCATATTACACATCACAAGGTAACATCAGCCAAAACCATGTCCATGTTTGCATGAAACATTTCATAATATAGTTTCCATGTCCGTATTTGCAGATAAGTAGAGCGGGGGGCTCTACTTACCCGGGGCTTCCTCCAGCCCATTGCAGATGACATGTCCCACGCCGCTGCTCCGTTCGCAGCAGAGGGCGACCTAGAGGTCTCTACTGTGCCTGCGCAAGCGCCACTGTCAATCAAGCCCACGTTGTCCGCGGTGTACTGTGCAGGCGCAGAACTACTTCACCTGTGCAGTACACCGCGGACAACGTGGACTTGATTAACAGCGGCGCTTGCACAGGCGCACTAGAGGAAGTCGCCCTCTTCACTGGCAGGGGACCCGGGGCCGAACGTCTGATAACGGAGCCGCGGCGTGGGACATGTCAGCTGCAAGGGGCTGGAGGAAGCCCGGGGGGGGGGGGGGTGGACACTTGGTTTTCGCTGATGCTTCCTTTCACCACCCTGCCATTACATTTATTGCGGCCTCGGTGGCTTTCTTTTTTTAAATGTGTTTAAGTTGGTGTAGCTAGCTCTAGGCTAGCTACACTTTCCCCCCAAATCCCCCGGCACTGTGTTCACAGAGGCGCTCAGTGTTGATGATACTGGCAGATGCTGTTTACTCCTATCTGTTGTTGCCTGATGAAGCGGGTTTGTATCCCACGAAACGCGCTGCACTTTATTTGGAGTATCCAATAAAATTGTTTTGACTGAAAATCCACAGTCGTGTGTTCTGCTTGGAGGAGGTGAGTCCACCACTGCCTCCTCTATTACCAAGATGGGTTTTTACGTTCTTTTAGTGTTTTTTTTTTATACTGTTGGCGCCTCTGTTATCCTATTATCTTTATCTCAAGCTGTCTCTCACTGTTTCTTGGCTTTTTAAGTGCTTCAGAAAACAGGACCGTTTTGGATTCAGTGGGTCAGAGAGATCAGAGAAACCCTTTTGCATAGGTAACAACTGAAATTTTTTTACTCTTCCCATACTGGAAAACAATAGGAGACTCTTTTCTTTACTACTAATGTTCTATTTCTTACCTGTACTACACATTCAATTCTTATTATCATACGTTTATTATCGCTTTAAGTTTTGCTTTAAGTTTTTTTACGGACATAATATTTCTTTGCATTTGGAAGAGCGGAAATGCAATACAACTACAGTACAAGTGCAGCACAATGTCGGTACGAATGCAATGTTCATACATTATAGCACAGATAATGTACAGTAAGTAGGTGGCAGTAACTCCTTTCTTCTGTACACTGTTGATGTCCTCTTGTCCTTGTACAGACGTGGGAACATGAAGCTCATGTGTAGCCTTTACATTATCTTCAGAATATATTCATACATGATGGTTACCGTAGTTCTTTTCTCAAGGTACTTAAAGGGGCTAGATTTTTATCAACAGAGAGCCATTAAAGATCATCGTTCATTATCATCTCGTGTGAATATCTTGAATCCACAAAGCGGTCCCACAATGATGAATGTTAAAGATAAACCCCGGTATGCTAATACATATCTAATGAAGCAGGGAAAGCTGCAGAGTAGTTTGTAACTTACGTGGTTACATAGTTATTTGGGTTGAAAAAAGACACGTCCATCTGAAAAAAATCCTCTCTCACTCCAGATGGCAATCAGATAAAATAGCTGCATCAACATCGTCGGGAATTACCTAATAATCATAGCCATGGATGTCCTTCAATGCAAGGAAAGCATCTAACCCTCCCCCTTAAAGAGACTCTGAAGCGAGAATAAATCTCGCTTCAGAGCTCATAGTTAGCAGGGGCACGTGTGCCCCTGCTAAACCGCCGCTAAAAGGGGGTCCCTTCACCCCCAAACCCCCTACTTCGACACTTGGTCGCAGACTTGGTCGTTCCCGGAGGCAGGGCTAACGGCTGCAGCCCTGCCTCCCAGCGCGTCTATCAGACGCGCATCGCCGCCTCTCCCCCGCCCCTCTCAGTGAAGGAAGACTGAGAGGGGCGGGGGAGAGGCGGAGATACGCGCTGACAGATGCGCGTGGGGCAGGGCTGCGGCGGTTAGCCCTGCCCCAACCAGGAAGCGCTCCCCCGCTGCACCGAGGGGATTTGGGGGTGAAGGGACCCCCGTTTAGCGGTGCGATAGCGGCGGTTTAGCAGGGGCACACATGCCCCTGCTAACTATGAGGTCTGAAGCGAGATTTATTCTCGATTCAGACTCTCTTTAAAGAGACTCTGAAGTCTAAAAAAACCCGTCTTTTTATTTAACTAATATGTTTAACTTCTTTGCCCTAACTAAAGCGCCGCATTCCCGCCACTCTAATCTAACCAAATCCCCCTAATCTCCCCGGGGGGCAATCCGGGCAGTGCATCTGTGTGAGGCAGAGCTATGAGCCGCAGCTCTGCCTCTCAGCGCGTCTGTCAGCCCGGATCGCCGCCTCTCCCCGCCCCTCTCAGTCTTCCTTCACTGACGCGTGTGAGGCACGGCTGCAGCTCATAGCTCTGCCTCATACGGAAGCGCACAGGGGCAGCAAAATCCACAACCAAGAAAGTCATGGATTTTGCAGGGGAAAGGGAGGGAGAGTTTGGGGGGATTTAGATAGTTTATAGCGGCGGGGATGCTGCAGTTTAGTTAGGGCTATTATGTTAAACACATATATTAAATAAAAAGATTGTTTTTTGGAGGCTTCAGTGTCTCTTTAAAGGCATACAATTTGCCATAACTACACATTTTAATCACTCTTACTGAAAAGAACCCTTTCCGAAATAAATAGCTAAAACTTTTTCCCTCCATATGCAGATCATGTGCCCTAGTGCTTTGCACACACCTAGGGACAAAAAGCTCATCTGCCAAGCTTTTATATTGCTTTCTGCTGTATTTATACGTGTTAATTAGATGTCCTGTAAGGCGTCTTTTCTCCAGACTAAATAAGCCCAGTTTATCTAACCTTTCCTGGTAAGTGAGACCTTCCAGCCCTCTAATCAGTTTTGTTGCTTGTCTCTGCATCTTCTCTTAAACTGAAACATCCTTCCTGTAATGCGGTGCCCAGACCTGAATTCCATATACCAGGACCTGCTCTTACAAGGTATCGTTTGGGGAAGGGGAATGGTGTTCCCCTGACCCAACCAAACTCCTGTGAATGAATCAACATGCCTCGAATCACGAGGCATGTTGATTCATAAAACTGAAAATAACAAGTTGTAAAAAAAAACAAAAAAAAAAAATTGAGCACTTCCTGGTAACTACCAGAAAAGTGCTTAGGTGGCCAAAAAGTAAAATTAAAGTTAAAAATAATTAAATACACAAGGGTCTGAGCATATAGTAATGAGGGTATATTACTATTATTTTAGCAATAAGGGGCTTGTGATAGGGCAGACACAAAAAAAATACACCATTATTTCCTAATAATATATTGTCGCCATACATTGTACTAGGAACAGAATTTAAATGCTGTGATAGCCGTGACTAATGGGCAAATGTCTTTTATTTACAGTAGCATTGTTTATTTTAAAACTATAGGGGATGGAAGTGGCGAAATAGTACTTTTTAAAAAATCTTTCCTTGTTTTTTACCTTTAAAATGCATACAAAATAGAGTAATTACTAAACGCAAGTATCTCCCCCAAAAGGCCTAAGTTGTGGCTAAAAAAACAAGATATAGATCATTTGGGTGTGATGAATAGTGATAAAGTTTTTGCCGAATGAATGGGAGGAGCGCTGCAGGAGAAAATCGCTTCTGTTCTTAATGTGAAAACACCCGCTGACTGAAGTGGTTAAACAGGGGCAGAATTTTGCTAGCATCCCGAGTTTATATTTCCCTTTTAGGGCCCATTCACACTAGAGCTTTTACACTACACTATAGAAGCGCTAAAAATGATTGTTAAAAAATTGCCAAAAATCATGTTAATCGCCAAAAATCGCCTGAGCAAAACGCTAGCAAAAGCGCTAGCGTTTTGCAAGTGTGAATGGGCCCTTAAAGCATCCCTAAATGTTATTTGCTTTAGCTGCAGCAGCTCCTAAATCTTTCTCCAAGTTTGACGTCCCCATCTGTATCCCGTTAATTTTGTATGGTGTTAGACCGTTGGTACATCCAAAATGCATGACTTTACATTTTTCAGCAGGGACACTTTAACGTTTACCGGTATTCCTATTCCGTTTATATGCTGCTCTGCCATTAGCACAGCCGAGGTGCGTGACCTTACATTTATTGACATTTAATTTCATGTGCCATTTACAAGCTCTTATAGTAATCCTGTCAACATCCTTCTTTAGCGTTGTTATTGTGCTGAGTGCCACACACTGCCAGAACTGCTGTGCTGAGATCACAGGAAGGTGACCCCGCTCCTCGGATTAGCTTAGTAAAGATACCGTACATCTAATGCTTTTAAAGCATACATAATAATTATAGCATTAACTACATCCAATACATCTCCATCCCTTAATGCCCTCAAAGGACTCTCAGGATGAGAAAAAATGCAGTTTTATTTACCTGGAGCTTCTTCCAGCCCCTAGAAGTCATTTGGGTCCTTTGGCGCAGCTCTGGTCCTCTCCAGGTTCCCATTGGCAGCCTGTAAGGATCACCAACCACCCAGGCCCGGATTTACCTCACAGGAGCCTATAGACACAGATGTCCTGGCACCCTAGACTTCATCCTTCATGAGCCTTCAAACCCCTGCCAAAGCATAAGTGTGCTGGCTGTCCCAGCTGTCACCTTTCCCTTACTGTCCTGTCTGTCATAGGTAGCTACAGTTGTCACTTAGTATTAGCTAGCCAGAAGTACCCTCAGTATTAAGTAGTCAGAGTCAGAGAGAGAAGTATTAGGTAGCTACAGGTGCCCCTTAGTATTAGGTAGTTAGAGGAACCT
The DNA here is from genome assembly GCF_040937935.1 of Hyperolius riggenbachi. NCBI lineage: Eukaryota > Metazoa > Chordata > Amphibia > Anura > Hyperoliidae > Hyperolius > Hyperolius riggenbachi. Next base: position 43,355,755 of record NC_090651.1, on the reverse strand, counting down.
CAGTATTAAAAATCACATCAGTGGAATGCAGAGAGTGCATTCAAGAATGCTTAGGTCTGATGGCCCCATCAAAATTCTGTTATGGGGCCCTATAATCTCTAGCTTACGCCTCTGCTGTGCATGACGAGTATGTTTTGCAGTGTTGTGCGATGAGAGGCAAGCTATAGAGCAGCAATAGATCCCCACGTTGTAAAAAGGTCCCTCATGCTGGATACACACGGTGCGTTCGCGCACTCGATTTTCCCGTCGATTCCCGTCGATTCGTCTATTTCCAACATGTCCGATTTGGATTTCGATGGATCGTTAGGTCGATTCTGCATACTTTGCATGCGAATCGACCTAACGATCCATCGAAATCCAAATCGGACATGTTGGAAATAAACGAATCGACGGGAAAATCGAGTGCGCGAACGCACCGTGTGTATCCAGCATTAGAGATAACTATAGAATTGCAATCATGAAGAAAAATTCATATACAAGGCGGGAGAAGACATGACAGTCATAAATTCATCATTATGAGCATTATCAGGCATGTATGGAGAAGGTAATCTAGCCCACCATGGGCCTCATTGAATTTTTCCCCCAATTTAAGGGTTCTATTACATGGAATTTTAACCTCTTGAGGACCACAGGTTTATACCTTCCTAGTGACCAGACGATTGTTTTACAATTCAGCACTTTTAACGATTTATTGCTCGGCCATACAACTTACCACCCAAATGAATTTTACCTCCTTTTCTTGCCAATAATAGAGCATTTTTTTTTTTGTTTTTTTCTCTCTTTTTTTTTTTTTAGTAAAATATCCTATCTTTTTTTTTGTTCCCTCCCTCCCCCTAACTTGGCCCTGACTGCGATCCGTACACTACAGTACCCTCTCATAGGCATCAGCCATTTTTTAACCTTCACCATTATTAACTAACAACTCCTTGTGGAAAGAACATTTGGTGGCTGGGGACCTACAGAAGCTCAGCCCCCTTAGGAGCAGGAGCTCATGCTTTTTTTTCCTGAGACAAGCTCTTCTACAACCCTGTTGGTTTAAATAGTTATTTGCAATAGAAGTTGTATATGATGCTAGTGTTGTGTAATGGATAGTGTGGAGAGTGTAATGGATTCAGTGGATAGTAATGGATAGTGCTAAAGGCTCTGCCTCTGACATTGCAGACCTGGGTTTAAATCTCGGCTCTTTCTATTACTGTAAGCTTGCGCCTATTTAGTAAGGAGTTCATGGGTGAGACTCCCTAAGGCCTCGTTCACATTTCGCGTGTTGCCGTTCGAATTTCGGCAATGCATGTAGGAGGCAGAAACGCACGACATCAGAAGTGCATAGACTGCACTGTCTGATGTTCACACTGCATGCGTTGCCGAACAGTGCGGTCCGCGCGCGAACGCATGCTGCACGCATTTTTTGCCCAAACGCATGGCTGTCCCGATCACTACAGTGAATGGGAATCAGCCACGCAACGCATGTAAACACAGATGGCGTGCGCTCGTACGCGTTTAGGTTCCGGTCGCACGGCCATTGGTAATGTGAACGGGGCCTCATACTGCTACTGCCTATAGAGCGCGCCCTAGTTGCTGCCTTGTAAGTGCTCTGAGTCTGACAGGAGAGTAGAATACAAATACTGGAATTATTATTATTACTATATCTCATCCAATGGCACAGTCAGGGTTCTTCAGTATTAAAGAGAATCTGTATTGTTAAAATCGCACAAAAGTAAACATACCAGTGCGTTAGGGGACATCTCCTATTCCCCTCTGTCACAATTTCGCCGCTCCCCGCCGCATTAAAAGTGGTTAAAAACAGTTTTAAAAAGTTTGTTTATAAACAAACAAAATGGCCACCAAAACAGGAAGTAGGTTGATGTACAGTATGTCCACACATAGAAAATACATCCATACACAAGCAGGCTGTATACAGCCTTCCTTTTGAATCTCAAGAGATCATTTGTGTGTTTCTTTCCCCCCTGAGGGGGGAGTGCATAGCAGAACCACAACACTGAAGAACTTGGCAACCTTCCAGACACAGGCTGACAAGTCTGACAAGGGAAAGATACATTGATTTATTACAGAGACTGTGATAGTACAAAGTGCTGCGGTAGGCCAGAACACATTAGAATAGCTTTTGGAACTTGTAGGATGATAAAAAACAGGATGCAATTTTTGTTACGGAGTCTCTTTAAGGTTTTGAACAAACAGTTCTTTTTACCATCCTTTATAAACCGGCTCCTTAGTTTTCCCTTTTACACGGTTGGTAAAACCAATTCATTGCTGGAGTTTACTCTCTGTGGAACCCTAAGAATGAGCTTAAAGCGTTCTTGAAGAACCTTTTGAGAAAGTCATGATTGTTGATGCCTGGGGGGCATATCTGAGCATTGTCAACACTATTGACTTGCGAGGCTTTTTGAAGTCGGCAGTCTCAGAGATGTGCAATGAGCGGGGCAGAATACAGGATGCCACATAAAGCGTGTTGTGCGGAGGGAAGCCTCGGTGGGCGACGTCTGGGGACTTCTGCTATGAGGACAAACGGTCATTTTACAGTAGAGTTATTATTAACACAGCACAGTGACTTCATACAATGGCTGGTTTCAGAAAATACACTGCAAATCATTTCCAACATTCAGTCACATGCAGAGAACATACAGAATGAAATTGCAAAACAAAAGTTTGCCTTCCTAAAACAAAAGGTATTTGTGATTAATCAGGTTGGATTGAGCATAGGATGTCTCCCACGATGCATCACTGCTGAATATGTAGCTCATCCTTTGTTGTCCCTGTAAGCTAGCCACACCTCCAGAACCGCCGGAATGCAATGATGCGTCAGCTTGTTAATTGGACAGAGCCACAAGGTGATAAGTAATTTATCACTGTTACTGGCCCTCAATTTTGAATACCTAGTCCTTATTGTGACAGCTTATTTATTTAGGCATCGGAGTTCTGAGTACTATCAGTAACAAGGGAGATTTTAATAGTTTTTAAAGATTTTTATGTCGCTGGACAGGTCCACAATAAATTTACATCATTTTGTTCACTAATTATTGGTCTTTGACTATTCTTTATTATTTGGGTTAACCCTGTATGGGCACTCTTGTCTTAAAGAGAGTCTGAAGCCTCCTAAAATGCCCCTTGTTTTCAGTCAGTCTTTTTAAGCATTAATGGATTAGCTGAAATGCTGCTATCCCGCGGCAAAATGAGGCTTTAATCACCCCAAAATCCCCGGGCAAAAATTCTCGTAGATGTTGCTGCCCGGGGAGGCAGAGCTTTGAGCTGCAGCTCTGCCTCCATTCGCGTCAATCTCCAGCAGATTTCTGCCTCCTCCCGCCCCTCTCAGTCTTCTTTCAGAAGACGGAGATCCGCGGGAGATTGACGCGAATGGAGACAGAGCTACAGCTCAAAGCTCTGCCTCCAACAGGAAGGAGCCACGCAATTTGCCCCGGGCATTTTGGGGTGATTAAAGCCTCGTTTTGCCGCGGGATAGCGGCGTTTCAGCTAATCTATTAATGCTTCAGAAGACTGGCTAAAAAAAGGGGCATTTTAGGAGGCTACAGATTCTCTTTAATTGCTTTGTACTCTGATCTTGGCAAGCAGTTTTATATCCAGGTTAGATGGTGAGATAGGATGGAAGTATGATGTAGACTCCTACCTCTTCCTTTCTTTGTGGAGTGTAACTATCATAGCATTTCCTTAGGGAATTGTTCTGCCTTTCGATAGCCTAGTTAGATCAGAAAATAGATTTTTTTTAACAAGGTTCTGTAATATTTATTAGTCAGGCTGTCTTGCCATGGGGATTTGTGGGATTTTAGTGAGTGTATTAATTGCAGAACTTTTTGTTTGTTGATGGAGGATTTGAGTTTTTCTTTACAGAGTTGTTGGGAGTTTTGTGGCTTTAAAAAAGTTTCTAATGTTTTCGGTATAAGTAAATAAATAACGGGTTCTGGCGCTGATCTTGAATTCTACCGGGCTGCAGCAGTATTCAAAGTGTTCACTCTCATCCCCACCAAAATGCAAGTAAATAGAAAAAATAGATACCTGCGCCCTTACTTCTTTGAAATAAAGAATTTTAATAAAACCAATAAAATAAAGAACTTTAATAGAACACTAAAATAGCCCATAAAACGTACTGCATGTGACACTTCATACACACACTCATACAGACCTCAACTGCCACTCAGTATCCAACACTCCTCAAAGGTCTCCTCTGATGGCAATACACCTGTATGTCAATAGTGCACTATTGAGTCATTCTCATATTTCCAATATCAAAACGGAATTCCGTATAAGCAGTAGAGCAGCAAAACTTCAACTTTTCCAAATGCGTTTGTATAGCGTTTTAGGCACCTGAGCAGCGTTTCCCATGCGTTCCAAACGCATCTAAAGATACAACAGTGAGTTGACCTAATCTTCCGTAGGGCAGCACAACTCAATCAGTACAACTTGATCAGCAGTAACAGGTTTCCAAGCACAATAAAGTTCACAGCACAATGCCTGCGACTAAGTCTTTCTGTATTGCACGGATTTCCAAAGACACTTGTAATCCGCCACAGCAGGTAGCCTGTGTTAGCAATAGAAATTAGCATAGAGAGATAAAGATGACTCACAAAACTCCTTAGGATATCGGGAGTAGGCAGTGGTATTCAAGAGTCCGTGTGATCTTCAGTAAGGCAATGAGTCCCGGCCGGTGACTCTCCAAGATGTTCGTTTGCCAAATAGACCCAAATGCATAACAGAACTCCGGCGTGGTCTGCCGGAGGTTCAGGTGACGTCACCACAAGTTTGCAGCCAATCAGCTTACTAGTTTTGGTGGGTCCGCCCACCTTCTTCAGAGCTGGCTTTCATTGGGTCTCACGTCCTTTTAACCTTCTGCCTTAACTCCACCCTCCATCTTGGTTCCTTCCCACATTCCAGCCGCTCCGCTCTCCTCCTCCGCTGGTTCAATCAAAAGCAAATAGTTCAACATCAGAGTTCAAACCTCGTGGGGCCAAGCAGTCTAACGTGTATATCCAGTGCGTTTCAGCTCTGGACATTTTTTTAATAAAATCTCCTCCTCTCCAATCTTTAGCCACTCTTTGAATGGCATAAAAGTTAAATGTCTGCAAACTGCTCCCATGGTAATCTATAAAGTGCTTGCTCAATGGGTGCTTTGTGCTTTTTTTCTTAATATTGTTCACATGCTCTCCAATCCTTTCCAATAATCTCCGTTTTGTCCTACCTACATATTGTTTATAACAACCGCATTCTATAATGTAAATCACCCCAGTAGTATTACAATCCATTTGATCAACTATATTAAATTCTTCTCCTGTGGCACAAGACTTAAACTTCTCCATTGGTGCCATACACTTAGTATTTCTGCACGGTTTACAAAAGCTACATCTTTTAAAGGACCCATTCCCTTTTGTTCTAGACTCATGCTGCAACACTGTAGGTGCAATCTTGTTCTTAATATTAGGGGCCTTCTTAAAGACAAACCTAGGTCTGTCAATCAGGATCCCATTTAGAGTTTTATCCTGCTGTAGAATGTGCCAATACTTCTCCACTGATTTCTTAATATATTTAGATTGCTGATTATACTGTAATTTGATACATAAGGGAGGGGTTTCAACCCTCTTCTCTTTCACTACCAGAAGGTCCTCTCTATTATAGTTTTTCACTAATTCTACTGTTTTATCTAACTCACATACATCGTATTTCTTCTCGATGAATCGTTTTTTTACTACTTCTACCTGATCTTCATAGTCTGACACTTCTGTACAATTCCTCCTAATGCGTGTAAACTGATTTCTTGGGATGTTAGTCAACCACTTCAATAAATGGCAGCTATCCTTCAATATATAGCTGTTAGTGTCGACCTTCTTAAAGTAGGTCTTCGTTTTAATTCTTCCCTCCTCCACAAAAATATTCAAATCTAAATAATTTACCTCACTGGCACTATATTCACATACGAATGTCAAATTGTACTCATTACTCGTGTTAAGCCAACATATAAATTCCTTAAGACTTTCCTCTCCCCCTTTCGGGACAGCCATGGGAACGAGGTTCGCTCCGGGGTTTGCTAATTTATTTATGGCGTACTGGGAGGAGGTATTGTTGGGTGGACCGGAGGGCCCCGGAGCGGACCTCGTCCTATGGAAACGTTTCATTGATGACACGTTGTTCATTTGGAAAGGGGGAGAGGAAAGTCTTAAGGAATTTATATGTTGGCTTAACACGAGTAATGAGTACAATTTGACATTCGTATGTGAATATAGTGCCAGTGAGGTAAATTATTTAGATTTGAATATTTTTGTGGAGGAGGGAAGAATTAAAACGAAGACCTACTTTAAGAAGGTCGACACTAACAGCTATATATTGAAGGATAGCTGCCATTTATTGAAGTGGTTGACTAACATCCCAAGAAATAAGTTTACACGCATTAGGAGGAATTGTACAGAAGTGTCAGACTATGAAGATCAGGTAGAAGTAGTAAAAAAACGATTCATCGAGAAGAAATACGATGTATGTGAGTTAGATAAAACAGTAGAATTAGTGAAAAACTATAATAGAGAGGACCTTCTGGTAGTGAAAGAGAAGAGGGTTGAAACCCCTCCCTTATGTATCAAATTACAGTATAATCAGCAATCTAAATATATTAAGAAATCAGTGGAGAAGTATTGGCACATTCTACAGCAGGATAAAACTCTAAATGGGATCCTGATTGACAGACCTAGGTTTGTCTTTAAGAAGGCCCCTAATATTAAGAACAAGATTGCACCTACAGTGTTGCAGCATGAGTCTAGAACAAAAGGGAATGGGTCCTTTAAAAGATGTAGCTTTTGTAAACCGTGCAGAAATACTAAGTGTATGGCACCAATGGAGAAGTTTAAGTCTTGTGCCACAGGAGAAGAATTTAATATAGTTGATCAAATGGATTGTAATACTACTGGGGTGATTTACATTATAGAATGCGGTTGTTATAAACAATATGTAGGTAGGACAAAACGGAGATTATTGGAAAGGATTGGAGAGCATGTGAACAATATTAAGAAAAAAAGCACAAAGCACCCATTGAGCAAGCACTTTATAGATTACCATGGGAGCAGTTTGCAGACATTTAACTTTTATGCCATTCAAAGAGTGGCTAAAGATTGGAGAGGAGGAGATTTTATTAAAAAAATGTCCAGAGCTGAAACGCACTGGATATACACGTTAGACTGCTTGGCCCCACGAGGTTTGAACTCTGATGTTGAACTATTTGCTTTTGATTGAACCAGCGGAGGAGGAGAGCGGAGCGGCTGGAATGTGGGAAGGAACCAAGATGGAGGGTGGAGTTAAGGCAGAAGGTTAAAAGGACGTGAGACCCAATGAAAGCCAGCTCTGAAGAAGGTGGGCGGACCCACCAAAACTAGTAAGCTGATTGGCTGCAAACTTGTGGTGACGTCACCTGAACCTCCGGCAGACCACGCCGGAGTTCTGTTATGCATTTGGGTCTATTTGGCAAACGAACATCTTGGAGAGTCACCGGCCGGGACTCATTGCCTTACTGAAGATCACACGGACTCTTGAATACCACTGCCTACTCCCGATATCCTAAGGAGTTTTGTGAGTCATCTTTATCTCTCTATGCTAATTTCTATTGCTAACACAGGCTACCTGCTGTGGCGGATTACAAGTGTCTTTGGAAATCCGTGCAATACAGAAAGACTTAGTCGCAGGCATTGTGCTGTGAACTTTATTGTGCTTGGAAACCTGTTACTGCTGATCAAGTTGTACTGATTGAGTTGTGCTGCCCTACGGAAGATTAGGTCAACTCACTGTTGTATCTTTAGAGGCGTTTGGAACGCATGGGAAACGCTGCTCAGGTGCCTAAAACGCTATACAAACGCATTTGGAAAAGTTGAAGTTTTGCTGCTCTACTGCTTATACGGAATTCCGTTTTGATATTGGAAATATGAGAATGACTCAATAGTGCACTATTGACATACAGGTGTATTGCCATCAGAGGAGACCTTTGAGGAGTGTTGGATACTGAGTGGCAGTTGAGGTCTGTATGAGTGTGTGTATGAAGTGTCACATGCAGTACGTTTTATGGGCTATTTTAGTGTTCTATTAAAGTTCTTTATTTTATTGGTTTTATTAAAATTCTTTATTTCAAAGAAGTAAGGGCGCAGGTATCTATTTTTTCTATTTTCGGTATAAGGTTTGGACTTGTTCGTGCCTAAAATCCCTGAATTCATCTGTGATTCCTTGAGGATTACAACTTGTGATTAGAGTTTGAGTTGTACACAAATAGGATTTTGTCTTTTTCTAAAAGCAAGAAGTAAGGGTCTAAACGGTATTTACAAGAATGAGCCTGCTCCGTTATTGTAGGCATACTAATTTCACTTTAATTTCTGTTGCAAATTAGCAAATTGGCAGAGTAACAGATCTCTCTGTTCTTGTCTGATTTTATTTTTTATTTTTTGAGTTTTGGGAAGACTAAGAATCTAGTTGTTTTGTTGTAAGAGATCATCAAAGGATTTGTCCTGTTTCTTCTTTTCAAGAGAATTGTTTGATTAGGACTCCTCTAATGAAAGCTTTATAAGCAGTCCATAACGTGTCCACAGAAATGTCTGTCCTATCATTACAATCAAAATACTCACGAAGCGTATCTTATCTGATTTCTAATGGTAGGGTTTGTTAAAAGATGTGCTGTGCATCTCCAAATTCTGCCGAGGAACTGGCCATTTCTTCTTTAAAGATGACCTGAACTCAGAACTCCTTTCTGCTAGAAACGATACACAACAGCAAAAAACGTAGAAAAAAAGGCTGGCACTAGATGATGATGGGAGGCTGACCGGCCACACACTGGATTGTGTACCAGCAATTCCGTGCTCTCATAATGAGGATCATGCAATAAAGAAGAAGAAGAAGGTGGTTGAGGCACTGTAAATTGCAAAGTTACCTTTAATCAACAGTGTACAGACATCACTCTACACTCTATTGTCCTCTGAGGAAGCTTGTTAAGCGAAACGGCTGGCAGGCCTCCATCACCGCCACTGCATACCCCGATGTCTGTACACTGTTGATTAAAGGTACCTTTTTGTAACTTACAGTGCCTCGACCAGCTTCTTCTTCTTCTTTCTTGCATGATCTTCGATGCACAACAGCATAATAAGCTTCAAACAAAAAACATGTATTTGTTACAGCTTCATACAGAATTTATTGAAGCAGACATATTTTTTACAGCCTGTGCTTTCAAATGGGCGTATCTGCTTATCTGTCATAGGCAGTCACATGACACTGGGGAGGATCAAATTACAACTAGTGATTAGACACAAATGAGGGAGAATTACACAGGCTAAACTCTAACTAAATTCAGTGTGCATTTCTCTATGTTGTCCTTCTGTCCTGTGCAAGAGTTCAGGTCCACTTTAAGAGAATTTGTAATTGACGGGTAGTCTGACCACATGGTGTTTTCTTTCTGTATTGGCCTCTGTGATCTTCTGAAGTGACCACTTGTCTGAAAGGAACATGCCAGTTCTTGAGTACAAGTTCTGGGGGTAAGGAGAAGAAGTTAAAGTGGGACTTTACCAAAGCATAGTATTAGGGGGAAACAAACAGATCAATACAATGCAAAGTGAGAAGTTAAAAAATAGAAAATAGATCAATAAATGATTGATACTTGGTGTGCAATTCGTCCATGTTGTTTGATCCACCAGGTCAGGGGTCCCCAAACTTTTTCAGTCAAGGGCCAGAACAACATACTTCAGACTGCTTGGGGGTCGCAGTATACATAAAATTATGTTGAAAAACATTACATTGAATCTAGGTATTAATTCCCTTCCCCCAGTCATGCCTGGAGGAGAACTCCCAGCAGCAGCCATTCAGTCACGCGGTGCCCGAATGAAAGTCTTTGTGCACCAGATAGTGAAGCATATCCAGGTAACAACCTGCCGTTCAGTTAGACAGCAGTGTCACCTAATGCAGAATACGATTGGAAGCCAGAGAATAACTGCTTTCTGGCTTCTACAGTATGTGGATGGGTGGTGCCAGCACTGCTATTCTATATGCGGGCCGCCGATATTTAAAAATGCAATGGGCTGCATCTATAAGTTATACATTTTGTGTTTGGGGGGCCAGTGAAAAGGCCTCGGCGGGCCACATTCGGCCCGCGGGCCTTAGTTTGAGGACCACTGCACTAGGTCATTATCGTAAAGTAAAATAATGTAATTAAAAATGTGCTTCATTTTTAGAATAATTATGGATAAATGATTTTGTCAGTGTTTGCCCAGTGTAAAATCTTTCCTCTCCCTGATTTACATTCTGACATTTATTACACGGTGACCTTTTTACTGCTGGCAGGTGATGTCAGTGGAAGGAGATGCTGACAGCTATTTCCTACAATGCAATGAGGTTCAAAGACAGGAAACTGTCAGGACCATGGTCCTGACATTACACAGTGGGAGGGGTTTCACCACAATATTAGCCATACAGAGGCCCCTAATGATCCGTTTATGAAAAGGAAAATATTTCTCATGGGAAAGGGGGTATCGGCTACTGATTGGGATGAAGTTCAATTCTTGGTTATGGTTTCTCTTTAACTCCTGGCAGACAAGAAAAAAACCATACTGTACCAACTGCCATTATCTATAAACACACCCATTAACAATGTGGAGCTGGAAACAGTCTTTATTTCCAGCAATACAATAAAGTACACAGACAGGAAACTTTCAGGGCTGTGGCATTGACATCACACTGTGGGAGGGGTTTCACCACAATATCAGCCATACAGACGTCCCTGATGGTCTATTCAAGGAAAGAAGGAAAGGTAAAGATTTCTCGTGTGTAAGGGGGTATAAGCTACTCTTTGGGATGAAGTGCAATGCTGGGTTAAAGTCACTCTCTGAGCCTGTTACTGCTTGCTAATATTGAAACGTTCTCATGTACCACCAACAGTATTTGTTTTGCAGTAAACCACAAACATGTACAGGTGAGGTAATTAGTGTCTCAGCAGAGCTGATTATCTACCTTTGTGGAATTCCACAAAAACATGCACTGCTGGTGGTACTTGAGGAGGGGTTAGGAAGTCCTGGTGTATAGCAATTTGCTAAAGTTAAAAATTGGTTTTTAAATATCCCACTACAGTAATGAACCTTGAGTTGAGTTTCTTATGGTGATGGCCATGTCTCTTTTTTCTGTAAAGTTTAAAGCAGTAGGATCAGCCATACTATCCCAGGAAAAAAAACACATATAGAAGTAGATAAATACTTGTTCTACTTACATAACATATGTATTGTACTGTCCATGTTTTGATTTCAGTGAATGTTCTACAGTTAACCAGCTGAGCGGTCTGGACGAGCTCAGCTCGTCCAGTACCGCCGGAGCCTGCCGCTCAGGCCCTGCTGGGTCGATTTGGCTCAAATAAAAAGCAGCACACGCAGCCGGCACTTTGCCAGCCGCGTGTGCTGCCTGATCGCCGCTGCAGTGCGGCGATTCGCCGCATGCAGCGATTCGCCGCATGCAGCGGCGAAAGAGGGTCCCCCCAGCCGCCTGAGCCCAGCGTAGCCGGAACAAAAAGTTCCGGCCAGCGCTAAGGGCTGGATCGGAGGCGGCTGACGTCAGGACGTCGGCTGACGTCCATGACGTCACTCCGCTCGTCGCCATGGCGACGAGGTAAGCGAAACACGGGAGGCCACTCATTGCGGCCTTCCGTGTTATTTCTGGCCGCCGGAGGCGATCAGAAGATCGCCTCCGGAGCGCCCTCTAGTGGGCTTTCATGCAGCCAACTTTCAGTTGGCTGCATGAAATAGTTTTTTTCTTATAAAAAAAAACCCTCCCGCAGCCTCCCTGGCGATCTTAATAGAACGCCAGGGTGGTTAATAAAGAGAAACCTATTCCAGGCATTACTGCCTGTGTCTGAAGCCAATCATGATGTAATTTCCTCCCTCACTCTTTTTTTTCTAGAAACTGCACTGTCATATCTAGCTTGCTTTATAAACATGTGTGCACATCATAGTGCGTATATCAGCAGTGTCTGCAGAGGAGTGAGGTGTATTTTCCTTCTCAGCCTTGCATCACACTGAGCTGCCATCAACCAATCAGTAACAATATGAAAGAAAGGACACGGCACTCTGGCCGAAAGCAGCAACAAGCTGTATTGGAGCAGCAAGGTAGTACACACAACGTTTCGGGCGGAGCCCTTCCTCAAGTGTGGAAGGGCTCCGCCTGAAACGTTGTGTACTACCTTGCTGCTCCAATACAGCTTGTTTCTGCTTTCAGCCACAGAGTGCCGTGTCCTTTCTTTCATATTGTTACATGTACTACAGGTGTGGTGTGCCTGAGGACGCTGTGCATCGGCTGGCCGGAATTATTACCGGTTATTTCCCAAGGTTTGAAGTCCTTGTTGCCTTTTTGTCTCAACCAATCAGTGATGAGCAGGAATGTGGGAGGGGAGATAACAAGCTTCCCTCTCCCCGGCAATGTACCAGAATAGAGCCAGGCTGACTGAGATAACATTCATTACAACGGACACATTTATGATTATATTGGAATGCTTGCAATACAGACTGCATGTAGACTACATAATAAACACAGGGCAGTGGGTAAATGGAATTTGATTTTGTGGCTGACAATCCCACTTTAATTGGGTGTGTGAGAGGGGGAGGTTATAGGCCTGATTGAGTTGCCGGTGTTAAATAAAAAAATTGCTTCATGTGAGATTCCTGGTACCCTCCTACCAACACTGTTTAAAGAGACACTGAAGTGAAAATAAAATGATGATATAATGAATTGGTGGTGTAGTACGGATAATTACTAGAATATTAGTAGCAAAGAAAATATTCTCATATTTTTATTTCCATTTATATCTGTTTTTTTATAACATTGCATCATTCTCTAATAATTGCAGTTTCCACAATACACTCAGCACTCTAAATGACTTTACAGAGCAGGTTAGTGAACTTTTGAACTTTAGTCCTCTGCAAAAAAACCCCCAATACATTGACAGACAGTTGAGATAATAAGCTTTAGAAGACAGAGCGTTCTGTGACTTTGAAAATCGTGGAGCTCAATGGCTCTTTTGCATAGATAACAACTGGAATTTCTTAACTCTTCCTGTACTGGAAACAATATTAGACTTATGGTCTCCGCTCCTAATGTTCTATTTCTTAGCTGTACTACACATACAAATCATTATATCATAATATATACTGTATAAATATATATATATATATATATATATATATATATATATATATATATATATATATATATATATATATATATATATATATATATATATATATATATATATATATATATTTGCTTCAGTGTCTCTTTTACAAATGATAGAATTGTTTGTTTAGCTTTCGTGATGGCTTTGTGGTTGGCAAAACACTTGACACATTAAACTAATGTGACCTGAGTGAGAGGAATTTCTAGGCATATTACTGGGAGATTTCTATTGCTTATGTTGAAGTTTCTTTAGCATTACACACCAGTCACTGCTTGCTGCTTCACTAATTTTAGATTAATATCAGTATTGTGTGTTTTTTTTGTGTTTGTTGTGCTTATTAATCTTGAAACATTTTTATCTTAAGGGGGTTGTAACATCCAAAATAACAAATTGCCAAAAAATAGTTACCGTATATACTCACATATAAGCTGACCCATGTATAAGCCAAGGTACACACTTTTCCCTCAGAAACCAGGAAAATGTGATTGACTCATGTATAAGCCCTGTATAAGCCCCCTACGTGTATACCACCCTCCACAGTAGCCTGATGCCCCTCCAGTGCAAGTCATCCCCTGTCCCCATAGCCAGAGGATGATACAGCTGTGTCTCAAGACGCCACTAGATGGCATCATAGATATGAGACACAGCGATTGCTACACAGGAAGAATCCCTGTTGTTGCTGGCATGCTCCACTCTACAAGCCAGGGGACACAGGTAGTCTTGAGCAGCGCACTCTGCATACCATGTTGCAGGGGATGTGGGGCATGGTCACAGCAGGGAGCTAGCTGGCAAGAGCATGATCACTAGTTCACAATCCTTACACTCCTCTGCAGGTAACAAAACCTGCTCCACCATCAGTTCTGCTCCACTGATTCGCAAATAAGCCGAGGGGGGAACTTTCCAGCACATTTTTTGTGCTGAAAAATTAGGCTTATATGCAAGTATATACAGTAGTGCCCCCCCAAATGTATCTAAACATCTTTTCTTTCTAAATTAGATCAGTATATATCCCCCATATATTTTGGGTGATGATGCCTAACTGCAGGAACTGTGCAGCGCCACTGGAATTGTGAGAAGTTTTCTTTTTTTTTTGCTGCAGTAGCTAATCCCATCATGCAATAACAGAAAGCTTCCTATGTCAGATAAGATAAGGACACTGACCAAAAGGTAATTGACACCTCCCCCCTCCCATTTTCTTTGATGTTGGGAATACACGATGAGATTTTTTTAGCAGATTTACTGTCCAATCGATTTTATGATAGTTTTTTCAATCGATTTTCCGATCGTTTTTCTGATCAATTTCCATTCACTTCTATGAGAAATCGATCAGAAAAATTATCTAAAATCAGATCGGACCTGTTAGAAATTATCTTTCGAACCATCTATGTGCCAAAAAATCTCATGCGGTATTCCCAGCGTTAAGAGTTTACACAGTGATGTAAAGGTACCCAGACACTTATATCCAGCAGATCCGACCATCAGATTCTTGTCAGGTGCATATCAGGTCGAATCTGACAGGAATCTATCTGATGTGTGCCACACATTAGGAACAGATTTCCAAAAGATTTCAGTATGAAATCTATTGAAAATCCATGCAAAATGCAGTGTTGCACCATTCAATCTAATGCAACACTATGGTCCATCAATCTGTCCGCCAACAGCTGATCAACCTAGATTTTCTAATTTGGCCAGAAATTGATCGGTCCATCATGCTGTCTGCTGCATCGATTTCTAGCCAATTCGATCAGAGCAGTTGAATCGGCTGTATATCGATGGCGGAAATCGATAAGCGTAAGGGTACCTTTAGCCTGTTGTTTAGGTGATGTTTGCCGTGGGAGGAACAGTACGGCTCTTTTCCCACTAGCATCACTTTGGAAGTATTGTCTCGCACTCACTAATGGATCAAACCCATAGTCTTTAAGGGGAGTGTGACAGCTGAAAAGAGGGATGATGCCCACTATGCAGTATTCAACAAGGGAGAAAGCTGGCACATCCAAAATCAATCTTTATTAGTTCCATGTAAAAATATGGCCAACGTTTCGGAGCCGCGTAGGACCCCTTTATCAAGGCAATATCCTCTCTGAGGCAAAGATCTGTTTGCTGCTGTGCAAAAAATTCTGCATAGGAATTCGGGAGTCTGGCTCCTCTAAAACACTCGCTGTCAGCAATGTGTATTCATCTGAGGTCAGCAGCAGCCTTTTCCCACTAGAGCGGACATTTTTTGTCCATTCTCTGCTCATCAAGTGAATTGCTCCAATTTTATATATATAGGAGCTGTTCACACTTGTCATGCTGCAATGGATCCGCGGGCTCATCCTGTGCCCAAAAAAAAATTAGCGGCGACAAGCCATGCACGCTTAAAGCGGATCCGAGATGAAAAACTAACTATAACAAGT
Source organism: Hyperolius riggenbachi (assembly GCF_040937935.1). Classification (NCBI taxonomy): domain Eukaryota; kingdom Metazoa; phylum Chordata; class Amphibia; order Anura; family Hyperoliidae; genus Hyperolius; species Hyperolius riggenbachi. Next base: position 43,340,170 of record NC_090651.1, on the reverse strand, counting down.
AACTTGCCTATATATCTTAGCTAAAGTTTAAATAGTTTACACAGCAAATCTATCTGCAAACAGCTTCAATAGAATATGATTATTTCTTCCTGTGATACAATGAGAGCGGCCATGTTCTGCTTGCTGATCATTACACACAGGCAAGCTGATAGCATCTCCAGCCCTCAGCCTGTGAAAACTTCACTCCCCTCTCCTCCCCTCTGCCTCTGAAATCTCTGGATAGTAATACCTCCTCCTCCTGCCCAGACTGAGCTCCCTTAAGCCCTTGCTTCTGTCAGAATTCTAGCGGTTTATTTATGCAGGAAAAGCTGTCACATGTGTATGTTTTAAGTTTTAATGTTCTCTGCAAAATGTCATTGTAAACTGTAAAGTTAGAGTACTTCTTTAAAATATTGCTCTGGGACATCTCAGCATATTCCAGGCAGTGAAACTCATAATTATTATTTTACTAGCTGATTGCCCGGCGTTGCCCGGTTATGTATTTGGTTGGTGTTGGCTCCGCCCACTTCCCTAACACACAATGACTCAATGACCTAGTTTGTGAGCTTTGCATTGTTTGGCATCAATAATTTGCATTGAAATGAAACAAATCTGATTGGCTGTGGCTCCACCCTCTTTTCTGATTTTGAACCCCAGTCACCAAATGACCAACTGTAGCAGGTTTTAAGCTTGTGTCCTTAACAGTGCAAGAATGGCAGCAATTGAATATTCCCCTTGAAAAGCAATAAATGAATTTAGATTGGCTTTTGTAGGCTCCACCCTCTTTTATGAATATTAATCCCAGTCACCCAGTGACCAGCTGTGCAAAGTTTGAGAACCCTGCCATTAACAGTGTAAGAATGGCTGCAGTTTACATTTTCCTAGTGAAATTTCTATTTGTCTCCGCCCACTGATGACCCAGCATTGCCTGGGTATGCATTTGGCTGGTGTTGGCTATGTCCACTTTTTGTAATAGTAACAGACAATTACTTAATTACTCAGTGACCAAATTTGTAAGCTTTGCAGTCTTTGGCATCAATAATTTGCACTGAAATGAAACAAATCTGATGGGCTGTTTGTGTCTCCACCCCTTTTTTACATTTGAACCCCAGTCACCCAATAAATAACTGTACCCAGTTTGGGGCTTGTGCCATTAACAGTGCAAGAATGGCAGTAATGAAATACTACCCTTCAAAATCAATAGATTAATTCTGATTGGCTTTTGTAGGCTCCATCCACTTTTATGAATAATAGCTGATGAATCGGCGTTGCCCGGGTATGTGTTTGGCTGGTGTTAGCTCCGGCCACTTTATCTAACCATAACACACAAATACTCAATGACCAAGTTTGTGAGCTTTGGGGTCTTTGTCATCAATAATTTGTATATTCCCATAGAAATTAAGCAAATCAGATTGGCTGTTTGTGGCTCTGCATCTCTCCGGCATTTGATCCCCAGTCACCTAATGACCAACTGTAGCAGGTTTGAGGCATCTGCTATTAATAGAGCAAAAATGGAAGCAATTTAAATATTCCCCTTAAAAATCAACAGGTGAATTTTGATTGGCTATTATAGGCTCCACCCACTTCCCATAATATTAATCTCAGTCACCCAGTGACCATCTGGGCAAAGTTTGAGAACCTTGCCATTAACAGTGTAAGAATGGCTGCAGTTTATATTTTCCTAGTGAAATTTGTTTTTGGCTCCGCCCAATTTTTGTTGACACACAGTCACTCAATGACCAAGTTTGTGAGCTCTGGGGTCCTTGGCTTCAATAATTTGTAATTTACCAGTGAGATGAAACAAATCTGATTGGCTGTTTGTAGCTCCACCCCTTTTCTGAATGTGAACCCCAGTGACCCAATGACCAACTGTACCAGGTTTGAGGCTTGTGCCATTAACAGTGCAAGAATGGAAGCAATTTAAATATTCCCCTTGAAAAGGTGAATTTTGATTTTCTTTTTAGGCTCCACCCACTTTTTTGAATATTAATCTGAGAAAATCCCAGTGACCAAGTTTTAAGCTTTTGGGTTTCTTCCATCAAAATTGTGTGAATGGAAGCAGTTTATCCGGTAAAGTAATCTGATTGGCTGTTTGTGGCTCCACCCCTTAAGTGCATTTGAACCCCAGCCACTTCATGACCGACTGTAGCTGGTTTGAGGCTTCTGCCATTATTAGTGTAAGAGTGGCAGCAGTTTCAATATTTCCCTTAAAAATCAATAGGTGAATTTTGATTGGCTGTTGTAGGTTCCACCCACTTTCCTGAATATTAATCCCATTCATCCATTGACCAACTGTGTCACGTTTGAGAACCCTGCCAATAACAGAATGGCTGAAATCAATCTAACAAATCTGATTAGCTGTTTGTGGCTCCGCCCCCTTTAGTAAATTTGGACCCCAGTCACCTATCAGCTAAGAGGCCTCTGCCATTAACAGTGTAAGAATGGTAGCAATGTAAATATTCCCCTTGAAAATCAATAGGTGAAATTTGATTGGCTGTTGTTGGCTCCACCCACATTTCTGAATATTAATCCCAGTCACCCAGTGGCCCACTGTGTCAAGTTTGGGAACCCCACCATTAACAGTGGAAGAATGGCTGCAGTTTATATTTTCCGCTGGAATAAAATGTAGTTGTTGGCTCCGCCCACTTTTTCTAACCTTAACATACAGTCACTCAATGATCAAGTTTATGAGCTTTGGGCTTTTGGTATCAATTATTTGTATATTCCCATTGAAATTAAACATATCTGATTGGCTGTTTGTGGCTCCGCTCCCTTTCCGAATTTGAACCTCAGTCACCCAGTGACTAACAGTACCAGGTTTGAAGCATCTGCTATTAACAGTGTAAGAATGGCAGCAATGCAAATATTCCCTTTGAAAATCAACAGGTGAATTTTAATTGGCTGTTGTAGGCTCCACCCACTCTCTTGAATATTCATCCCATTCACCCAGTGACCAACTGTGCAAAGTTTGAGAACCCTGCCAGAAACAGTGTAAGAATGGCTGCAGTTTATATTTTCCTAGTGAACTTTATTTTTGGCTCCGCCCACTTTTTGTAACCTTGACACACAGTCACTCAACGACCAAGTTTGTTAGCTTTCAGGTTCCTGGCATCAAAAATGTGTGAATGGAAGCAGTTTATCCAGCAAGGAAATCTGATTGGCTGTTTGTGGCCCCGCCCTTTTAGTGGATTTGGACCCCAGTCACCCAATGACCAACTGTACCAGGCTTGAAGCCTCTGCCACTAACAGTGTAAGAATGGCAGCAGTTTTAATATTCCCCTTGAAAATCAATAGGTGAATTTTGATTGGCTGTAGTAGGCTCCACCCACTTTCTTGAATCTTAATCGCATTCACCCAGTGACCAACTGTGGCAAGTTTGAGAACCCTGCGATTAACAGTCTAAGAATGGCTGCAGTTTACATTTTTCCATTTAAAATGAATGGCTGAAATTTGATTGGCTGTGTTATGCTCCACCCACATTTCCTGGATTTGTAACCTCGGTCACCAAGTGACCAACTGTGCCAAGTGTGGGGACGTTGGCTTGATTACTGTGAGAATGGCAGCCTTTTACATTTTTTCCATTGACTTGAATGGGTGAAATCTGATTTGCTGTTTGTAGCTCCGCCCAGGTGTGCAGGGTGCCAGCGAGACCCCCAGAACCTATCATCCCAGGTAGTAAGGGATCTGTATACCAAGTTTCGTTCAAATCGGTCAAGCCGTTTTCGCGTGATCGCGGCACATACACACACACACACATACATATATACATACATACATACATACATCCGATTTTATATATATATAGATTAGAGTATTAAAACAAAACAAAAAAGTATTTGGCTTGAGGAATGCCCTATAAACTATATGAAAGGAACACAATAATGCAATGAGTAAAAGTTTATCTCAGATCCACTTTAATGGAGGGCTTTTTATGTGGTTTAAAGAAAATAATTATGGCAGCCTCCATATTCCTCTCAGTTCAGGTGTCCTTTGACATACAAATGGTCATATCTTCAAGCGAACTGGAGAACCCCTTTATGCAGCTATATTTTTCCCGCATTCTTCTCTTGTAAATTGATTGAGTCGCATAGCAATTTCTGGAATTGTCCTAACCCCGTCTAACGCAGTCTAATCCCATTTATGGTAATTTAATTAATGTTCCACCAATACGTCAATTCATTACAAGGGAATTGGACTTTGATGCAATAAAGTAGTCATTTAGGACTTGCCCTTGTTTAACACGTCCTCTGTTGATTAAAAACTGTTTTGCTTTATTGATTTTCTTTTTAACTCCCACTCAGCTTTGTTGTAAGTAGAGTCATTTTCAGAAGAACGCATTTGTCTCTTTGTGTCACAATATAGCACGCCCTGTATTGATTCTCACTTAGTCAAATCATGAGACATAGCACTGTGGCGTAGTGGTTAGCGCTCTCGCCTTGCAGCGCTGGGTCCCCTGTTTGAATACCTGCCCGGGCGCTATCTGCACAGAGTTTATATGATTTCCCCGTGTCTGCATGTGTTTCCTCCGGGCACTCGGTTTCCTCCCACATCCCAAAACATACATATAAGTTATTTGGGTTCCCTGTAAAATTGGCCCTAGACCATAGATGTCAAACCGGTCTTTCAAGGTGCGAGGTCTTCTCACATTTGTAACACAGCTCAAATGAATTGATGGGTCTGAATCAGGAAAGGTGTGGTCCATCAGGTAAAAAACATTCCTCTCTTGCTCAGTCCATCCTAAACACTGGCATGGATCTGGCCCTCCAGGCCTGGAGTTCCACACCTGTGCCCTAGACTTCGATACATGCACTACACGATACATACATAGACATATGACTATGGGAGGGATTAGATTGTGAGCCCCTCTGAGGGACAGTTCATTGACAAGACAATATATACTCTGTACATCAATGCAGAAGATGTTGGCACTATGTAAATACTAAATAGTAATAATATAAAACTGGATAAGTTTACCCCCCAACTTTTTTTTTTCTTGAAAAAGTGGGCAAAAGCTGTGATCTGTCAAGAAGCCCATCCTCCAATGCCTCTGCACTGCCCCCTCTGCACAGCGCAATATCGGAAGCATAGATGTTTTGCAGAGGGTGGATTTAAAGCTTGGCTGTAACTGTGGTTACCTCTCCCTACACGGGCAGCAATAGGGATGCCAAGGATCCTCTTTAACATTGCGGCCACAATCTTTTTCTTCCCTAGTGCGACTGTGCTGGTCCCGTTTCAGCACGACCGCACATGCACAGTATAAAACATTACAGTATAAAACAGAAAAAGGTGTCCAGTTGAAGCTACTTGAGTTTTCTTTGGACATGCTGTGTGCTGATATAAGCCTAACTTCAGGCACAAATGTTTTCAGAATTCTGTGTGGGCACTCACTGGTACAGCTTGTTTCCTCTCCTCAATGGAAGATAAGTGATTAGCTGAAATAGCACTACAGATTTGAGTTAAAAGAAAGTACCATTCTTATTGCTATAAATAATTTAAAAAAAATGCTCAGAAGTTGGCGTGCCGTCTCCCATAATTTAAGGTTGGACTCAATAAACATCCAACGAGAGCATGTTCAAAAGGCACACAGGACAAGGACTATGGTCAGTCCAAAGATATGCCGGCTCGTGGATTTCATGTTTCGCACAAAAGGAAAAATAAAAATACTCTGGCTCACACGACCCAATGATTTGTAACAAAGTCGCAGAGCAAGGAGATCTCTGGATTTTGCAGAGTTATGTTCCTGTACAGGGGTGTAACTTGCACCTACTCCCCCCAAACATGAGCTTCCCGAACACCTCTTCTCCCTACCCCCTCCATCTCTCCCGAACATGGGCCTCCCAAGTACATATGAACCCCCACCGCAATGGGACATATACTTTACCTCAGCTGCCATGTGCAGCCTATTAGCTTGCGGCTCTCCTGATACAGCATTTCCTGCAAGACATAACTACATGGAGTTGTAAAGAGGACCTGTCCTACCAGAATTAGGTAAAGTACTGTATATGGTCTGCTGTGGCTTCCGCAGCTCTGATCCGTCTCAGAGGTGCAGGGGGGAGAAGAGGATTTGGGGAGATGGAAGTGAGCGCACAGTCGCACACAAGATGCCCCAGATTTCTACACCACCCATTGCCCTGTATGCAAATCGGAATTAAGGAAATCAATGGTCCCACATGTGAATTTTCGCTTTTTCATCGCAAATATTTACATCCGTTTTCTCATCTAATTTTTTTCTTCCTGTTTCCTGACTGCAGCTCGGTGCATGACAGAGCAGGAGTGCGAGGAGGAGGACAAAAGGCTTGGCTAAGACATCCACCAACCTGGATCTCTCGCTGACGCATAGGGGAAGGGGATATAATGGGGTCTGCTCTGCATACAGTTGATTCTAGGAAGAGGTGTCCCTGACCTTTCCAATAGGGCGTACGTATTATCCCGCCGCCGGTGAGTTGGACGCAGGATGAGCGTCACTCTGCTGTCGTTAAAACTCCCGGCCACGTTAAATACTATTCCCCCTCTGAGTCGTAGCAACTCAAAGGGAGATGTAATTCAGGATCCGGCAATCGCTGGCAGCCAAATTACCCATTGCGGAGGCCGTGGACTATGCCACTAGTGCTATAGCGGCGCCCAACGCCATGCCGCGAAACCACCTGCTTCGCCTATGGGGACAATGATATTTCAGGTAAATAGGCAGCTACTTGGAAAACTTGCACTCATTCCCCATCCCTGTGCTCTAACAGAAAACAAGAGAAAAAGCCCTTTATATGACCTCCTCTGACTTCTTTTTTTAAGACATGTTTTAACAGGAAGATACAAACAATTAAAGGATTCCCCTTACCACAACGTTTAACCCGAGAGATAATTGGATCAATTAGATCAATGCATCTTTGCCCTGAGCCATAATTACTGGAGAGTTACAATTCTGTGCAGGAGTATTGAGCAGGTAGTCAACATAGATGACCTCAGATTGAGCTTGCCCCTTTATATGTTGGTACCAGAAGGTCCTACAATAAAGCCTGTAAAATCAATGTCTATTAGATTATATACACTCTATGGAGAAATCCTGCTGAAGGTGACATCAGGTCAGAGTATTGCGTGTTCCCAGTCTGGGTCTGGTTATTGCTTACAATCCCAAGCTGTTCCGTGCAGCTATTTTCAGGTCCTTCTTGGCCACAACTAGATTTTGCTTTTATTTGCTTTCCCTTGGGACCTGACACTTTGCAATGGATTTCTATAGTCTGACAATAAAGTTTGAATCACTTGCCGTACAAAAAAACATTAACCAGTTCACCACAAAGGGGTTTTTCCCATTTTAACATTTCTGCTCTCCTCCCATTCATTCACCAATAACCAATAACTTTATCACTACTTATTGCAATGATAACGATCTATATCTTGTTTTTTTCATCACCAATTAGGTTTTCTTTGGGTGGTACATTTTGCTAAGAATAATTTTATTCTAAATGTATTTTAACAGAAATAGTAAGAAAAACATGGAAAAAAACCATTATTTCTTAGATTTTAGCCATTATAGTTTTGAAAAAATAAATACGACTGTAATTAACCTCCTTGGCGGTAAGCCGCGCAGGAGGTTTTCTCAGGCCCTGCTGGGCCGATTTGCGTAATTTTTTTTTTGCTGGACGCAGCTAGCACTTTGCTAGCTGCGCCAGCACACCGATCGCCTCCGCCCCGCGCTCGATCGCCGCTATCCGGGACGCCGTAGAGCCCCCCCCTAGACCCCTGCGCTGCCTGGCCTATCAGCGCCAGGCAGCGCTAAGGGGTGGATCGGGACTCCCTTAGACGTCATGACTTCGGTGACGTCATCCCGCCCCGTCGCCACGGGAAGCCCTCCAGGAAATCCCGTTCTTTGAACGGGATTTCCTGATCGCCTATCGCCAAAGGCGATCGGAGGTGCTGGGGGGAGCCCTAGGCTCGCTACATGATTTTAAAAAAAAAAAATAGCAAAAAAACGGCAGCGCTGCCCCCTGGCGGTTTTTAATATACCGCCAGGGAGGTTAAAACTCACATATTTTATTTGCACATTTGTTCTGGTTTTTACGCCGTTGAAATAATGTCCCTATCACAGTGTATGGCGACAACATTTTATTTGGAAATACAGGTGTATTCTTTTTCAATTTTGCATCTGTCACTAATTACAAGCCCGTATTTGAAAAATAACAGTAATCTACCCTGAAGACATACATATTAAAAAAGTTGAGTCCCTACGGTAACTATTTATGTTTGGTTTTTTTTAAATGTCACTTTTTTTTTTTATAAAAGTGTTTTATTTGGGTTACTACGGAAAGGGGAGGTAAGGTTAATTAATGGGGTATTTTATGTATTTTTATTTAATGGATGATATGTAAGTGCAATTTTACTATTTGGCCACTAGATGTCCCCCCACTTCCTATTGTGTACTGTTTACTGCATACACCTGTTACAAGAAGTACTGTGTTCCCATTCACTGCTCTGTGTACTAACAGGCAGCGACGAGAACACGTGTGGGAGTGCACACACTCGTGTGCGGCAGGCGGTTGCGTCAGAAGACGTATATCTACGCCCCTGGAACGGGTAAAGTTCTCCCGTGAAGGGCTGTGGAGTCAGAGTCAAAGCAATTTGTGGGTACCTGGAGTCGGAGTTGGGAAAAATGCACCGACTCTGACTCCTAATAAATTTAAACTGTAATTAAAATAGAAAATATGATAAAATGTTCTATTTCTCAGATAAGTCATCATAAATAATTTATATAAACAGTAATAGCTGTGCTTAGTCCACAAAAATGAAATAAACCAATCAAAATAAGTTACTTGTGCTGCTTCAATAAAGCACTCACTGTATTTTTAAAGTCAGATATATATATCTGATTGTGACTGTATACAGTATATGATGTGTACACAGGAATCTCTTATCTATACTAAATAACATCTATGCTGTAAGAATAAAGCCTGATGTGTAGCTGTGTCACTAATAGAGATGGTCAATGAGATGGAAATAATTCTGCGCTGATGCTGGTTTATGCTCATTAAATCAAATAATTTGATATGTTGTTAAAATTTGGTTTGGTGGCTACCAATTAAAGGGTACCTGAGACGGATGAAAAGAAAGTTTTATACATACCTGGGGCTTCCTCCAGCCCCTTTCAGGCTAATCCGTCCCTCGCTGTCCTTTTCCGCCACCTGGATCTTCTGCTATGGGTCCAGGTACTTGAGCCAGTCGGGCGTAGTGCACATGCACACACTCCGCCGCCAGGAATGTACTACACCTGCACAGCACTATTACGCAGGTGCAGAATGCTCCTGGCTGTAGGAGCGGCACGTGGCCGGAATCCGCTGACTGGCTGAGTTACCGGGACTCATAGAGGAAGATCCAGGTGGCGGAGGAGGACAGCAAGAGACTGATTAGCCTAAAGGGGGCTGGAGGAGGCCCGAGGTATGTATAAAACTTTAATTTCATCTGTCTCAGGTTTACTTTGTTACACAGTAGTACTATACTCTACATATGCACTCCCCACAGAGCTGCAGGGAATACACTGAGAATGTTGTGCACATTGAACACAGAGGATTTGTCTCTCACCCATAAACCTGGTTCAGATTGTACATGAAGAATGTGTAATAGAAGAAGAGTCTCCTTATTCCCCTGCAGAGTACCTGCACATCACTCTTACATGTACCCACAGTTACATTGCATAGGGCCTGATAGATGTTCTTTGCTCTGGTCTGTACCTTCTACAAGTACTCTTACCAAGAACTAGTTTTAGTCTATGACTAAATGTATTAGAGGCAGAAGATCAGCCGGCTAGCCAGGTAACTGGTATTGTTTAAAAGGGAATAAATATGGCAGCCTCCATATCCCTCTCACTTCAGTTGTCTTTTAAAATTCCTAAGCATTGGCAGTTAAGAGATGCATTTCATGTTACATACTTTCAATCAACAAGATTGTAATATGCAAGTTAGAGGAGTCGGAGTCGGTGGAATCCTAACCTGAGGAGTCAGAGTCTGTGGATTTTTGTACCGACTCCACAGCCCTGCTTCCGCTGGGTTTAGGTATACTGTTGGATTTTTGTATATAAGTGGTTAATATCCCTACTTTCTAACCAAAACCTTATCCCACTTTCCGCCCAAATGTTCCCCTTTTAGAACTAATGTACAGATATGCATAGGTAAATGTTTTATTGTACTGTATTTAGATTGGTCTTTTTATACTCCAAATTACTGCGTTTCTTATTTTAAAGCTACTCTAAAGAAACTGCAGTGATGAGAAAGTGTGATCTGAAAGCTTAAAATGTATTTGTTCAGCGGTTCTCCATGGCCTGCATGACTGCAGATGTGGCAGCTGGGAGTCAGGAGGTGCAGTGAGGTCATTACTAAAGGGTTCAGTGATGTCACAACAGGAGTCATGGGAAGTTCAGAACTGGAGATATGGCTCATGACTGCTGAGGTCATGACTGGAGGTGTCGTAAGGTCACGACTCTTGGTGTAGTAAGGTCATGGCTAGAGGCATAGTGAGCTCATGACTGAAGTTATGACAAGTTTATGAGTGTGGTGAGGTCATGACAGGGGGTGTGGTGAGGTTAAGGCTGTAGGTGTAGTGAGGTTGTGGAGGCAGTTGTAGTGAAGTCATGGCTGGAGGTTTATTATGGTAAGTTCATGACTGTAGGTGTAGTGAGGTCACAGCTCTAGTTGTAGAAAGGTTGTGGCTGGAGGTGCTGTAAATTTATGTAAATTCATGACAGGCAATATGGCAAATTCATGACTGGAGGTGTGGTTGGGTCACAGCTGAAAATGTAGTGAGTGCAAGTAATATGTTGGCGCTTGATAAATACAATAAATAAGTAGTCGGTATGGATAAAGATGGTCATGGCTAAAGTTATGGCAATTACATAACTGTAGATGTGGTGAAGTCTTGACTGGAGATATCAGGGATCATGTCTGGAGGTGTGATTGTGTCATGGATGGAGGTGTAGTGAGGTCATGACTGGAGGTATGGTTGGGTCATGGATGGAGGTGTAGTGAGGCTGTGGCTAGTGGTGTAGTGAGGTCATGACTGGAGGTATGGTTGGGTCATGGATGGAGGTGTAGTGAGGTTATGGCTAGAGGTGTAGTCAGGTCATGACTGGAGGTATGGTTGGGTCATGGCTGGAGGTGTAGTGAGGTTATGGCTAGAGGTGTAGTGAGGTCATGACTGGAGGTGTGGTTGGGCCATGGTTGGAGGTGTAGTGAGGTCATGACTAGAGGTATGGTTGGGTCATGGATGGAGGTGTAGTGAGGCTGTGGCTAGTGGTGTAGTGAGGTCATGACTGGAGCTGTGGTTGGGTCATGGTTGGAGGTGTAGTGAGGTCATGACTAGAGGTATGGTTGGGTCATGGATGGAGGTGTAGTGAGGCTGTGGCTAGTGGTGTAGTGAGGTCATGACTGGAGCTGTGGTTGGGTCATGGATGGAGGTGTAGTGAGGTTATGGCTAGAGGTGTAGTGAGGTTATGACTGGAGGTATGGTTGGGTCATGGCTGGAGGTGTAGTGAGGTCATGGCTAAAGTTATGACCAGTACATGAACAGATATGTGGCAAAGTCATGAGATATGGTGGGACATGACTGAAGGAGGTCATCATGTAATCAAGTGTGGTGTAATCATGAATAGAAATGTGGAGAGGCCATTACTAGGGGTGTAGTGAGGTAGTCATTGGAAGTGTGGTGAGGTGGTGACTGATTTCTGAACATGCAGGTGCAGAGGCCAGTGGATGTCCACACAAACGTCAAAGTTGTGGCCAGATCACCAATGCTCATTTAAAAACTGAAGTCTTATTTTGTACATGACCATAATACCGTAATTCTATTAATACTGTTCTCAAATGTCCTGTCTTGATATGAACCGCTTCAAATTTCCCAGCCGTCTCCTGATAATGTGTTACTAGGGTGCTTTTTACTTTGGAGCAGAGCAGGATCATCCACCAGGCAACCTAGACAGGTTCCTGGGGCCTATTTGTTGTCGAAGGGGCCACCTGCCACCTTCTCTGGCCTCTCTCCACTTCGGAAACAGTAAATTTGGGCGCCTGAGGCAAGTGGACAAAAAGGGCACCACCATTCACTCCCATAATAAATATCGTTTAATGGGCGCCCAACAGGAAAAAAGGGCGCCCGGAGACTTTTACTGTTTTATAACTGCTTCTCATAATTACACATTATTTAATGATTTATAATTTTTTAAACATTATTTTTAAATGAAAAACAGTACAATCTTTTTTAAAACATTATTTTTACACGATAAACAGCACAAGATTTTTTCAAACGTTATTAATGCTTATCACAGGGGGGTCTTAGGTTTAGGCACCACCAGGGGAGTCTTAGGTTTAGGCACCACCAGGGGGGGTCTTAGGTTTAGGCACCACCAGGGGGGTCTTAGGGTTAGGCACCACCTGGGGGGTCTTAGGTTTAGGCACCACCAGGGGGGTCTTAGGTTTAGGCACCACCAGGGGGGTCTTAGGGTTAGGCACCACCAGGGGGGTCTTAGGTTTAGGCACCACCAGGGGGGTCTAGGGGTTAGGGGTAGGTACAGGGGGGGTTCTGTATGAGAGTAGGGTTAGGTATAGCTTTAGTAAAATTCTTATTAATCTTTTATAAAACGTTATTATACATTTCACTTTTTAAACAGGGAAGATTAACGTTTTTACAATTGCCGATTTTATACACATTATTCAATGATTTATAACGTTATAAAACATTATTTTTAAACGAAATATAGCACAATTTTTTTTAAACGTTATTCATGCTTATCGTTTTAAACCCTGCGCCCTTTTTTCCCGACGCCCTTTTTTAACGTACGCCTCCACTTCAGCTTACCAAAAGGACCACAAGGGGGCCCAAATCTACTACCTTGCATAGGGCCCCATTGCATCTTCATCTATCTCTGCTTAGGAGTGGCTAGATCTCATAGCAGACCCACCGATAGTGTGCTCACTTCTATGAAGCAACAGGTCTTGGGCACCAAGGTCGCACAGGGCCAAACAGGCTTGCTTCTGTCTCGGGCCCATTGCCAGTTATTCGGTAGCAGTTGTTCTGCTAAAGAAGAAAGTAGGGAAAAAATAGTTTCTGGCTTGAGTTCTACTTGGAGACATTACAGAGTGTTTTTTTTAGCAGGCCGAGTGTGTTTTACAAAGCAGGATTGCATTGCATACTTTAATAAATATGGCATTATGAGAGGATTTACACATGGAAAGAATAACCAACTGACAGCCGTAATCCTTTCTGTTTGGGAACGTAAAAGATCCCCGCAGAGCAAGAGAAATGAAATGTACAAAAGACGTGTGTGGGAGAGCGGCCAACCCGTGTGAGTGATTGGCACAGGACTGGGTATGACAACGAATAAACCGCTCTCATTTTCTCATGCAGCATAACAACAAATAATAGAGATCTCGTTACCCTGTTGCAATATGTGACACACACTGCGACAATCTCAATACAATCACAATACGCTGGATCTATGTGTAGGTAGGGTTTCTCAACCAGGGTTCCCTGGAACCCCAGGGTTCCTTTGGTACATTGCAGGGGTTCTTTGGCATTTTTCCCCATTGTGGGGGTTTGAGGGAAGTATGATAGGGGGCACACTATAATTGGTGGTCAGAATAGTAATTAACACATTAATAAAAAAGCATTAGAATAAAGGGACATTATAATGAAGGGCACTGTAACAAGACATAAACTGCCACACCAGCTTTTAAAGACCATGCCACCTGCACATTAACCACTTAAAGGGGCACAATTGAAGGTAAAGAGGCGCCCTGGTTGAAATAAAAGCATCTAAAAACAGCTTAAAATCGAGGAAATAATATGAGGTGGCTTACCTCAATAACGAAATCCTTGTATATGACAAAAGATTTTTATTTAGCACAGGCAACGCGTTTCGCGGGTCCAAGCCCGCTTCATCAGGCCAATAAAAGTGCCTACAATAGTGAAAGAGCTCCTCAGTATAACTATATCGACAGCGTTATAGGTCAATACAATGAATACTTATGCATTATACATTTATATCCCAATAGTATACATACCACTGGGTTAAATGAAAACGATCGAATGATTCGATAGATCCATCAATCAGAAAAACGATTTTTCAAAAAAGTAAATATAACCTAATTTAAGGATCTAGACTGCCGATCTAAAATGGGAGATGGTAAATATGCAAATGCAGTGTTCAGCTGCATTTGAAGGTATTTATATAATGTTCAAAAATCAACAGTCCATGGGCCTGATTCACAAAGCCGCGCAAACCGTCCAGCACGGGTGCGCCAAACAGCCAGCACGCGAAGCGCCGCCCGCGGCCTCCCGCGCGCGCAAAACGCCGCGACCCACGCGACCGCGGCAAAACGCGTTTGCAATAGTCCGCGACCGCGCGAATCGCGGCACCCCACGCGCGCAAAAGCCCGCGAACGGCACCCCACTCGCCAACCACCCAGCACACCCGCGCCAAACAGCCCGCACGCCCCCGCGAACCAAGCCCACATGCCCAAAATTTCCATATGCTGGAGGAGGTTTTTATAACAAAAATTAATTAAAAACTAAAGTTATAAAATATATATATATATACAGATATACATACACATACATACATATATATATATATATACACACATATACATATACATGCAGCCACAAATTAAATTAATAATAAAATAATAAGAATAGTACTAATAATGCACAAATTACATATGCAAGAATCCAGCATTCATAGTACAGTATAGGAGATATTTATCTTGCCCGTGAATATATAGCTTATAAGATAGACTAAAGTGCATATATCAATCTAAAAAAAGGGGGAACAATTATCACAAGACTTGGCCAGGTATAAATAGACATGTGTCTGACACTAACTGACACTTTAAGAATACCTGGTCATTGATATCATAAAAACAGCAAAAAACTGTGCATAGTTTAAACAGCAGGGGGAGCGCTTCATATAACTGTAATAATGGGAGTAAGCTTGACTTACCAAATGAACAAGTCGATATGGCAAAGGGAGCCTCTAATGGAGACTCTGAAGAGCTGCAATATATATTAGCTTTGCTACACTTAAAGGGGCACTTAAGTAAAAAAAAATAGTTTTACTCACCTGGGGCTCCCAATAGCCCCCTGCAGCTGTCCGGTGCCCTCACCGTCTCCCTCCGATCCTCCTGTCCCCACCGGCAGCCACTTCTGGTTTTGGCAACAAGAGCCGACAGGCTGGGAACGCGAGTGATTCTTCGCGTTCCCAGCCACAATAGCGCCCTATATGCTGCTATATGATATATACTCTATGCTATAGCAGCATATAGGGCGCTATTGTGGCTGGGAACGCGAAAAATCACTTGCGTTCCCAGCCTGTCGGCTCCTGTCACCGAAACTGAAAGTGGCTGCCGGCGGGGACAGGAGGATCGGAGGGAGACGGCGAGGGCACCGGACAGCTGCAGGGGGCTATTGGAAGCCCCAGGTGAGTAAAACTAATTTTTTTTTGTTTGACTTAAGTGTCCCTTTAATGACAACTGGAAGTTTACAAACGTCCAGTGTATTTGTGGAGAGTGCACCATCAGTTTTTTTTTACTAAATGAGGCACATATACAGTAGTATCATTTTTAACCGAGATGAGTTGTAGAATACATTTGGGTGTGTCTTAACTCAACTCAATTCAACATAAAAAAAGTAATTTTCTAAATTATGATCAAATTTGGGAAAGTTTTAGCAAAACGACAAGAGACATATGTAGTAACATTTTAACCGTGATAAGTAGTAGAATAGAGTTGAGAAAGTTTTAGGGTTGAGGCTCATGTCTTGTGCATTCTTTTTAGTCGCAAACTGAATCAAAGGCAATTACATTTTTGCATATGCTGTACCAAAATAAAAGACTTGTAAAATGAAAACAAAGTGACAGAATATGAAAGAAACAACATATATCGTTACCTTAGAAACTCGGCTTTTTAAATATGTATGCCATGAGGGTATAGTACCATTATTTTTGCAAATAATATCTTATAATCATCAGTATTGTACAATGAGAAAACAAGAACAAAAAAAACACACAAGACACCTTTATTTTCAAATACAATATTGTCACCATACATTGTGCTAGGAACATAATCCAAATATTGTTATAACCAGGATGAATAAGCAAATAAAATGAGGGGGTTTCACTTATAGTTAGCACTGTTTATTGTAAAACTATAATGGATGTCAATGGAGAAATAGTATGTTTTTCAGTTTTTTTCTCTACTTTTCGCTTTAAAATGCATTGAAAATAAGGTTATTACTAAACAAAATTACCACACCCTGAAAGCCTAATTTGTCCTGAAAAAAAAACAATATATAGATCATTTAGATGTGATTAGTAGTGATAAAGTTATTGGCGAATGAATGGGAGCAGTGCTGATATGTGAAAATTCGTTTGGTCCTGAAGTGGTTAAATTTAGGGGTTCCTTGAGATGCAAAAATTGCTTGCAGGGGTTCCTTGAGATCCAAAACAGTATTTGCAGGGTTCCTCCAGGGTAAATAGGTTGAGAAAGACTGAAGTAAGGGTGCCCAGAGGTTATTTCTATAGCTGTAAAACCTCCATTACTGTAACCTTTAATGGTAAATCATTGGTAATTCATTGATTGTTATGGCAACAGTTTTGGGAATGAGCGATGTACAGCAGTGGCAAACTAAGGGGGTGGCAGCAAGAGTGAGCCGCTCCGGGTGTCACCATGACAGTGGCTGTGTTGTGTTGTCTCACCTACCGCTGCGTGCGGGAGTCCACCGATGTGTCCACCTGTCATGGCTCAGCTCTGCCCCTAGTGCTGGCATCTCTTCCTGAACTTATGTAATCATGTAATGCAGGAAGACATGCCTGGCACATGGCTGATTGAGGCACCCTCAATTCATCTATGCCTGAACTGCCCACCTTTACCTAACACTAACTGAGGCCCCCATATATGCCTAACACTAACCTAACCCCATATCTAAACCTAACACTAACCTCTCCCCTACCTGCACCTAACACTAACCCTCACTACTTATGCCTAACGCTAACACCCCACCACCACCAGAAATGCCTAACACTAACCTCACTCATACCTCCACCTAACACTAACCTCCCTTATACCTGCACCTAACACTATTCTCCCCCCTTACACCTATTACTATCCTCCCCTCTTACCTATACCAAACACTAACCTCCCTCCGTACCTACATCTAACACTATCCTCCTCCCTTACCTACACCTAACACTATCCTCCACCCTTACCTACACCTAACACTATCCTCCTCTGTACCTACACCTAACACTATCCTACCCCATTACCTACACCTAACACTATCCTCCCCCTTACCTACACCTAACACTATCCTCCTCTGTACCTACACCTAACACTATCCTACCCCATTACCTACACCTAACACTAACCTTCCTCCCTACCAACGCCTAACACTATCCTCCCCCTCATACCTATCACTATCCTCCCCCCTTACCTACACCTAACACTCTCCTCCCTTACCTTTACCTGACACTATCCTACCCCCTTACCTACACCTGACACCATCCTCCTCCCTTACCTACACCTAACACTATCCTCCTCCCTTACCTACACCTAACACTATCCTTCTCCCTTACCTACACCTAAGACTATCCTCCACCCTTACCTACACCTAACACTATCCTCCTCCTCCCTTACCTACACCTAACACTATCCTTCTCCCTTACCTGCACCTAACACTATCCTCCCTCCTTACCTGCACCCAACACTATCCTCCCTCCTTACCTACACCTAACACTATCCTCCACCCTTACCTACACCTAACACTATCCTCCTCCTCCCTTACCTGCACCTAACACTATCCTCCCTCCTTACCTGCACCTAACACTATCCCCACCCCCCCCCCCCCTCATTCTTATTCACCCTTATTTGAAATCCATCACAAGTGGCAGCATCTGTGTTTTGCTATCAGGTGCAGCTCTGCGGAATGTTTTTATACTCTGTGTTTCAAAGCCAGAAGAAAAAATACCTGGTCTTGCAGAATGCTGTGGGAGGAGAATTCTACATATCTAAACAGCCAGGGCTGTGACATCACTGGGGGGTGGGGCCACACACCAATCTACAGCAACATATAGCTATAGGAAGAGTTTCTCATGGTGAAACCAGGATAATTACTGTAAAAGTAGGTACCCTGAATAATTTACTACATTATACTATATGACTCTACAGTGACTCTTTAAATTAGCCAAGAATGGTATCATCCTGATTCTATTTGAACAAGTGGATGAAATTGTTGGACAATGTCCAGCACTGTGATCACCACGCTGAGCCACACAACTATGGCATTAAACTGGTGGGAATGCAATAGGGGCAGGGCTACAGCACGCAAGCCCCTCCCCCGCAGATGCTAGGTCACATTCTCACTGTAGTGCAAGGAGGTAGACACCCCTTCATATCTACCCTCTTCAGCACACAATGATCAGCACAGGGGGTTGAAAAGGTTTAACCTTTCTCCTCCTAATTGTATGCCAGTTTTTACCTGAAATACAGTATGAGGGCAAAGCAGCGATTTGCCTACTGGCGCCTGTTCATGGGAAGGCGGCTCACTCCCCTCCTCAAATGTCTCTCTCCTGCCTTCCCTATGCAGAGCCCCGAGCAGAGTGTAAATGAGAAGTTACTCACAGCTCCCAGAATTCCACTGACCAGATCTCCCTTCAGTCAGGGGCACCCATAGCTACTTAATACGAAGGTTCCTCTGGCTACCTATTGCTAAGAGGCACTTGTAGCTACCTATGATGGGTAAGGGAAGTAAGGGTAAAGTGACAGCTGGGACAGCCAGCACACTTGTAATGCAGTTTGGTGGGGGTTTGTAGGTTCATGGAGGGTGAAGTCTAGGGTGCCAGGACATCTGTGCCTATAGGCTCCTGTAATGTAAATCCGGGCTTGGGGAAAAGTTATTAACCTGTTCAGGAGATAACCTTTGTTCAAAAGACCCTCAGCCTTGATGGTAGGGCTGCACGATTTTCCGGTTTTAAACCGAAACCGCGGTTCCTGTGAAGACGATCTGGGGATCGTCAGTATCCGGCGGTTTTCGGTTTTTAGTGCCTGCTGTGCCCGTGCTTGGCCGCATGGTCCGCCTACCGCTACGTGCCGAGGAGAGACGCCGTAGTGGATATTCCATATGTTAATGAGCCGGGGGGTGGGGCGAGTCCAGTCCAGAGCGGCACAGAGCTTCTCCAATCGCTGGAAAGCAATGGAATGACGGAGGCGGTAGGCGGAGCTGTACGCTCTGTACAGCTCCGCCTACCGCTGCCGTCATACCATAGATATCCAGTGATTGGTGAAGCTGTGTGTGCCTCTCCGGATTGGACTCCCCCGCCGCCCGGCTCATTAGCAATCATGAATATGCACTGCTTCTGTCAGTGGATCCGCCCCCCGCTGCCCGGCTCATAAGAGTCCCGTACGCCGCACATTAGTACTACCGCACGCACATTGTAAAGCCGAGGGGTCATCATAGAGGGCTTCAGGCCTTATAAATGTGCATTGCCTGAAATGCAATGCGAATGCACAGCAAAATTTTCTGACACAGAGCCCGCCATAGCTAGGCTCCTGACCCCGCTAAAGCTTGTTTTGAAAAAAAATCGTGAATAAATCGAAATCTCAATTTCTGAGAGAAAAATCGCAATTTCGATTTTTACCCAAAATCGTGCAGCCCTACTTGATGGGGTTATGATAAGTGAGCAGAAGTGCCCCAGAGCTGCTACCTTACAGCATAATTTCCTGCACCCGGAGTCTCAAGTCTCAGATTTCTGACCGCCGTGTTTCGCTTTTATGTGAGCGTGCCAAGAGAAGCTTCTTCGTGTTCCGTTCCCGGTATTCTCATCAGTATGCACCTTGTTGGCTGAACACCTTTCATCATCTCCGCTTTCACCTGGTATAATTGTCAGTTCAGAAGAGCAGCAGATTAATGGGAAGCTGCGGCGTAAGCTCATTATCTGATTTCTTCTGTTCATCGAGATGGTGGCGGCGCAGGCTGGGGGGAATCAATAGGAAATAAATTGCATTCACAATGAACATTTTATCCTCTTCCTTCCAGGGGCTTCTGAATGGATTGATGTACTACAGACCCGATGACCCCCTGGACTACCTGGAGAACTGCCTGCAGAAGGTGAAAGAACTGGGGGGTTCGGAGAAGGTCAAGTGGGACACGTTTGTGGGTCCCGATAAAAGGAACCTACCCCCTCTGAATGGCGGACAGAGCCGAAGAGCGTTCTTCAGGAATGGTAATTCAACTGGGGGTCTCTTCCAAGGATAAATGTGTCGGTGACATACCTATTCTTAAAGTGTACCTGAACTCTTGCACATGACAGAAGGAAAGCATAGAGAAATGCACATTGTATGCATTTAATTTAGCCTCTCTAATTCCCCCTAATCTGGGACTAATCAAGTTGTAATTTGTGTCAGCTGGCTGCCACGGCAGAGCAGCTAATTGATAAACACAGGATGTCAACAATATGTCTGCACTCATGAAAGCAGAAGGTAGACACACTGCAGATTTATTGCAGGATTTGTATCAGCTGTAACAAGGAAATGTTTATTTAAAGGATAGTATGTTGCTTATCTTTTAGAGCAGAGAGAAGTTCTGAGTTCAGCATGTTACACACCTTTCAATTTTGATACGCCAATTTTACCACCTCCATGTAGTATGAGGGTCAAACAGATTTTGAATACTGTGAGCAGATTGTGTAGGTGAGCTCTCATACTACATGGAGGGGGTAAAATTGGTCGGTGATTGGCTAATCACAATTATACGTGTGCACCAGTCTTAAAGTGGACCCAAATTAAAAATACAAGATTTCAGAAATAAAATCTATTTTCTAAATTATAATAATAAATAGCAAAAGTACGAGGGTAGGAGAGGGAGGAGTACACTTCAATTGAAACACAATTTCCTATAAAAAGTATAAATTTTATTCGAATATTGCATCATAAAACATCACTTTCTATTCCAATCTAAAAGGGTGTACACCCAAGGGGGAGGGTGGCCGGCCCTAGCCTAACCGTCACTCAGTCATCCAAACCACCATGCACACAGGGATAATTTTCCAATTGCGTACTAAGCCAATGCATAGATGTCCACAGGACTATGTAGGTGAAGGTGTAGGTTCCTCCAGTAATAGCATTTAGGCAAGCAATGAGAGTTCCAGTGTGTGTGGACAAGGAGAGAGTAATACATCCGCTTTAAGCCACAAGTAACAAGCACAGTCCGCAGACCTCAGACAGCAAGTAAAAGACCAGTAAAGCAAAGATAAGCAGCCAGCAGCAAAGCCATGCCTAGAGCCCACGATCATCAGATATACTCTACCCGTTCCATGTAGTTTCCGGGTGTCAAAGGTGATAACGTGATAGCTCACAGTTCACTTGAAAACGGGTAGTGTAGGCTTGCTGTAATCCACAACCAGGAGGAGAAGCTGGTCCATTCAAATGCTATGGCTAGAATCGTCAGAGTCCAAGATGGAGCTGTATGCAGTGCCAACAAAGGATGTCCGGATAGTGCGGCTAAGCGGGATGGGTAAGGCAGAGGGCGGGCATACTCCACGAGGGTTACACCAACACGCCGTGTAGACCCGACATGTTTCGCCGGTTCACTTCCGGCTTTCTCAAGGGGGCGTGTCAACCAGCAGGATACACGCAATCACGCACACGCTGTCTATTAGAACTGATCATTGGCCAATCCGGGCGCAGCCGCCCATACCAACAACCCGTCAGCGGAAACAACCAGTGTCCACCGACAAGGGGAGGGGATGGGGGCGGGAGCGTCCAGCGGCCATTACTTCGGAGACCAATATAGACAAGGTTTAAACTGGTTAAGTGGAACAGTGGCTTGAAAAAAGGAGAATATAGAAAAACATGCAAAATATGCGGCGGCCACAGAACTAAAAACTGGGCTCCCGTATAGGAAACTATCCATATAAATTATGCATAAGATTTCTGACAATAGCCACAAGGTGCGTGGTGCAACCACAACGCAAGGCCAGGTCATGTCCAACATCTTTCAGGTCAGAGGCACACGCACTATTGATGCACCACTAAAGGTAAATGGCGCACCAAAACACACAGGACACCAGGGAAAGGGAGAACCCGCCAATCACAGCGGCAGGAAGGAAGAATAGCTCTGCGAGTCATTCAGCCCAGGGGGGGTGGTGGCATTTAGTTCAAAAATCCACCGTGCTTCACGTTGGAGGACCAGTCTATCGAAATTACCCCCCCGGATGTTGGTATGTATGCGGTCCAAACCTATGACCCTAAGGTCGTGGTACTTGCCCCCATGTACCGTCTTGAAATGTCGGGCCACCGGAGACAGAACTACTGGGTCCTTACTTTTAATTTTAGATATGTGTTCACCAATCCGTCTCCTGAGTTCCCTCTTGGTCTTCCCAACGTAAAAAGCTCCGCAGGGGCAGACCAAGAGGTATACCACAAGAATGGTGTCACAATTGACAAAATGAGGAAGTGTCCAGGTTCTACCGTCCGGCAGGTCGACAAATTTCCCTACCTGCATAAAGCGGCAGGTTGTACAGCCACCACATCTGTAAGTCCCCGTCACCCTACAGTGTCTGGTGGTGTCTCCTGATCCATTGTAATGGCTATTAACCAAAAGGTCTCTTAAGGAGGGCGCCCTCCTAAAAGAGACTTTAGGGGACTCTGGAACCAGGGAACTCAACTTGGGATCATTACGCAAAATGTACCAGTGACGTCTCAGAATATCCATAATCAGACCACTCTGGACAGAATATCTCGTACAAAAGCGTATATCATTCTGTACACGCGTAGAGCTTTGTTGTACTCCTATTAGAGCCTCGCGATCAGCATGAGCTGCGCGTTGGTAAGCGCGTCTAAGGTGGACATCACGATATCCCCTATCCCGGAACCTTTTACGTAAATCACTAGCCTCCTTCTCAAAGGAAGCTGCCTCAGAGCAGTTCCTTCGCACCCTCAGATACTGCCCGGTGGGAACACCCCTGACAGTATGTGAGGGGTGGAAGCTGTCCGCTCTCAACAGAGAGTTAGTAGAAGTTTCTTTCCTATATAGGGTAGTGGTCACATGGCCCTCACTATCCAAGGATATCTTTAGGTCCAGAAAGGGGACAGTCCTGTCGTCCACCTGAAACGTAAAACGCAAATTGCGTCTATTATCGTTCAACTGATGCACGAATTTGGTGAGCAACTCCCGCCCACCTGTCCAAAATAGTAAGATATCGTCGATGTACCTGTGCCATGCCACAATGTGGCACAGGTACATCGACAGAGACTCGTCCGAGAACACCCCTCTCTCCCATTCCCCCAGGTACAGGTTTGCGTAAGACGGGGCACAGGTAGTCCCCATCGCCGCACCCTGCACCTGGAGGTAGTGGATCCCCTCAAATACAAAAATGTTGTTATTTAGAAGGAAATCTAGTAAGGATAACAAAAACCCATTATGTGCTGTCTGCATAATACTCAATTCACTCAGGAAGGTACCCACCGCCTGGATGCCTAGATCGTGAGGGATGCTGGAGTAGAGGGCCTCCACATCGAGGGCCACCAACAGTGTACCGGCCGGAACCTGTAGTCCATTAAGAATCTGTAGCAAGTGCAGGGTATCTCGAACATATGATGACAAGGACTGCACATGTGGTTGAAAAAATTTATCCAAATAGATGCTCGCCCTTTCCGTCAGGGAACCCCTGCCAGACACAATCGGGCGGCCCGGAGGGTTAACCATACGTTTATGCACCTTAGGTAGGGCATAAAATGTAGGTGTAACGGGATTAATAACTTTCAAAAATTGACTCGTGTCCTCACTGATTACATTCCGACGAACGGCATCATCGATAATGATGGACAAGTCAGCCTGACACCTGGCGGCCCTCGACATGGAGACCCTCTTATAGCATTGTTGATTGTCCAATATCTCCATACACATGCATTTGTAGTCAATGTTAGTCATAATGACTACATTGCCCCCTTTATCAGAGGGCTTGATCACCCAATCTTTCTGTTGTTTTAATGTGCTCAATGCCTGTTTCTCCAGCTCATTCAGATTGGAATCCATAGGATTCTCAATCCTTATGCGTGTTAAGTCATCCTCCACTACCTTCATAAATGTCTTCAAGCTTGAATTCAATGTAAAAGGGGGGAATTTGGTAGATCTGTTCCTAAGTCCTACATCACCAAGCTGTGGCTGAAATACTGGGGGGGCACAGACTGGGCCCCCCAATTCAGCCACATCGGGTATATCAAGGTTATCAGGATTGGCCTCTAAATCTTCCAAGATTCTAAGGGCCCTCAGATCGTCCTCTGTCCAGAGCTCACCCGGGGATAACCACTCCTGTCTTTTCGGTTTATCACTGAACAACAATTGCAGAAGAATCCTTCTACCGAAGATTTGAAGATCGGTGATAGTTTCAAATCTGTCCATGTTATGGGTCGGGCAGAAGCCCAACCCCCTGGACAGAAGTGCCACCACTGGTTCAGGCAGCGGTGTACCCGTCAGATTAATTACCTGAAGACAATTCCGATCCTCGGAAGAAGTTCCCCCAATTGACACATTTATGCTCAGATCCCCAGGTGCCCCTGGCCTAAAAAAGGCACAGCAGAGGACGACGTGGACGCCCCATATCCACCACTTGCCCCTCGGCCACTTTCCAGGCCGCTCGGCTCCTCCTCGTCTGGAGAGGAGCATGACTGGCTATCTCCCTTATTATCTTTCCGTTGAATATTTTTCCTCTTTTTTTCTTTTCTCTCCTTGGATTTAGACCGCGTGTTATAGCGGCCCACCCTATTTTTGGCAGAACCTGAACTCTGTGAGTCGGCTCCGCTGGTCCCCCCAACGGAAGAATCAGATTCTTCGGTTACTGGAGGGCGGGTCGGATCCTTTTTCCCCTGTGGCCTAGGTCTGCCTGGGATAGGGCGTTTGATTCCCCACCTATATGCCGCTCCAATTTTGTACGCGGTTCTGTCTCTGAGGACCTTTTGATCGCGAGCGACCACAAGGTCCTTATTAAATTTACTTATATAAGTCTCCAATTCCGAATTACGTTTTTTGTATAATGGATCGGAGCTGAGATCTTTAAGGGTTTCAGTAATGCGTACAATCTCACTTTCAGTGGATTCGAGATCAACACTGTCGAGTTCATTCATAAGTGTGAGACAAGTTTCAGCGCAGTTTTCAAAGTTCCCTTCCCATCTTTTTTTGAAATCATCACTGATGTTTTTTCTATGGGGGAACACTTGAAACCTAAGCCACAGGGGTGAAAAATGATCATTAAGGTAGATTTTATTATAACGAATATTCCACCAGACTCTAGATTTCTTCTCATAGAGTCTGGTAAGCTTACGAAAACCGCTATTGATCAGCTGCTCACCGTCCCTGGCGTCCTGTGTGCTCAGGCAGTCCCTCTCAACCCTCGAGACCAGGGCATCCCAGCGAAGCATTGCAATCACCACCAACACACCACTCCACACAATGGCACAGCAATAGTCCCAAGGATTTATGATCCAACTTAACCCTTGTAAAACGGGTATATACCCTGGTGGGACCAAAATGCCGGCCACTCACAAGTTGAAATATAATCTGAAGTGCCTCGTCCAATATAAGAATAAATGCAAAAGTACGAGGGTAGGAGAGGGAGGAGTACACTTCAATTGAAACACAATTTCCTATAAAAAGTATAAATTTTATTCGAATATTGCATCATAAAACATCACTTTCTATTCCAATCTAAAAGGGTGTACACCCAAGGGGGAGGGTGGCCGGCCCTAGCCTAACCGTCACTCAGTCATCCAAACCACCATGCACACAGGGATAATTTTCCAATTGCGTACTAAGCCAATGCATAGATGTCCACAGGACTATGTAGGTGAAGGTGTAGGTTCCTCCAGTAATAGCATTTAGGCAAGCAATGAGAGTTCCAGTGTGTGTGGACAAGGAGAGAGTAATACATCCGCTTTAAGCCACAAGTAACAAGCACAGTCCGCAGACCTCAGACAGCAAGTAAAAGACCAGTAAAGCAAAGATAAGCAGCCAGCAGCAAAGCCATGCCTAGAGCCCACGATCATCAGATATACTCTACCCGTTCCATGTAGTTTCCGGGTGTCAAAGGTGATAACGTGATAGCTCACAGTTCACTTGAAAACGGGTAGTGTAGGCTTGCTGTAATCCACAACCAGGAGGAGAAGCTGGTCCATTCAAATGCTATGGCTAGAATCGTCAGAGTCCAAGATGGAGCTGTATGCAGTGCCAACAAAGGATGTCCGGATAGTGCGGCTAAGCGGGATGGGTAAGGCAGAGGGCGGGCATACTCCACGAGGGTTACACCAACACGCCGTGTAGACCCGACATGTTTCGCCGGTTCACTTCCGGCTTTCTCAAGGGGGCGTGTCAACCAGCAGGATACACGCAATCACGCACACGCTGTCTATTAGAACTGATCATTGGCCAATCCGGGCGCAGCCGCCCATACCAACAACCCGTCAGCGGAAACAACCAGTGTCCACCGACAAGGGGAGGGGATGGGGGCGGGAGCGTCCAGCGGCCATTACTTCGGAGACCAATATAGACAAGGTTTAAACTGGTTAAGTGGAACAGTGGCTTGAAAAAAGGAGAATATAGAAAAACATGCAAAATATGCGGCGGCCACAGAACTAAAAACTGGGCTCCCGTATAGGAAACTATCCATATAAATTATGCATAAGATTTCTGACAATAGCCACAAGGTGCGTGGTGCAACCACAACGCAAGGCCAGGTCATGTCCAACATCTTTCAGGTCAGAGGCACACGCACTATTGATGCACCACTAAAGGTAAATGGCGCACCAAAACACACAGGACACCAGGGAAAGGGAGAACCCGCCAATCACAGCGGCAGGAAGGAAGAATAGCTCTGCGAGTCATTCAGCCCAGGGGGGGTGGTGGCATTTAGTTCAAAAATCCACCGTGCTTCACGTTGGAGGACCAGTCTATCGAAATTACCCCCCCGGATGTTGGTATGTATGCGGTCCAAACCTATGACCCTAAGGTCGTGGTACTTGCCCCCATGTACCGTCTTGAAATGTCGGGCCACCGGAGACAGAACTACTGGGTCCTTACTTTTAATTTTAGATATGTGTTCACCAATCCGTCTCCTGAGTTCCCTCTTGGTCTTCCCAACGTAAAAAGCTCCGCAGGGGCAGACCAAGAGGTATACCACAAGAATGGTGTCACAATTGACAAAATGAGGAAGTGTCCAGGTTCTACCGTCCGGCAGGTCGACAAATTTCCCTACCTGCATAAAGCGGCAGGTTGTACAGCCACCACATCTGTAAGTCCCCGTCACCCTACAGTGTCTGGTGGTGTCTCCTGATCCATTGTAATGGCTATTAACCAAAAGGTCTCTTAAGGAGGGCGCCCTCCTAAAAGAGACTTTAGGGGACTCTGGAACCAGGGAACTCAACTTGGGATCATTACGCAAAATGTACCAGTGACGTCTCAGAATATCCATAATCAGACCACTCTGGACAGAATATCTCGTACAAAAGCGTATATCATTCTGTACACGCGTAGAGCTTTGTTGTACTCCTATTAGAGCCTCGCGATCAGCATGAGCTGCGCGTTGGTAAGCGCGTCTAAGGTGGACATCACGATATCCCCTATCCCGGAACCTTTTACGTAAATCACTAGCCTCCTTCTCAAAGGAAGCTGCCTCAGAGCAGTTCCTTCGCACCCTCAGATACTGCCCGGTGGGAACACCCCTGACAGTATGTGAGGGGTGGAAGCTGTCCGCTCTCAACAGAGAGTTAGTAGAAGTTTCTTTCCTATATAGGGTAGTGGTCACATGGCCCTCACTATCCAAGGATATCTTTAGGTCCAGAAAGGGGACAGTCCTGTCGTCCACCTGAAACGTAAAACGCAAATTGCGTCTATTATCGTTCAACTGATGCACGAATTTGGTGAGCAACTCCCGCCCACCTGTCCAAAATAGTAAGATATCGTCGATGTACCTGTGCCATGCCACAATGTGGCACAGGTACATCGACAGAGACTCGTCCGAGAACACCCCTCTCTCCCATTCCCCCAGGTACAGGTTTGCGTAAGACGGGGCACAGGTAGTCCCCATCGCCGCACCCTGCACCTGGAGGTAGTGGATCCCCTCAAATACAAAAATGTTGTTATTTAGAAGGAAATCTAGTAAGGATAACAAAAACCCATTATGTGCTGTCTGCATAATACTCAATTCACTCAGGAAGGTACCCACCGCCTGGATGCCTAGATCGTGAGGGATGCTGGAGTAGAGGGCCTCCACATCGAGGGCCACCAACAGTGTACCGGCCGGAACCTGTAGTCCATTAAGAATCTGTAGCAAGTGCAGGGTATCTCGAACATATGATGACAAGGACTGCACATGTGGTTGAAAAAATTTATCCAAATAGATGCTCGCCCTTTCCGTCAGGGAACCCCTGCCAGACACAATCGGGCGGCCCGGAGGGTTAACCATACGTTTATGCACCTTAGGTAGGGCATAAAATGTAGGTGTAACGGGATTAATAACTTTCAAAAATTGACTCGTGTCCTCACTGATTACATTCCGACGAACGGCATCATCGATAATGATGGACAAGTCAGCCTGACACCTGGCGGCCCTCGACATGGAGACCCTCTTATAGCATTGTTGATTGTCCAATATCTCCATACACATGCATTTGTAGTCAATGTTAGTCATAATGACTACATTGCCCCCTTTATCAGAGGGCTTGATCACCCAATCTTTCTGTTGTTTTAATGTGCTCAATGCCTGTTTCTCCAGCTCATTCAGATTGGAATCCATAGGATTCTCAATCCTTATGCGTGTTAAGTCATCCTCCACTACCTTCATAAATGTCTTCAAGCTTGAATTCAATGTAAAAGGGGGGAATTTGGTAGATCTGTTCCTAAGTCCTACATCACCAAGCTGTGGCTGAAATACTGGGGGGGCACAGACTGGGCCCCCCAATTCAGCCACATCGGGTATATCAAGGTTATCAGGATTGGCCTCTAAATCTTCCAAGATTCTAAGGGCCCTCAGATCGTCCTCTGTCCAGAGCTCACCCGGGGATAACCACTCCTGTCTTTTCGGTTTATCACTGAACAACAATTGCAGAAGAATCCTTCTACCGAAGATTTGAAGATCGGTGATAGTTTCAAATCTGTCCATGTTATGGGTCGGGCAGAAGCCCAACCCCCTGGACAGAAGTGCCACCACTGGTTCAGGCAGCGGTGTACCCGTCAGATTAATTACCTGAAGACAATTCCGATCCTCGGAAGAAGTTCCCCCAATTGACACATTTATGCTCAGATCCCCAGGTGCCCCTGGCCTAAAAAAGGCACAGCAGAGGACGACGTGGACGCCCCATATCCACCACTTGCCCCTCGGCCACTTTCCAGGCCGCTCGGCTCCTCCTCGTCTGGAGAGGAGCATGACTGGCTATCTCCCTTATTATCTTTCCGTTGAATATTTTTCCTCTTTTTTTCTTTTCTCTCCTTGGATTTAGACCGCGTGTTATAGCGGCCCACCCTATTTTTGGCAGAACCTGAACTCTGTGAGTCGGCTCCGCTGGTCCCCCCAACGGAAGAATCAGATTCTTCGGTTACTGGAGGGCGGGTCGGATCCTTTTTCCCCTGTGGCCTAGGTCTGCCTGGGATAGGGCGTTTGATTCCCCACCTATATGCCGCTCCAATTTTGTACGCGGTTCTGTCTCTGAGGACCTTTTGATCGCGAGCGACCACAAGGTCCTTATTAAATTTACTTATATAAGTCTCCAATTCCGAATTACGTTTTTTGTATAATGGATCGGAGCTGAGATCTTTAAGGGTTTCAGTAATGCGTACAATCTCACTTTCAGTGGATTCGAGATCAACACTGTCGAGTTCATTCATAAGTGTGAGACAAGTTTCAGCGCAGTTTTCAAAGTTCCCTTCCCATCTTTTTTTGAAATCATCACTGATGTTTTTTCTATGGGGGAACACTTGAAACCTAAGCCACAGGGGTGAAAAATGATCATTAAGGTAGATTTTATTATAACGAATATTCCACCAGACTCTAGATTTCTTCTCATAGAGTCTGGTAAGCTTACGAAAACCGCTATTGATCAGCTGCTCACCGTCCCTGGCGTCCTGTGTGCTCAGGCAGTCCCTCTCAACCCTCGAGACCAGGGCATCCCAGCGAAGCATTGCAATCACCACCAACACACCACTCCACACAATGGCACAGCAATAGTCCCAAGGATTTATGATCCAACTTAACCCTTGTAAAACGGGTATATACCCTGGTGGGACCAAAATGCCGGCCACTCACAAGTTGAAATATAATCTGAAGTGCCTCGTCCAATATAAGAATAAATGCAAAAGTACGAGGGTAGGAGAGGGAGGAGTACACTTCAATTGAAACACAATTTCCTATAAAAAGTATAAATTTTATTCGAATATTGCATCATAAAACATCACTTTCTATTCCAATCTAAAAGGGTGTACACCCAAGGGGGAGGGTGGCCGGCCCTAGCCTAACCGTCACTCAGTCATCCAAACCACCATGCACACAGGGATAATTTTCCAATTGCGTACTAAGCCAATGCATAGATGTCCACAGGACTATGTAGGTGAAGGTGTAGGTTCCTCCAGTAATAGCATTTAGGCAAGCAATGAGAGTTCCAGTGTGTGTGGACAAGGAGAGAGTAATACATCCGCTTTAAGCCACAAGTAACAAGCACAGTCCGCAGACCTCAGACAGCAAGTAAAAGACCAGTAAAGCAAAGATAAGCAGCCAGCAGCAAAGCCATGCCTAGAGCCCACGATCATCAGATATACTCTACCCGTTCCATGTAGTTTCCGGGTGTCAAAGGTGATAACGTGATAGCTCACAGTTCACTTGAAAACGGGTAGTGTAGGCTTGCTGTAATCCACAACCAGGAGGAGAAGCTGGTCCATTCAAATGCTATGGCTAGAATCGTCAGAGTCCAAGATGGAGCTGTATGCAGTGCCAACAAAGGATGTCCGGATAGTGCGGCTAAGCGGGATGGGTAAGGCAGAGGGCGGGCATACTCCACGAGGGTTACACCAACACGCCGTGTAGACCCGACATGTTTCGCCGGTTCACTTCCGGCTTTCTCAAGGGGGCGTGTCAACCAGCAGGATACACGCAATCACGCACACGCTGTCTATTAGAACTGATCATTGGCCAATCCGGGCGCAGCCGCCCATACCAACAACCCGTCAGCGGAAACAACCAGTGTCCACCGACAAGGGGAGGGGATGGGGGCGGGAGCGTCCAGCGGCCATTACTTCGGAGACCAATATAGACAAGGTTTAAACTGGTTAAGTGGAACAGTGGCTTGAAAAAAGGAGAATATAGAAAAACATGCAAAATATGCGGCGGCCACAGAACTAAAAACTGGGCTCCCGTATAGGAAACTATCCATATAAATTATGCATAAGATTTCTGACAATAATAAATAGCAGCCTTTTTTCAGCTGCATGATGACAAATATAAAATATTTTACATTTATTGGAGGAACCCCTCCCTTCCTTTCATTTTGCCGGGACAGAATCCGGCAGACTGGTGGAGTAGGAGGTGTCCGGCAAAGTAGGAAGTGCTAATGGCTGCCCCCAGTATAACACTAGTTATGAAAAGTGAAGGGTGAAAAGCATACACTGAAATGCTCATAGGCTTGAAGGAGCTTTTATTTATCTTTGCATGTGTCAGAGTGGTGCAACTAAATATTTTGAATTAAAAAAAATGTTTGGTTTGGGTCCGCTTTAAGGTTTGGCTTCCACTTTTCTATGTCCATTTAGCTGTAGTGACAAAATGACAGTAAATGTATCCTATTTTGTAAATAGGATCCGTTTACACTTTGGAGTTGTGGTAAGTGAAATGCACTCTTGTGCGGTCTGCATTTTTTTTCCCGGATAGCGTTTGCATTTTCCCTATAGCCCGAGGCTCCAGCCAGACCACAGCGGACCATCGGAACAGACACTCCCGGTGGCCTTTGGAGTCCGGCTCAAGTGTAAACCTAGCCTAAGTCAACCTTGAAGGTTAGGTGTAACATTAGTAGGAGGATTAGTGTTAGGTGTTGTGGTAGTTAGAGGGTTAGTGTTAAGTGTAGCGGTAGTAGGAGGGTTAGTGTTAGGTGTTGTGATAGAGGGTTAGTGTTAGGTGTAGTGGTAGTAGGAGAGTTGGTGTTAGGTGTAATGATAGTAGGAGGGTTAGTGTTGTGATCGAGGGTTAGTGTTAGGTGTAGTGGTAGTAGGAGGGTTGGTGTAAGGTGTTTAGATATATTCAGGGCTGTGGAGTCGGTACAAAAATCTTCCGACTCCAACTCCGGCTCCTCAGTTTATGAAACCACGACTCCGACTCCGAGTACCCAAAATGGCCCCGACTCCTCGACTCCGACTCCTTACTCTAATACTTAACAGGGCTGTGGATTTTGTACAAAAATCATCCAACTCCGACTCTGACTCCTCAGTGTATGAAATAAACGACTCCGACTCCGGGTGCCCAAAATTGCCCCTACTCCTCGACTCCGAATTCAACTCCGACTCTACAGCCCTGGATATATTGGTAGTAGACGGGTTAATGTTAGGTGTAACACTAGTAGGCGGGTTGATGTTGGGTGTGGTGATAGTATGAGGGGTAGTGGTAGTAGCATGGTTAGTGTTAGGTGTAGTGGTAGTAGGCGGTGTAGCGGTAGTAGGAGGGTTAGTGTTAGGTGTACAGGTATATTGGTAGTAGGAGGGTTAGTGTTAGTTGTGATAGAGGGTTAGTGTTAGGTGTAGTGGTAGTAGGAGGGTTGGTGTAAGGTGTATAGATATATTGGTAGTAGAAGGGTTAATGTTAGGTTTAACACTAGTAGACGGGTTGATGTTAGGTGTGGCGATAGTATGAGGGGTAGTGGTAGTAGTAGGGTTAGTGTTAGGTGTAGTGGTAGTAGACGGTGTAGCAGTAGTAGGAGGGTTAGTGTTAGGTGTACAGGTATATTGGTAGTAGGAGGGTTAGTGTTAGTTGTTGTGATAGAGGGTTAGTGTTAGGTGTAGCTGCGGTATGAGGGTTAGTGTAAGGTGTAGCGGTAGTAGGTGGGTTAGATGTAGTGATAGAATTTGAGGGTTAGTGTTAGGTGTAGGGATAGTAGGATAGTAGGAATGTTATCACTAGGTGTAGTGGTAGTAGGTGGGTTGGTGTTAGGTGTATAGATACTGTATATTGGTAGTAGAATGGTTAATGTTAGGTGTAGCAATAGTAGGAGGCGTAGAGGTAGTAGCAGGGTTAGTGTTTGGTGAAGCGGTAATAGACCAGACAAATAACATTTCTATTGTGCTTTCCTCCTGGCGGATTCAAAGAGCCAGAGCTGCAGCCACTAGGGTGTGCTATATAGACAGTAGTAGTGATAGAGAGTCTTGCCCAAGGTCTCCTTACTGAATAGGTGCTGACATACTGAACGGGAAGACCCAAGATTTGAACCCAGGTCTCCTGTGACAGAGACAGAGCCCTTAACCAGTACACTATACAGTTTACTAGGAGGGTGGTTAGTGTTAGGTGTAGCACTAGTAGGTGGGTTTATGTTAGGTGTAACAATAGTAGGTGGGAGTGGTAGGTGTAGCGGCAGTAGGAGGGTTAGTGTTAGCTGTAGTGGTAGTAGGAGGGTTAGTGTTTGGTGTATATGTATATTGGTAGTAGGAGGGTTAGTATTAGGTGTAGCAGTAGTAGGAGGGTTAGTGTAAGGTGTAGTGGTAGTAGGAGGGTTAGTATTAGGTGTAGCAGTAGTAGGATGGTTAGTGTAAGGTGTAGTGGTAGTAGGTAGGTTGGTGTTAGGTGTAGTGATAGTAGGAGGGTTAGTGTTAGTTGTGACGGTAGTAGGAGTTTTAGTGTAGTCATAGCAGGTAGATTGGTGTTAAGTGTGGTGATAATAGGAGGGTTAGTGTTAGGTATAGCGGGAGTAGGAGGGTTCGCATTAGGTGTAGTGGTAGTAGGAGGGTTGATGTTAGGTGTAGCGGGAGTAAGAGGGTTAGGAGTAGCAATGGTCGGAGGTGTAGTGATAGTAGTAGAAGGTTGGTTATGGGTGTAGCGATAGTAAGACGGGTTGTATGAGATTATAGCTTAAGACGGGAGTTTGACTCGAGCTTTACATGTTAAATAGTATAACATTAGCGATATAACATTACCAATAGTCATTCTATTGGTTACCACGTGTGCCTAACTCATTAGTGTAATAGCTATATGTAATTCCTTCCTGACCTCACAACGTTTAGACCAGGTTTTATGCAGTATCATTTTGTAACCATAACCGTAAATAGCATTAGTTAGAAAAAACTAGTACAGTTCTTTTTCTTTTTTTTCTTTTTTTTCAATTCTATCGTTTTTATTAGTTGATGTTTGCTGTTTTTGTTTTGTGTTTTTTATTAATTGATGTTTTGTGCTTTTGTTTTGTGTTTTTTATTATTTGATGTTTTGTGCTTGTGTTTTTTTTAATTATTTGATGTTTTGTGTTTTTGCTTTGTTTCAGTATTACCAGAAAGTTGCAATTTTCCATATCGGAGATACGACCGGCTGCCTCCAATCCATCAGTTCTCCATAGAGAGTGACACGGACCTCTCAGAAACCGCTGAGCTGATTGAAGAGTATGAAGTGTTTGATCCATCCAGACCACATCCAAAAATTATACTGGTCATTGGTACGTATGTAGAGAGAGATAATGCTATTATTGCCACTAGGCAACTGCCCATTCTATGGTATAAAAACAAGGAACACCAAGAACCCAAATAGTGTAATATGTACTGGTAAATGGTTACTAGATTACTAGAGTAAATATTAATACTCACAAACCAGGGTTACCATTAAAGAGAATCTGTATTGTTAAAATCGCTCAAAAGTAAACATACCAGTGCGTTAGGGGACATCTCCTATTACCCTCTGTCACAATTTTGCCGCTCCTCGCCGCATTAAAAGTGGTTAAAAACAGTTTTAAAAAGTTTGTTTGTAAACAAACAAAATGGCCACCAAAACAGGAAGTAGGTTGATGTACAGTATGTCCACACATAGAAAATACATCCATACATAAGCAGGCTGTATACAGCATTCCTTTTGAATCTCAAGAGATCATTTGTGTGTTTCTTTCCCCCATGCACTGAAGTTTCAGGCTGCTCTTTTCTTCTTGCAAACAGCTTTGCCCTTGTTTGTAATTCCTCAGTATGTGAAAGCCCAGCCAGCTCAGAGGACGATTTATCCAGCTGATTAGAGCAGCTTCTCTCTTCTCTCTTATCTAAATAATACACAGGCAGTGGGCATAGAGGGGCCAGAAAGGACGAGTTCATAGCAGAACCACAACACTGAAGAACTTGGCAGCCTTCCAGACACAGGCCGACAAGTCTGACAGGGGAAAGATACATTGATTTATTACAGAGACTGTCATAGTAGAAAGTGCTGCAGTAAGCCAGAACACATTAGAATAGCTTTTTGAACTTGTAGGATGATAAAAAACAGGATGCAATTTTTGTTACGGAGTCTCTTTAAGCAACCACTGTAAAGGCAGGTGGGGAGATTTTCCTGATCCCACTCAAAAATAAGTAGTCGCTCTCTGTAGATGAGAAAAAAGGGGGTTCAACCCTCTACCCAGGTGAAATATTATGCAGGAGGACAGAGGCGCCAAAAGGATAAAAGGAAGCTAAATGAGTTAAAAAAACAAATTCTTGGTAAATAGAGGAGGTAGTGGTGGACTTACCTCCTCCAAGTAGACACACAACGACTGTAGTAAAGACAGTCTATATATTTTATTTATGAACTCCAAATATGCAACGCGTTTCGCAGGTTTGATCCCGCTTCTTCAGGCAATAACAACGGAGCAATCGCTTATGTGGTCAGTAGAAGAGCCAGGCACCATTCTATGGTATGAATAGGTTGCTTTTTTACTATCAAATGTAATGCATTGTCAAATGTAATGCATGACGCAATTGCGAGACCACAAATGCAAATTCCTAAGCTGCTGGATTTTTCCACAGCCAGACTGCGCACCACAACTGCTGCAAAACGGATGCAGTGAAAGCCTATGGGAACGGCTAATGTCTGTTCCTACTAGGCTTCCCGCCTCACAAAAATCGCTATATGTCACGTAGAAATTGGGGGCCACCATACCCATGCATCCCATCTCCAGTCATCCCGGAGACCAGGAAGTATAGGGATTCCTGTTGGTTTGCAAAAGGACCAATAATAATCCTCCTGCAACAGAGAAAATTCTCATTGGTTCATATGGACCAGTAAGAATGTGAAGTAGAAAGAATCCCCGCTTGTTCCAGGTCTGAGCTGCTCAGATCACTGGCGACACAGGATCAGCATGACAGTCAGGCATCTGACACTGAAGCGAAAAAAAAAACGTATGATATAATGAATTATACTGTATGTGTAGTACGGATAAAAGGACATTAGTATCAAAGAACATAATTAAGTGAAGTTTCTTAACTCTTCCTGTACCGGAACCAATATAAGACTCATATCTGTGCTACTTATGTTCAGTTTCTTACAGGGCTGTGGAGTCGGTCCAAAAATCCACCGACTCCGACTCCTCAGTTTAGGATTCCACCGACTCCGACTCCTCTAATTTGCATATTACAATTTTGTTGATTAAAAGTATGTAACATGAAATTCGTCTCTTACCTGCCAACGCTTAGGAATTTTACAAGACAAATGAAGTGAGAAGGATATGTAGACTACTATATTTATTCCCTTTAGACTAAAACTAGTCCTTGGTAAGAGTACTTGTAAAAGGTACAAAGAACATCTATCAGGCCCTAGGCAATGTAAGTGTGGGTACATGTAAGAATGATGTGCAGGTACTCTGCAGGGGAATGAGGAGATTGTAAACAGACAACACCTCTGTGTTCAATGTGCACAGCATTCTCAGTGGATTCCCTGCAGCTCTGTGGGGAGTGCATATGTAGAGTATAGTACTACTGTGTAACAAAGTAAACCTGAAACAGATGAAATTAAAGTTTTATACATACCTGGGGCTTCCTCCAGCCGCCTTCAGGATAATCAGTCCTTCGTTGTCCTCCTCCACCATCTGGATCTTCTGCTATGAATCCAGGTACTTTAACCAGTCAGGCGTAGTGCGCATGCACACACTCCGCCGCCAGGAGCATACTACACCTGTGCAGCACTATTGCGCAGGTGCAGAATGTTCCTGGCTGTGGGAGCGGCATGCGGCCGGACAGCGCTGACTGGCTGAATTACCAGGACTCATAGCACAATATCCGGGTGGTGGAGGACAGCGAGGGACTGATTAGCCTGAAGGGGGCTGGAGGAAGCCCCAGGTATGTATAAAACTTTACTTTTCATCCGTCTCAGTTACCCTTTAATTTGTAGTCACCAAACCAAATTTTAACAACATATCAAATTATTTGATTTCATCAGCAAAGAGAGTGCGTACATTTGCATAAATCAGCATCAATTCAGAATTATTTCCATCTCATTGACCATCTCTATTAGTGACACAGCTACATATCAGGCTTTATTCTTACAGCATAGATGTTATTTAGTATATATGTTACGGCCAGAACCCGAAGTTTGGCCACTTCTAGTTCTGGCCGGCCACTTCGGGTTCTGGCCGGCCAATGTGCGAAGTGGCCGCTGCGCTGCGGCCAATGTGAGGAATGGAATGAATCCTGTAACATTCATGTATATTCTGGCCCCAGCGCAGCGGCCAAACCTATCGCAACTTAGTTATTTTAATGAAATTAAGCCGGCGGCTTTTTCTCTGCCTCTTTCTCTCT
Source organism: Hyperolius riggenbachi (assembly GCF_040937935.1). NCBI lineage: Eukaryota > Metazoa > Chordata > Amphibia > Anura > Hyperoliidae > Hyperolius > Hyperolius riggenbachi. The sequence goes on along the minus strand of NC_090651.1, from coordinate 43,302,421 downwards.
CCTCCCCCCCGCCTCTCTCTCCTTCTCTTATTATTGGCAGCACTACGTGTCCCCCTCCAGAGTCGTTCGTCGCACCAGGGAAGCCTGCCGTTCCTGCAGAGCGGGGTGCTGGCAGAAGCGATGTCTGCAGCCTCCCCGCTCTGCTCTCCCTGGCGCGACGAACGACTCTGAAGGGGGGACACGAGTGCTGCCCATAATAAGAGAAGGAGAGAGAGGCGGGGAGAGGAAGGAGAGAGAGAGAGGCAGAGAAAAAGCCGGCGGCTTCATCTGTTTCATTGCCGCCGGCTTAATTTCATTAAAATAACTAAGTTGCGATACGTTTGGCCGCTGCGCTGCGGTCAGAAGATACATGAATGTTACAGGATTCATTCCATTCCTCACATTGGCCGCAGCGCAGCGGCCACTTCGCGCATTGGCCGGCCAGAACCCGAAGTGGCCGGCCAGAACTAGAAGTGGCCAAACTTCGGGTTCTGGCCGTAACATATATAAGAGATTCCTGTGTACACATCATATATACAGTCACAATCAGATATGTATATCTGACCTTAAAAATACGGGGACTGCTTTATTGAAGCAGCACAAGTAACTCATTTTGATTGGTATATTTCATTTTTGTGGACTAAGCACAGCTATTACTGTATATATACTGTATATATACATTATTTTTAATGACTATTATCTGAGAAGTAGAACATTTTATTATATTTTCTATTTTAATTACAGTTACAAATTCATTAGGAGTCGGAGTCGGTGCATTTTTTCCCGACTCCGACTCCAGGCACCCAAAATTGCCCGACTCCACGACTCCGACTCCATGACTCCGACTCCACAGCTCTGGCTTCTTAGATGTACTACACATACATGCATTATATCATAAGTTTATTTTCACTTCAGATTTTCTTTAAAGAGAGTAAGCTGTCAGCAGGGCCGGCGCTACCATAGAGGCAAAGGAGGCAGCTGCCCCAGGGCCCCAGAGCTTGTAGGGGCCCCCAGTGGCTACAAGAGGAAAAAAAAATTTCAAATCGGCCTTGAGAAAATCGATTTTAAAGTTTCAAAGGAAAAAAAATACACATTTAAAAACCTGCCGACTTTAATGGTTAATAGCAAATCCACCTTAAAGTGAACCTAAAGTCACCCCCAAAAAATGAGATGAACTCACCTGGGGCTTCCCTCAGCCCCCTACAGACGATCGGTGCCCTCGCAGCTCCGCTCCGATGTCCCAGGACCCGCCGGCGAACACTTCCGGTTTCGCCGTCACCGTCCGACAGGCATGGGAACGCGAGTGATTGTTCGCGTTCCCAGCCTGTATATATCGCCCCCTATGCTGCTATTGCGGCCTCCTGGCAGCAGCATAGGCGGCGATATACAGGCTGGGAACGCGAACAATCACTCGCGTTCCCATGCCTGTCGGACGGTGACGGCGAAACCGGAAGTGCTCGCCGGCGGGTCCTGGGACATCGGAGCGGAGCTGCGAGGGCACCGATCGTCTGCAGGGGGCTGAGGGAAGCCCCAGGTGAGTTCATCTCATTTTTTTGGGGGTGACTTTAGGTTCACTTTAAATGCTAGAAACCCTACATTTGCAGGATATGTTAAAGAGAACCCGAGGTGGGTTTGAAGAATATTATCTGCATACAGATGCTGGATCTGCCTATACAGCCCAGCCTCTGTTGCTATCTCAAACCGCCCTAAGGTCCCCCTGCACTCTGCAATCCCTCATAAATCACAGCCACGCTGCTGACAAGCAGCTTGTCAGAGCTGGCTGTGTTTATCTCTATAGTGTCAGTCTGCTGCTCTCCCCGCCTCCTGCAGAACTCCAGTCCCCGCCTGCATCCCTTCCCTCCCTGCTGATTGGAGGGAAGGGACGGGGGCAGGGACTGGAGCTATGCAGGAGGCGGGTGAGCAGCTGAGACTGACACTACAGATGTAAACACAGCCTCACAGCACGGCTGTGATTTATGAGAGATTGCAGAGTGCAGGGGGACCGTAGTGGGGTTTGGGATAGCAACAGAGGCTGGGCTGTATAGGCAGATCCAGCCTCTGTATGCAGATAACATTCTTTAAACACACCTCGGGTTCTCTTTAAGGAGATCATTAGGAATAAGAGGAAAAAACAATTTTTCAAAAAGACCTTATAGTTTTTGAGAAAATCGATTTTAAAGTTTCGAAGGAAAAAGGTATACTTTTAAATGCGGTAAATGTCACTTTTAGTAGCAAACCTAACAGTAGTGTAATTTTACATGCATCAAAAGAAAGAGCAATACATTTCCTGACGGGGTTTCCAGGGGGTCCATACGCAGCCGCAGCGCTTTGGCCAGGGATCGCTATACAGCCGCAATATGGCTGTATGAGGATCCCCTGCATTTTTTCCTATTTTCCCAATTTTTTTTTTATGTTTAGAGTGTGGGAATTTTTTTTTTTTTTTAATTATGTGGGGTCCCCCCTCCTGAAACTTTTTAACCCCTTGTCCCCCATGCAGGCTGGGATAGCCAGAATGTGGAGCTCTGACCGATTGGGACTTTACACCCTGACTATACCAGCTGCAAAAAAGGTCCCCTAATGCCGATTTTTGTTCCGGGGTATATGTTGGGGGGGGGGGCAGGTTTATTTTGCCCTGGGGCCCCATTGTTGCTTAAACCGGCCCTGGCTGTCAGCCTTCATATACGCTTCCCTTCATAGATAAGGAGAGCTTCATGCAGCGACTGCACAAATCCACAGCCATTCCAATATTGATTTTGAATACATAAAGCCTAACAGAAATATTCATGATCTTTGTTTGGAAGACCGTCGATCATTTCTCAAGACATGTCTGTACATCAATAATTTAAGACTTGTACATTTTAATACAAAAATGGAACTGATTTGTGTGAGGCTGGGACAGCCTAGAGAGCTTGATGTGCCTATGCAGAAGTGTTTGGCAACAGTCTGAATAATTTGTAATTCCTGGTGGTGCATGCTCTCCCTAACCCCTCCCAACACCATGGTGCATGCTCTACTGACCCCTCCCAACACCACGGTGCATGCTCTCCCGACCCCTACCAACACCACTGTGCATGCTTTCCCGACCCTGCCCAACACCACGGTGCATGCTTTCCAGACCCTGCCCAACACCACGGTGCATGCTCTCCCTAACCCTCCCAACACCACGGTGCATGCTCTCCCTACCCCTCCCAACACCACGGTGCATGCTCTCCTGACCCCTCCCAACACCACGGTGCATGCTCTCCCGACGCCTCCCAACACCACGGTGCATGCTTTACCGATCCCTCCCAACACCACGGTGCATGCTTTCCCAGCCCCTCCCCACACCACGGTGCATGCACAACGGTGCATTCTCTCCCTACCGCTCCCAACACCATGGTGCATGCTCTCCCTACCGCTCCAAACACCATGGGGCATGCTCTTCCGACCCCTCCCAACACCATGGTGCATGCTCTTCAGACCCCTCCCAACACCACGGTGCATGCTCTCCCGACCCCTCCCAACACCATGGTGCATGCTCTCCCGATCCCTCCCAAAACCACGGTGCATGCTCTCCCGACCCCGCCCAACACCACGGTGCATGCTCTCCCGACCCCTCCCAACACCACGGTGCATGCTCTCCCGGCCCCTCCCAACACCACGGTGCATGCTCTCCCGACCTCTCCCAACACCACGGTGCATTCTCTACCGACCTCTCCCAACACCGCGGTGCATGCTCTCCCGACCTCTCCCAACACCACGGTGCATGCTCTCCCGACGCCTCCCAACACCACGGTGCATGCTTTCCCGATCCCTCCCAACACCACGGTGCATGGTCTCCCTACCCCTCCGAATACCACGGTGCATGCTCTCCCTACCCCTCCCAATACTACGTTGCTCTCTTCACCTCTTTCAATACCATGGTGCATGCTCTTTAAACCTCTTCCGACAACACGGTGCATGCTCTCCGGGCCCCTCCCGATACTGTGTTGCTCTCTAAACCTCTTTCGATACCATGGTGCATGCTCTTTGAACCTCTTCCGACAACACAGTGCATGCTCTCCATACCCCTCCCAACACCTCGCTGCATGCTCTCCCTACCGCTCCCAACACCATGGTGCATGCTCTCCCTACCGCTCCCAACACCACGGTGCATGCTCTCCTGATCCCGCCCAACACCACGGTGCATGGTCTCCCTACCCCTCCGAATACCACGGTGCATGCTCTCCCTACCCCTCCCGATACTACGGTGCTCTCTTAACCTCTTTCGATACCATGGTGCATGCTCTTTGAACCTCTTCCGACAACACGGTGCATGCTCTCCGGACCCCTCCCAGTACCACAGTGCATACTCTCCTGACCCCTCTTAACACCACAGTGCATGCTCTACCATCCCCCTGACACCATGGTGCATACTCTCTGAACCTCTCCCAACTCCACAGTGCAAGCTGTATGAACCTCTCCTGACTCCATGGTGCATGCTCTCGGGACCTCTCCTGACACCACAGTGCATGCTCTCCGATCCTCTCTGGACGCCACGGTTCATGCTCTCTGAACCTCTTCGGGCACCACGGCGCATGCTCTACAGACCTCTCCTGACACCACGTTGCATGCTCTCCGGACACCACGTTGCATGCTCTCCGAACCTCTCCGGACACCACGGTGCATGCTCTCTGAACCTCTCCGGACACCACAGCACATGCTCTCCGGACCTCTCCCGACAACACGGTGCATGCTCTCCTGACCCCTGTCAACTCCACGGTTTTAGACTGAACAAATTAAATTAGCTACGGCAGGAAAAACGGACACAATTATGCTTTAAAGTTTACCCCGCAGCAAGCACCCTTTATGCATCACTTTATCGAGATTATTTAAGAAGCAGATGCTATTTTCCTAGCTTAATTATGTGCTATTTGTGTGGTTAATTGCAAGCTATTTTTTAATGTTTTTTTTTTACCTTAGGTGGACCCGGCAGCGGAAAAGGGACTCAAAGCTTAAAAATAGCGGAACGTTACGGCTTTGAATACATATCAGTGGGCGAGCTGCTGAGGAAAAAGATCCACAATACAAGCAGTAACAGAAAATGGTGCCTAATCGCCAAGATAATAACTACGGGGGAATTAGCGCCACAGGTAGTGCGGCGTCACTTCTGCAAATCACTTAACCTTAACTGATTAACAACGGCAGCAATTAATGGCTCTTTCTCCCCACTTTTCTCCTCCAGGAAACCACGATTACTGAAATCAAGCAGACATTAATGCAAATTCCCGACTCGGAGGGGATCGTTATAGACGGGTTTCCTCGCGACGTGGCTCAGGCTCTGTCCTTCGAGGATCAAGTAAGAACCGTTCTCTTCATTTCATTATCTCAGGTTTCTGTCTCTGCTTTAAGACTCTCCACGGGAAGCAATTTGCGATATCTTCAGCTCGGGTCTGATAATCGCTTCCCCAACAGGGATATGCCAGATGAATCTCCCCATAATGACAGGCCTGTCTCCTCAGAGGTGGCAGACCATCCTACATTATTTAATAGCGGCTAATAAGCAGCTTGCGGAAAGAACTCCCCAAAGAGTTGAACCTGGATGCTGGATGCACATTAATCATCCAGAGTGTTGTTGACTTTTCTTAAAGAAAATCTGAAGCGAAAATAAACTTATGATAAATGTATGTGTAGTACAGCTAAAAAATAGTACATTAATAGCAAAGAAAAGAGTCTCATATTCAGGCCCGTTTTCCGCCGCCCTGGGCGCTGTTGTGAGGGGGGCGCTGTAAAGGAGGGGGGAGCCGGAGCCACGGGGAGGGCAGCCCGACCTCTCCCTCCCTCTCCCCAGGCCGCCCTCCGTGCTCCCCCCTCAGAAGCAGAGTAATTGCGCAGCAGTAAGCTCTGTGCATAACTACTCACCTTCCTGCGTTCCACTCGCCGCTGATCTCCTCTCGTCTTAGACGCTGATACACACGCTGCTTCCTGTTTAGCCAGTTCTATGACGACAGGAGATCAGCGGCGAGTGGAACGCAGGAAGGTGAGTAGTTATGCACAGAGCTTCCTGCTGCGTAATTACTCTGCGTCTGAGGGGGGAGCACGGAGGGCGCCCGGGAGAGGAGAGGGAGGGAGAGGTCGGGCTGCCCTCCCCACGGCTCCGGCTCCCCCCTCCATTATGGGAGGTGGACCTACCTAACCTATACTGGGGGGCACCTACTTAATCTAACCTATACTGGGGGGCACCTACCTAATCTAACCTATACTGGGGGGCACCTACCTATCTAACCTATACTGGGGGGCACCTACCTAATCTAACCTATACTGGGGGGCACCTACCTATCTAACCTATACTGGGGGGCAGCTACCTATCTAACCTATACTGGGGGGTAGCTACCTATCTAACCTATACTGGGGGGTAGCTACCTAATCTAACCTATAATGGGGGGCATCTACCTAATCTAACCTATACTGGGGGGCAGCTATCTATCTAACCTATACTGGGGGGCACCTACCTAATCTAACCTATACTGGGGGGCACCTACCTATCTAACCTATACTGGAGGGCACCTACCTAATCTAACCTATACTGGGGGGCACCTACCTATCTAACCTATACTGGGGGGTACCTACCTATCTAACCTATACTGGGGGGCACCTACCTATCTAACTTATACTGGGGGGCAGCTACCTAATCTAACCTATACTGGGGGGCACCTACCTAATCTAACCTTTACTGGAGGGCACCTACCTATCTAACCTATACTGGGGGGCAGCTACCTATCTAACCTATACTGGGGGGCACCTACCTATCTAACCTATACTGGGGGGCAGCTACCTATCTAACCTATACTGGGGGGCAGCTACCTATCTAACCTATAGTAGGGGGCACCTACCTATCTAACCTATACTGGGGGGTAGCTACCTAATCTAACCTATAATGGGGGGCATCTACCTAATCTAACCTATACTGGAGGGCAGCTACCTATCTAACCTATACGGGGGATATGTACCTAATCTAACCTATACTGGGGGGCACCTATCTATCTAACCTATACTGGGGGCAACTATACTGGGTACCTATACTGGAGGCACCTACCTGGCTAACCTATACCGGGGGCAACTATACTGGCTCACCTATGCCTGGCTACCTATACTGGGGGCCTATAGCTGGCTACCTATACTGGATTACCTATTCTTGGCTACCTATACTGGGGGGACCTATACTGAGTGCAACTAGACCTGGCTAACCTATGCTGCGGGAGCCCATACCTTGGGGGGGGCGCAATTTTTACACCCTCGCCCTGGGTGCATTTTAGCCTAGAAACTGCACTGCTCATATTGTTTCCAGTACAGGAAGAGTTAAATAAAACTGGACGGAATACAGTCTTGTTTTCTAAAGCACTTAAAGTGAACCTAAACCAAACAGAAAAAAAAGTTTCACTTACCTGGGGCCTCTACCAGCGTTGTTTGAATTATACAACAACACATTTTTCTTATGAAATCTTTATGGTATGCCGGGGTGTGGCAGAGGCGTGGCTTGCATGTCCCTCTTTCTCAAAAAGTTGGGAAGTGTACATTAACAAGTGATCCAAGCGGCCGGAGAGGACCGCGAGGGAGCTACCGCACCTCATGGGGCTGGAGGAAGCATTAGTGCCATCTCTGGTACACTTTTAAGATGGGAATAAGAAAGCTGAGGATCAGGGAATGATTTTACTTGGTGTACCACTGAAGACACCGTTATTGACAGTTCAAACTGTCTTCAGAGTTTTATCGCCTCTCACATGAGTTCTTGTTTTTAGGAGCAGGTTGTGTATCACTTGTTGGAATGTTTTGTCCGGCGTGGTAACAAGTACTCTTGTCTCTCCTGTCCAGAGAGTCTTGAGAGTTCGGTAGTAAATCATACATCATTGTTATTTCCCCGGTGAGCTGTAACCATCGGCAATTTCCACATTTGTGTCTCTGCATTTTATCCATGCCTGGCTGAACTGTCTAGCACTGCACTCCAGCGGCGTCCATCACACCTTAGCATGCGGGTGTCACAGTATCAGCAATATCAGCAGCGGGCTGTGATTACTTTCCTGTCTCTGTTATAATTATCATAATCTTATGTTTAGAGAGCACCAACATATTATGCTAGCCTATGCTTTTAAAAGAAAGGTTCAAGCTGAAAACATCCAAATTGAACAAATAAAAATCGTGACACAGGAGGAGACGGGACCCTTGCCAAATAAGGGAGGCGTGGGAGTAGGAGTACATGATTCTAAGGCCATCTTTAAATGTGTTCAATTCAAACCAACGAAAAAGGGCACAGGAGCCTTTGCAGAAAAAAAGGGCGCTGCCATAGGCACCCATTATAAAAGCCGTGATTTGTGGCAAAGCAGGAAAATTTTGGTGCACAGTGGCGCCCAATAAAATCGTGGGTGCCGAGGCATGGCGATACATAAATTGTGGCATTACATAGCGGGTTTGGAGTGCCTCCTATGCAATGCTGTAATTATCGGCATGCCTCGGCACCCACAATTTTATTGCTCGCCTCCAGTTGCCCACATTTCAGTGGGCAACTGTCTTGGTTAAGGTTAAAGTGAACCTAAAGTCAAGGGAAAAAAATGAGATTTACTCACCTGGGGCTTCCCTCAGCCCCCTGCAGCCGATCGGTGCCCTCGCAGCTCCTCTCCGATGGTCCAGGACCCGCCGGCGAGCACTTCCGGTTTGGCTGTCATCGGCCGACAGGCATGGGAACGCGAGTGATTCTTCGCGTTCCCAGCCTGTATATCGCCTCCTATGCTGCTATTGCGGCCTGCAGGGGGCTGAGGGAAGCCCCAGGTGAGTAAATCTCATTTTTTTCCCTTGACATTAGATTCACTTTAAGGGGGGGGGGGTGTTAAGTCTTGGGGGAGAGAGGGGGGGTTAAGTGTCAGGCACTACTGGGGGGGGGGGGGGATTAAGGGCTAGGCATCAGTAGAGGTATGGTTAAGAGTTAGGCATTGGTTTAGAGAAGGTTCTGTGTATTAATTAGCCATGGATGTTTGGAACTTGTATAGTATTCACTTCCCTGGCAATGTACCTAGTTTGGTATTCGGTGCCCCCTTTTGCGTTTCCTATTATGGTTAGGTTAAGACATAGTAAAATATTGGTAGAGATCACTGAAATTTTACTATTTGAATTAAGTAATAGAATATTTGTAATTTTACCAATATTCTACTAATGGTAATCCCGAGCAAAGCAAAATTACTGACCACACGGTCTGATCTTTATCCTTCACAAAGGAGATTTGTCAACGGACTATTACGGATCATATTGGAGAAAAATTACTTTATTTTTGGGTGGGTGGAGGTTCTTTTTACAAGCAATTGAGGGGTACAGTGATGGGCTCTAATGATGTCCCCTCCTTCGCAAATGGGCCTTTATGAGGAGGCATTTGTGTGTCAGAGCGAGTACTTCCGCTGGCACGCTTTAAGCTGGTGGAGGTGCATTGATGATGTATTTGATGTGTGAAGGGGGTCATATTTGGAGCTCAGTTCATTCATTGATGAGCTCAGTGGGACATGCCCTACCATTAAATGAACAGCTCACGTGGACCATGAACGTGTCCCTTTTTTGGACATGGTCATGCTTGATCAGGATCTCTTTACTGCTGACTTGTTTTTGAAACCGACAGATAGAAATTCCCTTGTTGAATTTTCTAGCTTCCACCCTAGATCAGTCAGGGAGCACATTCCACAGGGACAGTTTGTTCAAGTAGCTAAGATTGTCTCTGATCCTAATACCTGTGGCCAACAGCTCTTGGAAATGGAGGACAAATTTAGGCAAGGAGGCTATCCTGATCAGGGATGGTCGTAGTCAGCCAACTTCGCTACGCTGGAACTACGTGTAGTTTTACGCAATTATGCTTCACCAAACTATGGCTTAGAAATCATATATTAGCTTCGTATGCATTTCGTAGACTACGCATTAAAATACGCAATTACGCTTAGTGCGAAGCGTAATATATGCAGATGCTTATGCCCGTATGCAGAACATTTTACGCATTCATTTCTCTTTTTAAATGCTTATGCCGGGAACTCTTCTATGCGTACATTCCCCTTTCCAATGCGTAAATTTGTAAGCATACAATCGCACGCGGAAAATTAGACGCGAGTAACGCATTCGTAGTTCACTACGCAAAACACATGTTAACTACGCATAGTGGGCGTACGTGTAGCTACGCGTAAATTCGTAAGCGTAGTTTTGAAACTTCAGCTACGAACTACGATGCGTAAATTTGCACTGGCGTAGTTTCTGCTCATCCCTGATCCTGATTACACTTTGAGGAGAAGCGGTTGGAGACACTCAGGCCGTATACAATTTATTGCAGTAATGATATTGGTAATATACTGTGGTAGTAGTGATGGTGGTAATCTAGTAATAGCGATAATGATATGTAATGGTGGGATAATAATATAGTAATGGTTGTGATGCTGGCAGTACAATAATGGTGACTGTATTAGTAAAATAGTAATGTTGGTGATATAATAAAGGTGGTGGTCATGTTGGCAATATAGTAATAGTGACTATAATGGGAATAAATGAATGGCTAGCAGGTATAACTTACTCTCTTCACTGCCCCCCTCGTTCCTTGTAAACAGCATTACTTCAGATGCTTAGAGGCAGAAATAAAAGAGGCCCTGTAGTGACATATAGTAGAATGCAGTAAATTATTCAGGATATTCACTTTTGTGTTAAATATCCTGGCTTCAGCATCTGAAATACTTCCTATATGTATGGATTGCTGTATATTGGTATGTATGTAATCCCTCCCTCCCTGGGATGTTCAGCCTATGCTGATTAAATATTCACCCCCCCCCCTCCTTCTGAGTATTATGGGAGATCAGGTATATTTTCCACTGGCTTTAGACCTCCCCAACCCCCCTATCTCTAGTTATCTGGCTTGCAGTCACTGCCATGTATCCCCTTTTCTTATTTCTTTCTGCTTAATACACAATTAGGAATGACAGCTGAATGAATTGTGCGCCCCCTCCTACACTGCGCCCCGAGGCTGGAGCCTCTCCAGCCTATGCCTCGGCCCGGCCCTGGGGAGAGTCATTGCAACATTAACCCTTTTGGGACCGGCTGCCTAACCCCCCTAAAGACCAGGCAATTTTGTATGTGGGGGAAAGGGGTGGGCGTATTTGGGAGGGGGGGTCAGGCAGCCAGATCCCCACTGTGGCTAGCTGGGCATGGCGTCCCTCTGGTAGTCAGGTGTACCCCCTGTAGAAAGCAGCCTTTACTCACCTCCCAGGCTCCAGCGATGAGCAGTAGTGGACCCCTCCGCTCTGGCCGGCATCCCCGCTCGTACTGCCGCTCAGTTCCGGGTCGCGGCTTGATGACGGCATCAAGGCGGGACCCGACTTTAACACAGAGCGGGCAGGGATGCCGGCCAGAGCGGAGGGGGGCGCCGATTGCCGGGGGAACGCCAGGAAGGAAAGTGGATCCTCTTCTTCCCCTCTACCGCCGCAGCTCTTATGGTGATAACTACGATCCACCGGCGATTGTAGTCATCACGTGATCGGGAGCCAATTGTAATGGCTCCTGATCACTGAGGGGAGATTTCAGCTGTCATATGGCAGCTTAATCTCCTCTCCCGGGTGCGCACGATCGCGGCGGGAGCGGAAATGGCGGGTGGCATAAATCCTACGCCACATCAGCCACAAGTGCGGTGGTGCCCAAAGGGTTAAACAATGGTACAAAAATAAACAAGTGGGGGATGTTAGTAATGCAGTGATGACAGTAATAGAATAATGATGGTCATGGCAATGTAGAAATGGTTATGATTATAATTGTACATTTACCTGTGAACGCTGCTAACGCTGATGGTATGGCAAGGATTTGTGAGCCAGGGCTGGATTTACCATAAGGCACTATAGGCACGTACCTACATGGAACGGCGGCTCATTCCCCTCCCCGAGTGCCTCCCTCCCTCCTTCCTGTGCGGAGCATAAATGAGAGGTTACTCACCCCCTCTCGGCATTCCACTGATGAGATCTCCTTTCAGTCAAGGGCACTTGCTGTGTGGTTCGGCAGGGTTTGTAGTTTCATGGAGGGCGAGGTCTAGGGTGCCAGGACATTGTGCCTATAGGCTCCTGTGCAGTAAATCCAGGCCTGCTTGTGACTAAACTTTTCCTACACGTAATACAGTAGAAAGATCTCAAAAGTGATTTGTATGCTTTTATGTAGATTTAGCCGAGGGAGACATCTGTTTGTTAATAATGAATAAATAATTAGAGTTGTATGAGGCATCGTGTGAGGAAATAGGCTTAGCAGCTAATTGTTTTATTACGAGGGGTGATTTAATGCGGGATGCAAATCCTGTCTAGTCCTGGGGATTATAACGTAGCAAAGGAATAAGAAGCAGGAAGAGGCCCTGTGCTTGTCAGTATCTCTGATGTCAGGCCATGGCAGTCCCTGTGACATCAGGAAGAGGCCCTGTGCTTGTCAGTATTTCTGATGTCAGGCCATGGCAGTAGCTGTGACATCAGGAAGAGGCCTTGTCAGTATTTCTGATGTCAGGCCATGGTAGTCACCGTGACATCAGGAAGAGGCCTTGTCAGTATTTCTAATGGCAGGCCATGGTAGTCACTGTAACATCAGGGAGAGGCCCTGTGCTTGTCAGTATTTCTGATGGCAGGCCATGGCAGTCACCATAAGGACAGGAAGAGGCCCTGTGCTTGTCAGTATTTGTGCTTTCAGGCCATGCCAGTCGCTGTGACATCAGGAAGAGGCCCTGTCAATATTTCTGATATCAGGCCATGGCAGTCACTGTGACATCAGGAAGAGGCCCTGTGCTTGTCAGTATTTCTGATGTCAGGCCATGGCTGTCGCCGTGACATCAGGAAGAGGCCCTGTGCTTGTCAGTATCTCTGATGTCAGGCCATGGCAGTCAATGTGACATCAGGAAGAGGCCCTGTGCTTGTCAGTATTCCCATACCTCCCAACATTTTGAAATGAGAAAGCGGGACACTTAGACCACACCCCTGACACACCCCTAGTCACACATACATAATTTCATATGATTTATTTAATTTTTTTTATTAAAACCGACAATATACCCTGCCCGTGGGTGGGTAGGAAGGTGATGGTGCCCATGGGTGAGCAGCAAGGTCCCCCTGGAGAGGAGGGAAACAATTGATCGAGGCGCCAGCCGCGGTGTGTGGGATGCGGGTCTGGCATCATATTTTCCCTCCTTCCCTCCAAATGTGCCCCTCAGTGTCCCCCTGTTTGCAGAGTAAAGAGCGCAGTGGAGCGGGCTGTCATCTTACCATTCATCCTTGTGTACCGGCATCTGGCTCTTCTCTTCTTCCTGCTTCATGTGATGTCACAGGAAGTAGAGTGAAGCCAGAGAGAGAGGAGTAAGAGAGAGAGACAGGAGGGAGAGAGACAGAGCAGAGAGAGAGCGACAGACAGGAGTTAGAGAGCGGAGAGAGACAGGAGGAAGAGAGAGACAGGAGGGAGAGAGAGAGAGAGACAGGGCAGAGAGAGACAGACAGACAGGAGTAAGAGAGAGCGGAGAGAGACAGTAAGAAGAGAGAGAGACAGGAGAGAGAGAGAGAGAGAGACTCTGGCAGCCGGTGGGGATGTCCATTGATGTACTGCCCGCAGCGGGAAAGTGTTGCGGTTTAGATCCATACCTGCCTGTGGTGGTGTTCGCCGATTGTGTGCCTGGGTGGCCCAGCTGGCCAGGAGATGAGCAGCGACAAGGAAGCGGCAGGTGGCGGCATCTGGCTGTCATGGCCGCAGTGGTGGAGGAAGTGCGGCGTGGATGGGCCTGCCTCTGGGTTCCCCGTGAGCCTGGAAGTTAGGGGGCGCAGAGCAAGTCCTCGCTTGGCAGCATCTGGCCTCTGGTGATGGTCCCAGGTTGTGGCGGTGAAGTGGCAGCGGCAGCAGCAATGGTGGCGGGGATCACGGCAGAGATCGCACGTGTGTCCCACATGCAGCCCCGGGGGCGGCTTCCGCAAAAGGCGGAAGCTCAACTGACAGCCGAGGTGACCGAGGCGGGGTCGATGGGGGTCTGAGCCAGCTGCAGCCAAGCAATGAAAAGGAGGGAGGCGGAGTAGGTACTGCTGGCTTGATTTGTAATAGATTGGGCTAGCCTCTTTGACACCCCCCTCCCCACCTGTCACCCGGTGTGCCACGCCCCTATGTGCCCAATGGACGGTACGCCACTGCCTGTCAGTATTCCTGATGTCAGGCCATGGCAGTCAATGTGACATCAGGAAGAGGACCTGTGCTTGTCAGTATTTTTGCTTTCAGGCCATGCCAGTCGCTGTGACATCAGGAAGAGGCCCTGTCAGTATTTCGGATGTCAGGCCATGGCTGTCACTGTGACATCAGGAAGAGGCCCTGTCAGTATTTCTGATGTCAGGCCATGGCAGTCGCCGTGACATCAGGAAGATGCCCTGTGCTTGTCATTATCTCTGATGTCAGGCCATGGCAGTCACCATGACATCAGGAAGAGGCCCTGTGCTTGTCATTATCTCTGATGTCAGGCCATGGCAGTCACCATGACATCAGGAAGAGGCCCTGTGCTTGTCAGTATTTCTGATGTCAGGCCATGGCAGTCACCATGACATCGCACCGGGGCCGCTGTCTGCATTTAGCATTCGAAGCTTACTTTTCCGCCAATAACCAGCTTCACAGAATCTCATTCCAACCAGCTGCTGCCAAGTAATGCATCTCTTATTTTCTTTCCCCCTCCCATCTTCGCGTTCCAGCGATGTGCCTGGAATCTCAAGGCTTGCTGAGGTCGTTTCCAATCTGTGCCGAGGAAGATCAACGAGAGTGTTCTGGGGAATAGGGGAGATAATAGATCAGCCGTTCGCTGACACTCAAAGGGCTGAAATTATCGTGGGAGGTCAGCTGTATCCCTTCTGCATACTGAAACATCAAAATGCGTAGATGGTCTTACGTATTTTTCGTTTGAATGTCAGTATAGCCCTAGGCAGGAAAATTGCATCTTCTCTTATGTGGGCTTCATTTTGAAAAGTAAAATGAAGAAAAGAGAAGGGCAAGATAAAATTTGACATAGCTAGACAGCAGATTAGGAGGAGCACCACCACTAGGATAAGGATGGTGTGCCACGGTCTCAGACTCTGTGTCCCCAGAGTATAACACATTTTCTCCACAAGGACCGGCACCACACTCCAAGAAGTATTTATTGCTCTTTTATTGCATGAGATGTGACAGCAAGACAGACGCTGTTTCGGGCTGCAAGCCCTTCTTCCAATTGCACAAGCCACAAATGACCTATCCACCTAGTGCCATAAATACCACTCCCCCAATAAAAACACCAATCAGGTGTCAGACTGGGCGGGACAACTGGCGGACCTGATGGGGAACAGGTAGCAATAAAATGCAAATATTATGTGCAAATATAAAAAGCTAACGTCATTTGCCTGTACCTAGTAACACTCAATACCCGCAGTGTGGAGAGCGCAGAACGCTCACCCTCCACGTCACTCCCGGTAGGGTGAAGAAACCCCAATTAACCAATCAGGGAAGACAAGAGAAACGAGTGCGCAGACGGCGCCAATAGAGTCAAGCGTATGATGCGTAGTATCCATGAGTGATAATGCACGCTAACACACCCACAGTCCTTACACAATAGGACGGCTGGGATTAGCGCCGCATCATCAGTCACATGCTCAACAGCCAGCAAATAATGGCGCAGAGCATGGACCAGTGTACAGTAACGCTGATGTGCGCTCCCAGACCGTGGAGCGCAAACAAACCACATATGCAGCATCATCATTCACATGCTCTAATGTCGACTGACAGCGACACAGAGCACGGACTTATGCAAGTCGGTGCGCTTCAACATAAGTGGAGCGCACGGAAGTGTAATAAAACATGTTTAAACCTAAAGGGTCACAGTGTACAGTCCGCAAAAGAAACAAAAAAGCCCCAAAATGCATACTGGGACATCTCAAAGCAATGGCTAAGACCAAACATGGTCACAGCAAATAGCAAAAAGAAAAAAGAAAAAATTATGAAAAAAAAGGGACCGTGAACTGGGACCCAAAGGTAAACACAAATCAAAAACACACAAAATATAACAAGTTACAGGACAGGTAAATGAACATATACATCACCCCATCAGTCCACCATGTCACTTCCCAGGGATACCTAAAAACAAAGCAAAAAGAGTATAAACATACAAAAATATTCAAAAGTTATACACAAATAAGCTTAAAAGACTGCAGTGCAGACAGAGACCTCAACCCGAAAGAACCACTATACTAACGTATGCAAAAACTTAGATCATATTCGCTGTTGAGACCCCCTGGGTCTAACGCTCCCAATTTCTTAATCCAGGCAGCCTCATTTCTCAAAAGGTCTACCTCACGGTTCCTTCCTTGTAGATTAGGAGGAACCGAATCTATAACAGTCACCTTCAACTGAGAATCAGAATGTCTGTGGGCAGTAAAATTATCAGAAACAGCCTGGCCCTTGGTTTTATTTCGTATGGCCGACTTATGAGACGATAGTCGATCCTTTAAACGTTGTGTGGTCATACCTATATACGCAAGGCCACACAGGCACTTGAGCATATATACCACAAAAGTAGAGTCGCATGTGTAAAGACCATTGATAGAAAATGGATTACCACGAGAGGGATGATAAAACTTGTCACCCTTCAGTACGTGGCCACACATATGACATCCCAAACATGGGAACATGCCCTTGCGTGAAAAACCGACAACCGATCTCTGTACCTTGGGGACTAATTTGTCACGAACCGTGGGAGCCCTCCTGAATGACATCATAGGAGGGTAACGACATTCCGCAACCCCTGGAAAACCGTCAGAAAGTATTTGCCAATGTCGACGTACAATGCGTGAGATTACATTACTGCATGTATTATACGTGGACACAAAAGGAATTCTAGGGCCAGGCTGTTTCCTCTTAGGACCAGTGTTAATTTCAAAAATCTTAGTTGGATAGCCTCTCTTCCTAAATTTATTCTGCATCTCAGCCCTCCGTGAAACACGAGTATTCTCAGCACTCACAATCCTGTCAATCCTACCTAACTGGCTGGAGGGGATACTGTTCTTAGTACCCCGTGGATGAAAACTATCATAATGTAAAGTGGAATTACGGTCAGTCTCTTTGACGTATAAGTCCGAGACCAGTTGCCCATTTTCCCTGATAACCAACACATCAAGGTAAGAAATACTCTGTACATCGCAGTGAGACGTGAGATGGATATGAGGACATGACTCATGTAGCTTAGATATAAAGTCATGCAGAGTCGCATGTGGCCCCCTCCATATGCAAAAAACATCACCAATGTATCTCCACCAGCACATAGCATGCCGGTGGAATAAGAAGTTATTATAAACAAAGGCCTCCTCAAAAAGGCCCATAAAAAGATTTGCATAGGAGGGGGCCACATTAGATCCCATCGCCGTCCCACGTCGCTGCATGTAGAATTGTACCTTCAATTCAAAGTAATTACATCTGAGGACAATCAACAGTAGTGACATACAAAACCTTCTCTGTCTCTCGGACAAATTAATACGTGTCATGAGAAACCATTCGACAGCCTCCACACCCTCATCGTGTGGGATGGAGGTGTAGAGGCTCTCGCCATCCAACGTCACCAGGAGAACCTCATCATCAGGTAACCGCACTTCCTTCAGTTTTTCAAGGAACATGCTTGTATCCTTAATGTACGACGGGATACCACAGACGAGGGGCTGTAAGTATGTTATCAAGAAACTTGGCAAGAGGCACAAAAATAGAGCCGACAATGGGCTACAATGGGCCGACCTGGAGGATTCAACAAACACTTGTGAATCTTGGGAAGTGTATAAATTTTAGGGGTAATGGGATGATCTTCTTTCAAGAAGGAATACAGATCCTGATCAATGAGGTTCTCCCTAAGGGCCTCCATCAACACTCTCTCAATAGCCCTACGGATCCACACTAGTGGATCATAAGCGACATGTTCATACACATCATTATCCAAAAGTTGACGATAGATTTCGGCCTCATAGGCCGCTGTGTCCATCACCAGCACCGCACCATCTTTGTCGGCAGGGCGGATAGTGATGGCGTCATTCTTTTGTAATGACTCCAGAGCCGCTTTCTCAGATAAGGACAAGTTGTGATGAATAAAAAAAATTACCTCTTCTGTATCCCTCTTCTAGAGCCTTCACATCAACCTGTACATTTTTAACAAATGAATCAATGGTAGGATGACTAGGTGGCATGAAGGAACTAGGATTTCTAAACCGCAAGTTATTTTAAGCAGAAGATAAAAAATGATCTCCTTTTCTTATATATAATTTATTGAAGAAAAGAGAATGCATCCATATACACTCAAAAATCAACACTATCCATCATAGAACACATTCCTCTTTCCTCCCTTTTCTACAATATTTTAACATACGAAGAGTCCAAAAAAACCGACAAAAAACAAACAAAAATATTCCCCTCTCTCCTCCCCCTCCTATTCTGTACATCATGATCCTCACCCGACCAAAGAACTGAAACAAATCACATAAGGACTACCCGTCCCACAGATTACAATATGTCTCCTACTCTCAATAATAAATCACATATCCCACATCAAGAGACTCCTCCCCTACATCTCCACCATATTCCACTGAATCCTGAAACATAAACCACTTCTCCCACTTATCATAAAAGACCCCCAATTTGTCCTACTGAAGAGCAATTTGATTTTCAAGATTCTTCAACATGTTAACTTTACCAATCCAATCTCTAAGGGTGGGAGGATCCTGACATCTTCACTTAAAGAGAATCTGTACTCTAATATTCTTACACTAAAAAGCATACCATTCTATTCCTTATTTTCTCCTGTGCCCCTCTGTGCTGTTTCTGCCACTCTTTGCTGCAATCCTGTCTTGTAATTAACAGTTTTAGGCAGTGTTTACAAACAAACTAACCAGCTTGTGATAGGCTCACATAAACAGAGTGTGTGTGTCATACAGAGTAAGCAGGGGGCCTGCAGAGGGTATGTATCGCTTCTATCAAATCACAAGCAGCCCTGCACATTCCACACATTCAAGTCTTAGCCCGACAGACACGACAGAGGAAAGGAGATAAGATTTATTACAGAGACAGTGCAATTAGGAAAGGCTGCAGTACGCCAGAGCACATTAGAACAGGCATAGGAACTTATAGGATAGAAGAACTAAGGATGAAAAATTTGTTACAGAGTCTTTTTAACTGGAATCAAGCTTTTAGCAGCTATCAACAATTGGGGAACAATCCATCTCTTATAACTACTAATAGAATTTGATGTATCATGTAGCAACAGTTTAGATGGCTCCCAATTGATACACTAATCACCTAACTTTCCAGTATATTCTAATATATTATCCCAAAACCTTGAAATTACAGGACACTCCCACACCAGATGTATTAATGTTCCTTTCGCCCTACACCCTCTCCAACATCTCTCACTTACACCGGGATATACTGTATAGAAGCCAATCTATCCAGTGTTCTGTACCATCTAGTTAACAATTTAAAATTAACTTCCTTAATCTTAGAACTTAAAGAGTAACTGTCAGGCTGCAGAAGCTAATTTAAACCTCTATTCTCCTGTGTTAAACAGTTTAGAAGGAAGCCAAAAAGCCATTAGTGAAGATAAAAATCTCAGTTACCTTTGATGTGTGATTATCAGAAAAGCTGTTAGACCTAAGAGGACGCAAGCCGCATACTATACTGCAAAGCATTCTGGGGCCCTCCCCTCGGCTGCTAATGAGAAGAAGCTTGTAATCAGTCCAGTGCGTAGCACTGATAAATCTCCGGGCAGAGTACACTGCAGGAGTCAGCTATTGTTCCTAGCCACATGGCTCATTAATATTCACTGCACACTGTGTTATTCAGTACGAGCTTTTCTGTGATCAGGAAGCAGGCAGGACATGACGACACATTTGACAGAAAAACATGGAACCTGCCATGAGCTGTCAGGAGCATCAATCTCTGCATATACTATATAAAAATTCTGTGAAGTACAAACGTGGACAGTGAAATGCATATGTAATGTAAGTACAGCCAATCTTTAGCTACTGATATATGTGTTTATTTTCTCTGAGACCTTATACCTAACAGCTCCTCTTTAAAGAAGTAGCATGGGCCAGAATACATACTTTCCTCTTTTTTTTTGAATATTACTCGTAGAGATGTCAAAATCCTCCTCCCACCTACTCAAATATTCTGGAACATCCCCAATCTCATTCAAAATCAATGTTTTTTACAGAAAAGATATTAGATGCATGGAAGGAGTCCCTAACACAAAAAGCTTTTCAAACTCTGTTAAATCCATATTGCAGTGAAAAATTATCTTCTTTTCCGCCACAAAATGTTCCAACTGCCTGTGTCTCCAAACGTCAAATTAAAACTGCCCAAATTCCTCATGGAACCAAGCAAAATATTTCAGGTTTCCATCCACCAAAATATCTCTCAGACTCAATCTATTTCCACCTCCCCACAATCCAAAAACCCCCTCTCCCTATCCGGCAGAAAAAAAGAGAATCCCGCAAGCGGTGACAATGGAGAAATCCCCTCTGACCAACCACATTTCTTATTAACCAAATCCCAAACCTTAAACACATTTTTAACCCAAAATGGAGTCCATTTTGGTAACTTTCTGAAAATCCCAGGGAGCCAGAAAGCTTCCGCCAACTCTATGCCCACTAGCCCCTTTTCAATATTGACCCAACTCTTCACACCACCCCCATATGTCCAATCAAAAAGTCTAACTAGTGTACGAGCTCAATAATATATCTTCAGATCAGGAAGTCCCAAACCACCCTTCTCCGGTACTTAAAAAAAAGCTAAAACTGACACTTACCTGGGGCTTCTATTGGCCCCATGTGCCGTCCTCCTCCGATGCACCGTTCCCCGCCGCCGGCACCGGTCTAATTATTAATCTAACTAGACGAATATAACTGCGGATGCGCACATGCTCGCTCCCATGCGCATCAGCGAGAGCTTACTGCACGGGCACAGTACAAAGTTTTCTTGTACTGCGCCTGCGCAGTAAGCTCCCGTTGACACCAATAGAAGCCCCAGGTAAGTGTCAGTTTTAGCTTTTTTTTTAGGTACCGGAGAACCCCTTTAAGGCGAGTCAAAATCCCATATGCTAACCCTGAGACCTTGTTCTGCCAAACAAATGTATTAAAAATGAATTTCAGGGATCTGAAAAAAGTCGCAGTCACACAAACTGGAGACATAGACATGCAAAACACTAACCTGGGCAGAACATTCATCTTAATAATATCTATACGCCAAAACCACGAAAAACCTCTCCCTCCCCATCTTTCCAAACCCTTCTTTATAGAACTTAATAAAGGAAGGTAATTAAGAGGAAATAATTTGGACAAATCACTCGACAGCATTATTCCCAAATAATTGCATCAGGGAAAAATGATCTCCGAGTAGAAAGAGAGAAAACAAATTAATTAAAGAGAATCTGTAAGAAGAAAAAAGAGCCCCTGAGGGGTACTTACCGTGGGAGAGGGAATCCTCTGGATCCTAATGAGGCTTCCCCCATCCTTCTCCGCCCCTTCGTTCCGGTGCTGTCAGCTGCTAAAAATCCTCCTTAGCTCCAGTATCATAACAATCGCAGTGGCGGTTTTCCTTCATGCTCAGGTGGAAATAGCCGGTCCTGATCGGATCCACTCTAATGCACAGGTGCAGACACTGTGCCCCAGTACAGCAGATCTGATCGGGCCTCGCTATTACCTAACGCCTGAGCTGTTCCAGAATACAGCCAAGCTGACTGAGATAAGATTCATTACAGCAGACACATTTATGATTGCAATGGAATGCTTGCAATACAGACTGCATGTGGACTACATGATGAGTACAGAGCAGTGGGTAAATGGAATTTGATTTCATGGCTGACAATCCCATTTTAAGCAGCTGCACTATCGCTTGTTAGAGGTACTGTACTGCGAATAGATTGCTATATTTTTATATACAGTGGTGTATATGCGCTTTTTCAACTGCAATTGTTCAAAAGAGTTTACGGCATGCAAAACAATTTCTTTAGATATGTCAATGGATGGCAGCAGCTGGTTTGTGCTGCTTTATGATGCACTTATGACTTTGTCATACACTGATGAAGTTCTGTACCAGCAGTGGAGTATTGTGCTGTGTCCAGGTAGAACATTTTGAATAAGGAGAATACCATTTTTTGGCTAACTAGAAAAGATTCATAAAGTATGAACTGGATAAACAGCTCGATTCCCTTCAGACTCTTGCTGAAAGCCAGAAGGAGGCACAGAGATTTTTGTGCTGATATGAAAGTGGTGTTAAGATTTATTAAATACAACTGGACAAAAAAATGAAGCATGGTACTTGTTCTTTAATGCCTTTCTCATGTTAAAAAAGGAACTTTACTGTATGTCACTAATAAAAATTGATTATATTTTACAATATTCATTTAGTCAATATTTGCTCACTACATTTTTTTTTCTTCGTCCTGATTTATCAAAGCTGGTGACATATTTAACGCTGGCTGGTGATATCTGCAGAATGTTCATTTGTTGTATGTTCCGAAGTGAGCAGAAACAAGATCTGTTCTCCCAGAGTGCTCTGTTGTGTGACATCATAGCTTAGGGTAAACATCTTTGGGAGGTTGTAGTGACACCACTACTTAAAAAACCTTCTCTAGACCCTACCACACTTGCCAACTACCGCCCAGTGTCACTTCTCCCATTTGCATCCAAACTACTTGAATGCCATATACATGCAGAATTAAGCCATTATTTATCTGCTAACTCCTTGATCAGTTCCAGTCTGGCTTTCGCTCTAACCACTCCATGGAAACAGCCCTTACCAAAGTGACCAATGATCTTCTTACAGCCAAATCCAAAGGTCAATTTTCCATACTCATCCTTCTTGACCTGTCATCAGCATTTGATACTGTCGACCACACCTTACTCCTACAAATACTTTCAAATGTAGGAATAAAGGGCCTTGCTCTCACATGATTATCTTCCTACCTCTCTGGAAGGTCCTTCACAGTCTCCTACTCAGGGCAGATCTCTTCTCCTCATGCTTTTTCTGTCGGGGTTCCCCAAGGCACTGTCCTTGGTCCCCTCCTCTTTTCCATCTACATGCATGGTCTTGGTGATTTAATCAACTCATTCGGGTTTCAATACCACCTCTATGCAGATGATACACAACTGTACCTCTCTGCCCCAGACCTTAACTCCGTCCTTAAATGTGTTCCTGACTGCTTGTCTGCTATATCCTCCTTCATGTCCTCTCGCTTTCTAAAACTTAATATGAGTAAAACAGAGCTAATAATTTTTCCACCCTCTCTGCCCACCTCCCTGCCTGAAGTAACAATAAATGTTAATAACATTCCCATAACTTCAGTTCCCAAAGCTCGGTGCTTGGGGGTGATATTCGACTCATCTCTCTCTTTTATTCCTCATGTTCACTCCATAACCAGCTCCTGCCATCTCCAACTCATAAAACATATCTCGCATCCGTCCTTTTCTCACTCAAGACACAACTAAAATGTTAATACATGCTCTTATAATTTCTCGTCTGGACTACTGCAACATACTACTCTGTGGACTACCTTCTTATAGACTGGCCCCGCTCCAGTCGGTACTGAACTCAGCTGCTCGTCTCATTCATCTTTCTTTTCGATCTTCCTCTGCTGACCCTCTCTGTCAAGCTCGTCACTGGCTGCCAATTAACCAGAGGATTAAGTTCAAACTCCTAACCCTAACCTACAAAGCTTTCCACAATCTCTCTCCCCGGTACATATCCTCACTAATTTCCAGATGCAAACCCAATCGCAATCTCAGATCGGCACATGGTCTTCTGTTGTCCTCCTCTAGAATCAACTCCTCACATTCACGTTTACAAGACTTCGCACGCGCTGCACCCCTCCTCTGGAATGTCCTCCCACAACACATCCGTCACTCGCCAACCTTTGTTACCCTTAAACGCTCTCTAAAAACACACTTGCTCCGACAAGCATATGCGCTACCTTAGGCCACTTCCCTTTGTCCTAAGACCAAATTGCACTCCTACTAGGTATCCTAAAACACAAAGCCTCTATATATTTGCTGCATACTACCCCCCCCCCCCCCCCCATTCCCTTTAGATTGTAAGCTCGCAAGGGCAGGGCTCTCTCCACCTTTTGTGTCTTGGTAACCATTATACATTTTATTCATCATTTAAATTTTATCACTGTCATTACCAATTCCATAATTTGTATTTTGTATCATTCTTTGTATTTTGTCACTAATTATGTATCTTGTATTTTGGTGTACACCATTGTCTGTATTATGTACCCCATGTTTGTTTCTTACTTTGTACAGCGCCACGGAATATGTTGGCGCTTTATAAATCAATAATAATAATAATAATAAATCAATATACAGCAATATATAGCTTTAGGTAGTGCTGCTGATGCTGAAACCAGGATAAGTAATGTAAAATTGGCTATTCTGAATAATATGCATTATTGTACTATATGTTGTTACTGTGGTTCTCTTAGTTATTCACAACAAGCAGATATAGCCTCCATAAAAGGATCTAGTATTTCAGAAAAGGTAGTTAAAAAGTGGGAGAGATATACATTAAAGAGAACCCGAGGTGGGTTTGAAGAATATTATCTGCATACAGAGGATGGATCTGCCTATACAGCCCAGCCTCTGTTGCTATCCCAAACCCCCCTAAGGCCCCCCTGCACTCTGCAATCCCTCATAAATCACAGCCACGCTGCTGACAAAAAGCTTGTCAGAGCTGGCTGTGTTTATCTCTATAGTGTCAGTCTGCTGCTCTCCCCGCCTCCTGCAGAACTCCAGTCCCCGCCTACATCCCTTCCCTCCCTGCTGATTGGAGGGAAGGGACAGGGGCAGGGACCGGAGCTATGCAGGAGGCGAGGGAGCAGCTGAGACTGACACTACAGATGTAAACACAGCCTCACAGCACGGCTGTGATTTATGAGGGATTGCAGAGTGCAGGGGGACCTTAGTGGGGTTTGGGATAGCAACAGAGGCTGGGCTGTATAGGCAGATCCAGCCTCTGTATGCAGATAACATTCTTTAAACACACCTCGGGTTCTCTTTAAAGTCTACTTGAAGGGCATTCTTTCCTGTGTTCCCCATACTGTTCTCTTGAAAGTAAGTCCCAAATTTCTAATGCTATCAAAATACTGAAGCCACATCACAGAGCCCCTAAATCTCTACTTGTTTTCTAGTCCTGCCTGTAGGTTTGTGCTTTCTTGCACTTTTTGTGTCTCTCCAGTATTGTAGTGCTTAAAGTGCACCCGAGGGCACATGTGACATGATGAGATCATACCTCTCAACATTTTCATTACAGAGAGCGGGACACTTAGGCCACACCCCTAACCAAACCCCCAACCCCCCTAGTCATGCCCACCAAAAAGTTTTCTTAAGAAATATTTTTATTTTAATTAATATTACTAATATTAATATTACTCCCGAAGGGGGAGAAGCGTGAGGGTGGCCGTGGGTGGGGAAGAGGCGAGAAAAAAACTGATTGAGACACCAGCCCCGGGGATGTGGTATGGGTGGCCGCCATTAAATTTCTCCCTCCCTCCTAATGTGCCCACAGTGTCCCCCCTGCCTGCAGAGTAAAGTGCGCAGCGGAGCGGGCTGTCATTCAATCTTACCATTGTTCTGTGCGTACCAGCATCTAGCTCTTCTCGGGTTCCTGCTTCCTGTGACGTCACAGGAAGCAGGAAGCCAAGAAAACCAGATGAGATGCCGGTACGCACAGAGAGGCAATGGTGAGATTGAATGACAGCCCGCTCCGCTGCGCACTTTACTCTGCAGGCAGGGGGGGGGGGGGGGGGGCACATTACGAGGGAGGGAGAAATTTAATGGCGGCCACCCATCCCGCATACCCGGGGCTGGTGCCTCGATCAATTTTTCTCCCCTCTCTGCCCAGCGGCCGGGACACAAGGCGGGGCAGCGCGGGATGCCCCCCCCCAAATCGGGACAGTCCCGACGAAAACTGGACGGTTGGGGACTATGTGAGATAGACATGTGTATGTATAGTCCCAAGCATTCAAATAACTTGGCTGTGTTGCTGTTCTTCTTTTTTTCTGCCTGAAAGAGTTAATCAAGAATGAAAGTGAACGTTTCTCTCCAGTCGGGGACCCAGTTAGACTATAGCGTAACCCTCACTGATAAGGAATTACAGCCACAAACCTTTTGCCTGGCAATTAACATCTTTTCAGTGCAGAAGATAGATAAAAAAGGTCAATGGTTCAAATAGTTTAGCTTCTGGGACACTGAAAGACGGAATCAGTCATATAAGAGAAAACAACATTAACATACTTTTTTTTTAGATGATACAGAGAAAATTAACTGGGATATCGAAAAAAAAAAATAAAGTCATTTTTAGGCATAGGAGTGACTTCAGACAGATTGAAAAGCCTGGACTACGGAAGCCCACAGGTCTGGAAATTCAGCCAGGTTGAGCGTCTGACAATAAAGGGCTGGGGAGAACACAGGTAGTGCCCTAATACCGTATTTTTTTGGGAATATAAGATGCACCTAGGTTTGGAAAAACCAGGGAAAAAAATACAAAATCTGGTGCGTCTTTAGTGCAGGGGCATCCTGTGTCCTCGTATTCCCGTGTCCTGGTTTTCTTCCCCCATGTGTCATCCTCTGTCCCCCTGTGTCCCCGTTTTTGTCCCCCATGGATCATCCTCTGTCCCCCTGTGTCCCCGTTTTTGTCCCCCATGTGTCATCCTCTGTCCCCGTGTCCCTGTTTTTGTCCCCCTTGTGTCCTCCTCTGTCCCCCTGTGTCCCCGTTTTTCCCCCCCATGTGTCATCCTCTGTCCCCCTGTGTCCCCGTTTTTGTCCCCCTGTGTCTGCCTGTCCCTGCGGGCTCCCTCAGATCAGGTGAAAGACGTGCTGCTTGTAGTTCCATTGCATGGGGGGAGTAGAGGACACAGGGCGAATAGGGGACAATACAGGGAGTCCCTGTATTTGGAATATTAGATACATTGTCTTTTTCTCCACACTTTTATGGGAGAAAAAGTGTGTCTTATGTTCTGAAAAATACGGTATATCGGATGATCCTTCCCCACAGATGTACATATTTTCCCATATTCTTGTTCTTAAAGAGACACTGAAGCGAAAAAATATATATGATATAATGAATTGGTTGTGTACTATGAATAATTACTAGAAGATTAGCAGCAGAGAAAATATTCTCATATTTTTATTTTCAGGTATATAGTGTTTTTTCTAACATTGCATCATTCTATAATATGTGCAGATTACACAACACTCAGCATTCAAAATGATTTTTTCAGAGCAGTCTGTGAACTAATGACCTCTCCTCTGACAGAGGAAAAGTAAAAAATTAACTAACAGTTGAGATAATAAAAGTCAGGAGACAGCCCTCTCCACGACTTTGAAAGTCGTAGAGCTTAATGGCTTTTTTGTATAGAGATATCAACTGGAGTTTCTTAAATCTTCCTGTACTGGAAACAATTAGACAAATGTATCTGATCTTAATGTTTTATTTCTTAGCTGTACTACACATACAAATCATAATATCATAATTTTTTTTTCGCTTCAGTGTCTCTTTAAAAACAAAGTGTTTCCCAGAGATCTGGTGAACATTTTGCAGCCATGCAGAGAGTCGAGCACACACAGATTTGTTCCCCTATAAATTCAGTGGTGGTCACATTTGGCTTTTGTTGGAAGCTGAAATTCTTGTCGCGTTTGGGTGAACAGCCATCACATTGAACACGACAAATGATATTCCTGTCCTCTCTGTGGGTGTTTGTCTTCTATCTCTTCATCGCTGACTCTGCTTCTCAAGTCTGCCGTGCAAAGTGTGTTTTGTAAAACGCGTGGTCATGCTGGGAGATTATTTAGGCCAAGAGCTCCTTTGTGGATGAATGCGATTTACTGCTTGGATACTGTGGCTGAACAATAAGCTGCATGTGGGATGCTGGATGCGGTTCCAGCTCTCAGACACGGAGCGTAGCGTTAAAAAGCACATCACGTCCCCCGGCAGCTCGCTGCGATAATGGGGCCTGGTTAGCTCTAAGGCTTCCTTACCTGTCGCAGATCCAAGAGATAATTGGGTCACTTTCGAGGGAACTCCAAACAACTAAGGCACCTGTGGAGGGCATTATACGGGCATCACATTTATGATCTCACCAGATCCCTGAAAAGGTGCGTATTAGCAGTACAATTTTTTGTGAACGACATGGGGGTAGCAATCACCCCTGCGACCCCTGCCATCACAGGGGGGCCCAACCGAAAGTACAGCAAAAAAAAAAAAAACTCCCTGCTCGCTCACAAAAACCATTTGCAGGAGCATGTCTAATTTTTTCCTGCTTCCAGACTCTGCTTAGCAGCTAAACTCTCTCTGCTGCTATTTGCCATCTCCCGATCACATGACCTGCATGCAGTTCTGGGACCAAGGGTGTCCCATGCTATCAGTTTTGCGGGGGCTGTTAAGTCTAGTTATGCCCCTGGTGAATGATCATATTTTCAATACGATTATTCAGATTGTGTCGCATAAAAATGATGAGAGAAGCTGATTGGCCCAATTGACTTTAAACTATCGAATCATCGCATGAAACTATGACACACACCACACACACACCACACACACCACACACACCACACACACACACACACACACCACACACACCACACACACACACACACGCCACACACACACACACGCGCACACAGACACACACACACACACGCCACACACGCCACACACACACCACACACACACACACACCACACACACACACACCACACACACACATACACACACACACACACACCACACTCACACACAGACACCACACTCACCATGCACACCACACCACACACACTATATACACACACACACACACACACACACACACACACACACACACACACACACCACACACACACACTATACATACACACACACACACACCACACTCACACACAGACACCACACTCACCATGCACACTACACACCACACCACACACACAGACACACACACACACACCACACACACATCACACCACACACACATCACACCACACACACATCACACCACACACACACCAAACACACACACCACACACACACACCACACACACACCACACTCACACACAGACACCACACTCACCATGCACACCACACCACACACACTATACATACATACACACACACACACACACACACACACACACACACACACACACATACATACACACACATACACACATACACACAGACACCACATGTACATATAAGCATACAATATGCTACAAAAACTTAAATACTGTTGTTTCAGAACTAAAAAAGCTCTTTTTTCATGGAAGAATTTTCATATAATTCAAATCTAAGTTTCATAATTTACCAATGAATGCAAACAAGCAAAACACACACACAGGTGTTCCTGATTAACATAGCTTTCATATTACTTGGCGCTACTTTTTACACCTTATTTTAGTATATTCTTGCCTGCTAAGTGCTGAGAAGGCTTTATATAAATAGGTGAGAACGCATGAGATAAGCGCCATACCTCAGGGGTGGAAATGTTTAAAGTCTTTCAACTTAAAGAGGAACCATAACAATGTATAGTAGAATGCAGTCATTCAGGATACCCACTTTTACATTAGATATCCTGGCAAAAACACAGTATATACTCAACTATAATGGCCCATACTCACGGGCCACTTTTGTGGCCTGTCGCTAGCACACGGGAGCGTGTGTGCGACAGGCCGGCGACAGCTCGTCGCCAGGTCCCTCCGCGTACACACGCGGAAGAGGGATCAGCGGTGCGACGGAAGCTGTCACCGACGTTCCTCCTCTCCTCCGCGCCAATCGCCTGGCGACAGCAGTGGCGTGCGCCACGTGGTTGTGGCGACAATTGTAGCCCGTGTATGGGCCATTAGTCAAGACATTTAGGACTTGCTCAAAGTATAACTGTGTAGTGGTCGCCTTATACTCGAGTTATCCTAAATTTCCCCACTTATAGCTTGGAAGGGGGGGGGGGGGGGTGCACCTCTGTCTCTCCTTCCCCGCAGTCCTATATCTGTCATCGTGCAAAAAATCCCCCCTCCCTCCCAGCACCACACAAACAGGGCCGCTTATCTCCATCTCCCCCCTCTGTGTAAACTTATGAAGAGTAAGCACAGGTGCGAAAGCTGTAACTTACAGGTCCAGCACCGAGCGCAGCATCCTGCCTTCTCCCTCCACTCATGTTGGTCTGTGTGCACTGGTGCTAGGTGGGTGAGTGGGAGGGAGGGGGGATTTTTAACTGCCTGCTTTTAGTCACCACGCAGCTAGGGGGACACAGGGGACACACAGCCAGGGGGGGACACAGGGGACACACAGCCAGGGGGGACACAAGCACCGCTCAGTCTTGGGGGACACAGGGGCTACACATTCAGTGGGGATACAGGCACCACACAACCAGGGGGAACACGGGCCACACATCCAGTGGGGACACAGGTGCTACTAGTCACACTGATAGGAAGCATGGGGACAGATTAGAGGGTTAATGGCTGCATGTGGGATCCTGGAGGAGTTATTGGCTGCACTTGGGGGCTAAGAGAGAATAATGGCTAAAATACCTTATGCAATGCAGATGTTAACTCCATCTGGTCTCCAGGTTCAGCCATTAACTTTGCTGGATAGACTTATACTTGAGTCGATTTATACAAGGTCGACTTATATTTGAGGTATATACCGTACATATCGATGCACATTGGTGTGTAGCCCTGCCATCCCACTGAGGCTTAGCCTAGGCTGTTAATTATGCAGAATTCCCCCCCCCCCCCATGCCAATACTAAAGATGTAGTCATTTGTGATACACTTCAGAAAGTAAATGAGGAAGAAGAAAGATTTTACAATGGGCAAACTCTGAATAAATAATCTATAAATGAATATATAGTTTTAGTATGTTATTTTGACTGTAGTTCCTCTTTAATTTATTTATTTATTTGTTGTATTTATAAAGCGCCAACATATTACGCAGCGCTGGACATTAATTTAGGTTACAGACAATATTTAGGGGTGACAAACAGCAATATGACAATACAGGAATACAAGAAAACCAGATCACACAGCACAGGATGAGTACAAGGTAATGCTTAGTCAGTCACTGGATGGGAGCATGGAGTTAGGCAAGTTAGGTTCACTCAAATGCATAGCATTAATAATGTATATATTACTGATATGTGTAGGCTTTACAGAGATCAGTGAGCCAGACACAAGTCCCCATCTGACTTAGAACAGCGGGAAATGTTGGTCCTGCAGCTTGTCATTTTAAAAATGTGAAGTGTCCCTAATCTCTTTATTATTATTATTTATATTATTACTATATTGCTTTTGTTAGATTGCTTTTCATTCTTGTTGTTTGCCTTTAGATCTGCACACCAGACTTGGTGGTTTTTCTGGCCTGCGCCAACCACAAACTAAAGGAGCGGTTGCTAAAGCGGGCGGAGCAGCACGGACGTCCAGACGACAACCTGAAGGCCATACAGAGGAGACTGATGAACTTCAAACAGAACGCTGTCCCTCTGGTCAACTACTTCCAGGAGAAAGGCCTCATCATCACAGTGAGTAATCGGCATCTTCCAAAGCATTTATCAACTGGGTGTATCTTCTAACCTATAAAGGCAGTGCCATCAGGCTGCAGTGTATATATAGAGCTGAGCTGTAGAGGGCGTGTTTCCTTTTGATCCCTATCCAGCTTTAGTTTTAATTAAACTGCTGCCTCCTCTTTCACTCACATACACTAAGCTGCAATGCTTTCTGGGAGGGGAGGCCAGATTTACCACTCCTTCCAATCAGTATGTGGGGAGGGAATGCAACACACACTTATAGCTGGCACATCTGCCCGGGGAATGGAAGCTATTCGGATATAAGCCCACGAGCATTCGGATATAAGCCCGCGAGCGGACCAGTGCACTGCAGCGACTTTCACAGAGTGAGTGAGCAGGAGCTCACCAACACAAAGCAAGTATACAGTATTTGCCGGTTTGCCTGCATACTCAGCTACACATACTGTCAGTGGTGCTGCACATTTACATCAGGCGACTTGCCGGCTGATCGACCTTCCAATTTGATCATTATAAACGAATTGGATGAAAGTCGGTACCGCCAAGTGCATGCCCAACCGACAGGATGGAATTTCGGGACTGAAATTGGTCGTATTGTCGATCACGCATGCTGCAAGATGTTGGGCCAAAGTTGGTTGGTCAGGTGTGCGGCGGGAACGGCGTGCAATTTCCCAACGACTGACGAAACCATCCGCCGCCTCTCTGCTACGCCCCCTCCCCCCCCCAATGCCTGCTGTGCCAATGTGTACACATTACCTGCCCGCGTCCTCCACTTGTCCCCAGCTGCTCCGGGCGCATTCTCCTCTTCCGCATACACGCACGCCCTACGTGGTTTCCTGGTAAGGGTGCGTGTGTGACGTCACAGCGGTGAGGCTGTGTGGGGGTGGGGCACAGCGGTGAGGCAGCGCACAGGGCCAATTTCAGCATGAAATTGATCGGGAATCGGCCTGTGGTGTATGGGCAGTTGACAGATCTCTCTCTCTTATAAGATTCGATAAGAGAGAGATTTGTCTCTTGGTCGAATCTGCCCATCATCTCTAGACCTTAAGTATACCTGCATTATTGATTGAAACCCTGACTGAAGCAGGTATGGCACTTTACAGTGAAAAAAATGTGGCTCCTGACTAGCCTATCCTCCCATTCTCAAAGTGTGTTGAAGTTCTGATATGAACCGCACAGGGATGATAAGGTGTTCAGAGCAAGGCAGTAGGCATGCAACTACAGGCGCCTGATGATGGAGGGGTGGCTCACTCTCCTCCCCTAGCGCTTCCCTCCTTCCCAACGCAGAGTCCTGAGCAGAGCATAAAAGAGAGTTCGGTCACCATTTCACTGACAAGATCTCCCTTCAGTCGTAGCACCACTAGCTGTCTACCTAATGCTAAGGGACACCTATAGCTACCTATGATTGGTCAGGGAGAAGTCAAAGCTGGGTCAGCCAGCACACTTGTGATACGGTTCATTGGGGGTTTGAGGGTTTCTGAAGGGTGAAGTCTAGTTTGCCAGGACATCTGTGCCTATAGGCTCCTATGAGGTAAATCCGGGCCTGGTTCAGAGGAAATATTTGCAAAGGGAAGTGAGAGCGTGGGCATGAAACTCAAAATTACATTTTTGCATTAAAACATTGAGCACGGTAAAAAATGTATAGAAAACAGAAAAAGACTGGTCTGATGTCATTCCAAGGCAAATTTACACTTCACTGCAGCTGATTAATAACAATGCAGGTTGCAGGACAAATTATTAGACTGACTCCGACTCGTAATTAAGGCATGCATGAAAAAAAAAGACGCTCAGAAATGAGGCTGCGTCTGGATAACAAATTGGTGAGGCTGGATAATGAAATCTCATTTACGGAGCGCGAAGTGAAACCTAAAACATGTAAATGATAAGAACCGTTTTAACACATGGGAAATCAAAATGACTTAACCCCCCCTCCCCCTCTGGTGTTGCAAGGTACACACTATGAGATTTTCTGGCAGATTTACTGTCAGATTATTTCCAACATTTTCGATCTGATTTTCGATCGATTTCCGAGCATTTTCCAAAACAATTTCCGACTGTTTTCCATTGAATGCTATAGTAAATCAATTGGAAAATGCTCGGAAATTGACCAAAATCAGATCGAACATGTTGGAAATCAATCGATCTGACAGTAAATCTGCCAGAAAAT
Source organism: Hyperolius riggenbachi (assembly GCF_040937935.1). Lineage (NCBI taxonomy): Eukaryota > Metazoa > Chordata > Amphibia > Anura > Hyperoliidae > Hyperolius > Hyperolius riggenbachi. The sequence goes on along the minus strand of NC_090651.1, from coordinate 43,268,696 downwards.
TTCATAGTGTGTACCTAGCATAACCCTTAACCCCCCTTGGTGGTGCTTACCCTCCACACCCCCATCGGTGATGCCTAAACCTAACCTCGCCCTTGGTTTTGCCTAACCCTAACCACCTTTCCCCTGCATAAACACTCTTACAAACAAAGAAACTATAGCATATTTGATAAAGTAATATCTGCACATACAAATGAATTAAAGGAATACTTAAGTCTGCTAAAAAAAATAAATGACTCTTACTCACCCGGGGCTCCCCTCAGCCCCCTGCAGCTGAACGGTGCCCTCGCCGTGTCCCTCCGATGTGCCTGGACTCGCCGGTGGCCACTTCCGGTTTGGCCGTCACCGGCCGACAGGCTGTGAACGCGGCTGATTATCCGCGTCCCCGGACACAATAGCGCCCTCTATAATGCTATTGCGTTTGGGGACGCGGATAATCAGCCGCGTTCACAGCCTTTCGGCCGGTGACGGCCAAACCGGAAGTGGCTGCCGGCGAGACTAGGCGCATCGGAGGGACACGGCAAGGGCACCGTTCAGCTGCAGGGGGCTGAGGGGAGCCCCGGGTGAGTAAGAGTCATTTTTTTATGTGACTAAGTATTCCTTTAAGGGAAACATTACAGTCAATAATAAAACATTTTTACGATAAATAATAAAACGTGTTTTTTTTCATTTAGGAAAGCTTTATTTGAACTGTACAAGATACATATCAACTGTAAGGCAGGGAACACACTTGACTGTTTTCGTACGCGTTTTGTGCACAAAAAAACTGAGAACTCATGTTAATCAATGGGCTAGTGCACACTTACTGTGTTCGCACGCAGAAAAAAACTGCATGATGACTCTGCACATTTTGTCAGTTTTCTCTATCATTTACATCAGCTGCTGTGAAGAATTGCGCGCGCTTTCCTGCATGGAAACACACTTGGTGTGCAGAAAAAGTATTCAGAAAAACGCGCACGGAAAACTGAAAGTCAAGTGTGTTCCCTGCCTTATATCTTGTAACAGACTATCTTGCTATATACTTTCAACAGAAAAAAAACAGAATAAATGAGATCAGTCAAAAGAAATAAGAGGGACAGATGCACTCTGTGCTACCGTACCAAGGAAACGTCACTTTTTAATACACCTGAATTACAAAATTGCTTGCACAGCTTCTGCCTGTGTCCATGGAATTGTATAAAGAAAGCGGAACTTCTCTTTAATGGTCGCGTGTGGGCGTAACTGGTGCACGGTTTCCTCCGTACGATCTTTCAGCGCACATGGAAATTAACTGACGAGTTCAGTCGGTAGCCTCTAGGATCTGCAGACCAACCTAGAGTCTTTCTCATGTAAAATCTTTTTGATTGCCTCTTTCTTCTCCAGTGATAAATTTACAGCTGAGTCTCTCTCGTCTGCCGTGACGCTCTCGCCGAGCTCCGTGACTCACCGATGTGCTGTTATTTCTCACCATCTGCTCTGCGGAGCCGTTTTAAAAATAAAGTTACTTTCTGCGTATCTTTTTTTCCCCACCAGATCCGCTGCTGGAAAGTCACAGCTTGTCGCCGGGTGTTTTCTCCCCCCCCTGTATAGATCACATAGGTATTAGTTTAATAACAATTAAATAATTGTTTTTTGAGTTTTGTAATTTTGACCACTAGCCAACCGCTCCACGCCAATTATCATGAACGCAGCGGCAGCCCCAGGACTGTTCCACGCCGATTGGCGTGAATGTCCTTCTATGGGGCTAGCAGGCGATCGCTGCTCGGAGACTGTTAGACGGCAAAACCGCCATTTAATTAGGCTGTACAGCGCTGCAATCTAAGGCAACGCTGTACTGGGGACAGCAGTGTGACAGGGCTGTCCCCCTGGGACACAGGAGACACACGGCTGTCCCCCTGGGACACAGGAGAGCGATCGGCTGTCATAGGCTGAAGTCTATGACAGCCGATCACCGTGATTGGCTGGCTGGGAGGGAGGGATTTCAGAAAAAAAAAAAATAGGTTATATTTATTTAAAAAAAAAAAAATATTTATAAAAAAAGAAATTAACATTAAGGAAGCAATCAGACCCCACCAACAGAGAGCTTGGTTGATGGGGAGAAAAGGGGGGAATCACTTGTGTGGTGAGTTGTACGGCCCTGCAGAGAGGCCCTAACGCTGCAGTGGCCTATTAAAAGAAAAATGGCCTGGTCTTTAGGGGGGTTTAACACTGCGGTCCTCAAGTGGTTAAGGTTCATCTGATTCGGTGCAAACTCGCAGATATTCTGTAACGTTCTTGTGCCGCAACTCAGATGTCCGATTATTTGGTGATCTGCAGAATCACCAAACAATGCAGACGCTATACCGGATTATGTGTGATCTGCAGAATCACCAATAATATCCGTATAGCAACACAATGAGCTGAGAATGTAATGCTTGGTACAACTGTAACTCCAGTAATATGCGAGGCCTTACCAGAGGACCTGACAAGGTACAATCAGTACACCAACAGGACTGATTAGATCAAACCTCCCCAATAGAATACAGAAATAGTAAAGCTGGTCTCTGCCAGGGGAGCTGGCAAGAGACAAGTACCAAACAGACAGGTAATAACAGACCCTTTCCAGATGGCCTGAAAGGTCTACTAGGAGACTTACAAAAATAGAGCAACTAGTCCTTACTGGGGAAGCTGGCAAGGAACTAGCTAAACAGGCAGCAAGAAGCTATACCAGACCTTTCCAGTGGAACTTGAAAGGTGATACAAGTGACTAAGATAGTTCTTGGCTAAACCTTCCAGAGGAGCTGGGAAAGTACTATCAATCACTAAACGCCTCACCAGTGGTGCGGGTGAGAATAATGAATAGATCACGGGTGCTCATCAGTGGAGCTGATGAGTCTCAGATACCACACAGACTAGGCCCCTACAGAGGTGCTGGCTGGCACTAGCTGAACGGTACTACTAAATACGGCCAGACCTCTGAGGGTTCTGTGAACGTACTAACAGATACGGTAACTGTATAATTTGACAAGACCTCACCAGAGGTACTGGGGAGGTATTATAGATACACGGACCAAAATAAAAGAGTTCAGAACTATAATAGAATAACAAGGCCTCACCAGGGGGCTGGTGAGGTACTATCGGTTGACTGACAGAGAAAGGGAGTACACCAACTTTAATAGGTAGCGAGGCCTCACCAGAGAGACTGGCGAGATACTATCAGTGCACTGCCCGTATAATCAAGTACAAACCCCAGCAAGCTAAGGAAACTGGAACTGAGATACAGAATCGCCCGAGGAGCGGGTAATTCAGACAGTACTGCAACCTAGTGATCACCCGAGGAGCAGGCGCCACAAACAATACTGAAATTAATAATCACCTGGGGAGGAGATTAAGGCTGTACTGCAGCCTAGAGAACCACTTCTCCAGAGGAGCTGGTGAAGCTGATACCTCACCAGTGGCGAGGGCCCACCGGTGAGTACAATGGTCAGATGGGCAAGGGTCGGCATCAGAGAGGACAGTATCAGAGCAGAATCGTGAGACAGAAGAGTAATCAGTAAACAGGCAGAGGTTCAGCAACTAGTAAGGCAGATAGGCGGAAGTACAAGATCAGAAAGCAGGAACAGAGTCAGAGTATTAGCTAAGAGTCATACACAGGAGATCAATACAATAAACAATATCCTAGTCTAGGTGTGAAGTCCTTGGCATCAACACCCGGGAACTAGCCTAACAAATAAACAGTAGCAATGTAGCAATATCCTACACTAGGTGTGAAATCCTTAGCATCAACACCTGGGAACTAGTCTAAGGTCTGAGCGCTAACACGCAAGTATTCACGACAGCAGACAGCGCCAGACTGCAGCCCGAAGGCTTAAGAAGCAGAGGAGACCTCACTGGCACGCCCCCTGCCACCAGCCAATCCGGGGCGCCGTGAGTCTCCTCTGATGTCAGCTGACCAGCAGGTCAGCTGACGAGCCTCCTCCTCACATAAAGGTCCTGTCTGTGCACGCGCACAGAGACCTTGCAGGGGAAAGGCAGTCCCGTCCCCGGCGTCCTAGTCGCCGGAGGGACGGGCAGGGGCCCAGAGGCAGCTGCGGTGGCGATGCAGTCCGCCGCGGCTGCGCTTGTTACATATACCTGAACCACAGATAAAGGTCTGTACAGACACGCTGGGTTGATGTCGCCCGATGGCGTCCGGGATACCTCAGACGCCATTGTTGGGCTGAAGCTATTTCAATTTGGAATCAGTTTACAGGCTAATGATGCGTTCTGTGGCAACACGATGGGGGGGCCACAATAGAGGGGCACAGATATATCATGCGGCAGGTGGGCGAGCAGTGAATACACAGCTATCGGCCATCGCTCAGCGCATCGCTGGCCAGGCAGTAGTCAGGGGCTGCTGTACACATGCTAGATTATGAGCAGAGACGCTCGTTATCGGCCCCCTCATACAACTTTAATCTAGCCCATGTACAGGCCTTAAGCCAAACACCCTCCATTTTTCCTTCAAAAAAGTGGAAAAACAGAATGACCCTTGGATAAGCCCAACCCCAACTTGAATGGCCAACAATAAGGTTAAAGGCAATTTAAAAGAAAAAAGTAGGACAGCCAGATGTGTCCCCCAAACAGTATTAGGTAGCCAGATGTGCCATCCAGTATAGGTAGTCAGTTGTAATCCTCCCAGTATAGGTAGTCAGTTGTAGTCCTCCCAGTATAGGTAGTCAGTTGTAGTCCTCCCAGTATAAGTAGTCAGTTGTAGTCCCCCAAGTATGGGTAGACAGTTGTAGTCACCCTAGTATAGGTAGTCAGTGGTAGCTCCCCAGTATAGGTGGTCACTTGTAGTCTCCCAAATATAGGTAGTCAGTTGTGGTCCCCCCATTATAGGTAGTCAGTGGTAGCTTCCCAGTATAGGTAGACAGTTGTAGTCGCCCCAGTATAGGTAGTCAGTTGTAGTCGCCCAAGTATAGGTAGTCAGTTGTAGTCCCCCCAGTATAAGTAGTCAGTGGTGCTCCCCAGTATAGACATCATATGACATTGAGCTCTGGCACTCTCGCGGGCAACTTGAAGTTGCAGGGGAGGCATGAGGATCTCTGGAACCTCATTGTGGTCACATGACAATGAACTTTGGCGCTCTAGCGGCGAGCTTGAATCTGCAGAGGAGGCGTGAGGACTGCTGTCTTGAGAGCTCTGGAACCTCATTGTGGTCACATTGCAGTGAGCTTTGGAACTTTCGCAGCAAGCTTGAAGATGTAGAGGAGACGCGAAGACTGCTGCCGCAAAAGAGCTCTGGAAACTAATTGTGGTCATGGCAGTGAGCTCTGGAGCTCTCCTGGGGAACTTGCAGCTGCAGGGGAGATGCCAGAACTGCTACCGCAAGAGTCACCATGGTGACATGAAGGTGAACTCTGTTAGACTGTTATCGGGGGCCAGGAAACAGAACTTTACTTGTGGGCATGCTTCCAGTGCATACGCACTTCCAATGCACGCTCTGCATGAGAGGAGAGATTTGGCGGTTATGGAGGGTTGGGGTTTAAGTCACACCTCCTGCCCAGTTGTTAAGGGCAAAAGTTGGAGGCCACCTTATCTGTGAATAGTGTTATCTACGAGTATACAGGTGAAACTTGGAAAATTAGGATATTGTGTAAAAGTCCATTTATTTCAGTAATTCAACTTAAAAGGTGAAACTCATATATGAAACTAGTGACCTAAGCACGTTTGAAAACGGGCTCTAGGTCTTTCACCGCTGCGCACCCGCCCGCCACACGCAACCACCAGCCTGCCACGCGCGCACAACCGCCTGCCCAGCGTGCGCGCGCTACCCGCCCGCTTGGCCGGCCCGCCTCCTGGCCTGGCCTGCGTTTTGTCCCAACAGCTGTGTCAGTGCAGGACATGCGTAGTAGCGGAAAAGCACTGACACAGGGACATGGGACGCAGGGACACTTGTATTTTATTAGGTAGGATAGGAACCCTTTGCAGGTGTTTTGGATGAATTAGCTGATTAGAGTCTGACACTTTGAGCCTAGAATATGGAACATTCTCACAATATTCTAATGGTCTGAGATTTTGATTTTGGGCTTTTCATAAGCTGTAAGTCTTAATCATCAATTATAACAGTCTTCACCACTGGGAATAGGAGGCACGGATCTACGCAGCTCTGATCATGTGCGTAGCCTGGGAGTTCTAATTGATGGGGATTTAAACTTCAGAACTCATATCTCTGCTGTGGTGAAATCATCCTATTTTCACCTGAAGAACATTGCAAAAATCAAGCACCTCATACCCCCAGAAGATCTGCCAACCTTAGTCCACGCCTTCATCACATCCCGACTGGACTACTGCAATGCTCTCTACACTGGCCTTCCAAAAAAGGTCTTGTACCGCCTACAGCTGATACAGAATACTGCTGCCAGACTGCTAACCAACCAACCCCGTCACTGCCACATAACGCCAGTCCTGCACTCCCTTCACTGGCTACCTATAGAATGGAGGGTCCTATTCAAGATCGGCCTACTGACATTTAAATCCCTGAATAATCTAGGCCCTGGATACATGAAAGATATGTTGCAGCTGCGTAGCAATCCCCGCATTCTCAGATCAACAGGTTCTAATAATCTAGTCATACCCAGAGTCCACTTGGAAACTTTTGGTCCCAGAGCCTTCTGCCATGCTGCCCCTACGTTTTGGAACTCCTTACCTCAACAGATCAGGACAGCTCCATCCCTGGACGTGTTTAAATCCAGACTGAAAACCCACCTGTTCAGTTTGGCATTTGCAGGAATATAACTTTTGTTGTGTGAATACTTCATCCTACTAATTACTGAATCTGAGAGAGCCTAAGCGCTTTGAGTCCTATGGGAGAAAAGCGCTATAGAAATGTTATTGTATTGTATTGTATAACAAATAAAGACTTGAAATGTCTTGCTTTGCATGTTATGAGACTATTTCATATATTAGTTTCACCTTTTTTAAAGGGGCACTATGGTTAAATTCTTCTATTTTAGTCACTTTAACATAAATATTTGTTTTTGCAGCAATGTTATTGACATTTAATGTGGCTGATTGTTTTTTTTTTTTACACTGGCAATATCTATTTATTGCAAATGTGTCACGTCAGAATATTTACCTTACTGACGCCACTTCAGCATAATACATTTCGTTGTAGGAGGCATATGATGTTTGTCTGTTTTGCCATTTGTTTACCCCCCTCCGGTCCGCTCAGTGAGGATTATTCCAACTGTAACTGCACACTTTGGGCAGTTACTGAGCTCTGTGCAGCCGCCGTACAGCGCAGAACGGCGCTGTAACGATCGGTGTAACACAGAGAGAATCTGATTATTGGTGATCTGCAGTATCACCAAAAATACAGATATATACCTGATTATTGATGATCTGCAGAATCACCGATAATACAGATATATCACTAACCTCTGGACACCTGAGATATATGAGTGTTTGGTGCAACAGTAATACTTTGAGGAAAGCACCTGGAGAGCAGGTACAAAACCAGTAAGGAATACTGCACTAGAGAACGAGGACCTTCCAGTAGCCTGAGAATCTCCCGGGGGGAGGAGTCAGGCTGGGAGTAGGAAGGACCAGAGAGTGAGTGACACCAATGGGTGGATGTCACTGACTGATCTGGGAACTATCTCTAAACTGGGGAGATAGCTCTCGAGGTCGGGCAAGCCAGGTCGGCAACACACAGTCAGACAAAGTACAAAGACAGGAGGCTGATTTGGTAATCCTAAAGCACGCAGGGTTTGGCAACAGAGTATCAGATTAGCGAAGTACCAAATCAGTGATCAGAAGATTGATCAGGAAAGCAGAAGGTCATAACAGATCATATACAATGCCTAGTCTTGGGTGTGAGCTTCATGATCATCAACACCCTGGAACTAGTCTGACATATAACAGAATGGTAACACAAGTCCCTAGTCTTAGGTGTGAGGTCCGTGATCATCAACACCCTGGAACTAGTCTGAAGTATAACAGAATGGTAACACAAGTCCCTAGTCTTAGGTGTGAGGTCTGTGATCATCAACACCCTGGAACTAGTCTGAAGTATAACAGAATGGTAACACAAATCCCTAGTCTTAGGTGTGAGGTCCGTGATCATCAACACCCTGGAACTAGTCTGAAGTATAACAGAATGGTAACACAAGTCCCTAGTCTTAGGTGTGAGGTCCGTGATCATCAACACCCTGGAACTAGTCTGACATATAACAGAATGGTAACACAAGTCCCTAGTGTTGGGTGTGAGGTCCGTGATCATCAACACCCTGGAACTAGTCTGAAGTATAACAGAATGGTAACACAAGTCCCTAGTCTTAGGTGTGAGGTCCGTGATCATCAACACCCTGGAACTAGTCTGAAGTATAACAGAATGGTAACACAAGTCCCTAGTCTTAGGTGTGAGGTCTGTGATCATCAACACCCTGGAACTAGTCTGAAGTATAACAGAATGGTAACACAAATCCCTAGTCTTAGGTGTTAGGTCCGTGATCATCAACACCCTGGAACTAGTCTGAAGTATAACAGAATGGTAAATACAGATTCTGACAAAAGGTCTGAGTGCTTCCACGTAGTGATCGCAACGGCAGACAACCAGTGAATGACCAGCACCCAGTATATATAGCACAGCGCTCTCCAGCGCCTCCCCTAAGTGATGGACCAATGGGAACTGGTTCAAGCGTCTGCTGACCGGCCTCGTCAGCTGATTCCCTTCTGGCTGTCATTTAAGTTCTGCCTCTCAGCGCGCGCGTCCTTCTGAACCTGTGTGGACTATCAGTCCCAGCCACACCAGTCATATGTTGTGTACCACCTGCCGCGCTGGACGCGGGACCAGCCACACCGCTATCAGGGCATGCGGCGGTTTCTCCGCATTCAGCCATACTAACAGATGTAGGCCTACGCGTGCAAACCGCCGCGTTGGATGCGGAATCAGCCGCCTTGTTCTGAGCACATGCGGCGGCTTTTCCGCGTTTTCTCACAGGCGCCGTACGGCTCTATACTTTCACGCTGAGGAGCCCTTATTTGAAGCTGGCACAGCGACGGACACCTATTGTTGTCCATTGCTGTGGTAACCAGCAATCGGCTTTTCAAGTGCGCACTCTGCACAGACAGACAGCCGCTGCGTAATATTGCAGACACAAGCACTATTGCTGTGTTCTGCGCTGTACAGCGGCTGCACAGATCACAGTAACTGCACAAAGTGTGCAGTCGTTGGAATAATCCTCACTGAGCGGACCAGAGGGGGGGCATCAAACGGCAAAACAGACAAACGTCAGATGCCTCCTACAACGAAATGGATTATGCTGTTTTGGCGTCAGTAAGGTAAATCTTCTGACGTGACTCATTAGCAATAAATGGATATTGCCAGTGTAAAAAAATAAAATAAAAACAATCAGCTCCATTAAATGTCAATAACATTGCTCCAAAAAACAAATATTTATGTTAAAGTGACTAAAAAAGGAGAATTTAGCCATAGTGCCCCTTTAAGTTGCATTACTGAACTAAATAGACTTTTGCACGATATTCTAATTTTTCGAGTTTTACCTGCATATTTACTTTCTTGTTGTGGTAAGGCTTATTCTAATTGTTCATCTAAGTTAGATTTGACATATTTGCTAGTATACTTGGGGAAACACAGGGGGGGATTACAGCTGCCCAGAATCCCCCCTCAGACCAGGGCCGTTGCAGTGTCTGGGGACAGGCACCAGAATATCTGCAGCTATCCCGCAGCTCACAGCACTGCTACCTTTCTTTCCCTGCTGCAGTTAACTTTGGATGGAGCAGCAGCGTGTGTACAGAGCATGGAGCAGCAGCGTGTGTACAGAGCATGGAGCAGCAGTGTGTGTACAGAGCATGGAGCACCAGCGTGTGTACAGAGCATGGAGCAGCAGCGTGTGCAGAGCATGGAGCAGCAGTGTGTGTGCAGAGCATGGAGCAGCAGCATGTGCAGAGTATGGAGCAGCAGTGTGTGTGCAGAGCATGGAGCAGCAGCATGTGCAGAGTATGGAGCAGCAGTGTGTGTGCAGAGCATGGAGCAGCAGCATGTGCAGAGCATGGAGCAGCAGTGTGTGTACAGAGCATCGAGCAGCTCTAGGGAACTTAACAGAGTTAGGTATGAGCACAGCCCTGTGTCCTGCTGTGTGAATGCTTCACTTTCCCCTTCGTTAGCAATGTTGGCTGTCCTCATTATTATCTGTATCCAAACTGCTCCTGATCGATCCCGTTGATCCCGTCTATCACGAAAATTTAGGAAATAATTGTCAGATCCTGTCAGTTGGAGGGGAAATTGCATTATTTGTACCCAGCATGATGTCCTACCATATTATTATACTGCATTTTGCGTGGCTGAGGGAGACCTTTCAGGAATACCCCCTTAAAAATCCTGGATTTGCCCCGGCTACAGATGAAAAATGGCCTGGTTAACAAAGCCTCCATGCTTGTGCAGGGCACAGATGGCGCAATCCGTTCACACAATAACATCTCCGCCTATTTAGCAATATCGCCATGCCTATGTTGGGGATTTAGCACTGGCACAAGCAAGCTGCTGAACAGTGTACACTCAGATTGCAGAGCAAAATACAGACTTGCGGAATTGTCTCACCGTGCATACATAATGCCCACCTAGCCACCGCATGGGCACACTGCCAATGAATATTTCAAAAACCACATGAAATGTTTTTAGGCTTGAAGTGTACCTGAACTCAAAAACAGTCTAGCAGATGAAAGCAATGCATGTTTTTTCCTCACTTTTACATTTCTGCACTTAGCCTTTGTTTGCATGTGTCAAGCTGTCTTGAGAGGGAACTGGCTGTTTAATTTGATAGGCTGAGCTGGTGACACTGCTGTCACTTTGTAATCTAAATATTTTACCTTGTGAAAACTTGACGGTTCGTTATCATTGATAAAACTTTATTTATAAACAGCTAACATATTACGCAGCACTGTACACAAGATAGGAGAGACATTACAGCATTAATCAATCAGGAAGCGAATAAAAACAAGACAGATACTTGCCTATGTAGAGGGAAAGCTTTGGGTCCTATAGAACTTTCCCGTTACTCTCACGGTCCCTTCGCTCTTGAGCTGTCACCACTGTTCAAACCTCCCTCCGGTAGAGGCTTTGGAAGTATATGGTAGCCAAAGTGCTCTGGAAGAGGCATTCGTGAGTGGTAAAGAGAGCGCGCTCACAGAGGCATAGTACGGAGCGGCCCATCTTCGGGAGCACTCAGGCTTCCAAAGCTTTCCACCGTGGCACAGAGCAGTCTCCAACTCATCAGTCAAAAACTGTTAACGGGGGTGACCACACTGGAAAGCGTGGACCGTGGAAAGAACCAGAAAGCTCTATAGGACCCAGGGCCTTCCCTGTCCATAGGTAAGTATCTATTTTTTAAAAAATTGCTTCAGGATTACTTCAAAGGGAAGGTCCTAGGAGCCTAAAAGAAAAAAATCCACTTACCTGGTGTTTCCTCCAGCCCCTGGCAGCCGTCCTGTGCCCTCGTCGCAGCTCCGGTGGCTCCCGGTCCTCTCCGGTGCAGATGCCAACCTCGCCAGGTCAGCATCTACTTGCCCTCCAGCGTGTGACTCACGGAGTCGCACTGACGTCATCCAAACTGTACTGCACAGGCGCAGAACTACTGCACCTGCGCAGTATAGTCCGGATGACGTCAGCACGACTACGTGAGCGCAAGTAGGCCTCTTTTACCAGAGTGGACCCCGGGCCACCGGCGGGTGGCAGAGCTGCGGCGAGAGCACAAGTACAGCTGCCAGGGGCTGGGGGAAGCCTCAGGTAAGTGGATTTATCATTTCTTTTTAATTGTTCCTGGACGTGTCCTTTAAACACTGATACATCGATGAATTACAGCGTTAGGCATTGGTACACAAAATAGTGATGTAACAATAAACAACGGTGCACAGATTGCAATGTAGGAATAAATATAGCAGACAAATCTTTGAGTCCATAGGGTGTCGGAGTAGAATGCATGGGGAGGAGATCCCTGCAAAATAGGCTTACAATCTAAGGGGTGGGGGAGCAGAACACATACGGGGAAAGGAGGGGAGTGGTTGGAACTAGGAAGATGGGTTTTAAGGCCTGCGTGAATGAGTTGAAGGTGGGTGAGCCTAATGGGGGGGGGGGGGGGGGGGAGCGAGTTCCATAGAGTAGGGGCTGCACTGGTGAAGTCCTGGAACCTTGGAAGTGAGCATGTGATGCTAGGGGTGGACATCCATAGAGTGTAGGAGGAGGGGGTTGGGTGGATGGATTTGTATGCCAGGCAGAGCAGTTTAAATGTAATTCTGAGGGGGGCAGGTAGCCAATGAAGGAGCTTGTAAAGTGGGGCAGCTGAGGGGCTGGAAGGAGTGAATGAGTCTGGCAGCTGTGTACATAACAGATTGCAGGGGTCGGAGTCTGGTCTCGGAGGGAATTAGAGGGCATAAGATGGCGGTATAAACTATCACACTATCATGGGTTACTAGGTAGTGCTTGATCACTTTTCTATGATACTTTTTACTTTCATTTTTATGAATAAGCATGGCTTTAGATTGAAGTCATGTTCATTCATTCATTCATATACAGGCACAAAAGTAAATGCCTGCCTGCATACTTTGCTGATACCTCCTACTCTAACCCTAAATCCTCCAGTAGGTCCCTAATCCTAACACCCCCCCCCCCCCCCCTGAAATGCCTAAAATAGAACATCCCACCTAATGGCTAACCCGAACTCCCCCATGTAAATGCAAAACCTTAAACCCCCTTAAGCATAGTCTTAAAGGGGCACTATGGCGAAACAATTGTGAAATTTAAAATATATGCAAACATATACAAATAAGGAGTACATTTTTTCCAGAGTAAAATGAGCCATTAATTACTTTTCTCCTATGCTGCTGTCACTTACAGTAGGTAGTAGAAATCTGACAGAAGCGACAGGTTTTGGACTAGTCCATCTTTTCACAGGAGATTTTAAGAGGAGAGGAGAAATTTATGGCTTATTTTACTCTGGAAAAAACCAACTTACTGTATATTCTGGCGTATAAGACTACTTTTTAACCCTTGAAAATCTTCTGAAAAGTCAAGGGTCGTCTTATACGCCGGGTGTCATTGATGCCGGGTGATACGCCCTATCCTGTTACCGACTCTCAGATCTCGCTGCTGAGGACTGTAGTGAAGCGGCGCAGGCGCACATGTGCGAGATCTTAGAGGCAGAGAAGGAGGTAAATAAGATACAAAAGTGGGCCAGAAGTGTAAAAGAGGCGAGTTTTATGGAGACAGCGCTATCTATTCTTCCATACCGCTCTGATAAACAGGTAGACAAGGAGAGCTGACCAATCCACTTACGGAGAGTTGACCAATCCAACCAGTCAATCACCTATGTACTGTTATATAATGGGTACCATATACAGTACAGCACCAGTATACCAGTATACATAGCACCAGTATATGATGTGTTTTTTTTTTTTTTAAATATTTGTGTGTGCTTTGGAAGAGGGGTAGCCTTATACGGCGAGTATATCCCAAACTCTATATTTTAACTGGAAAAGTTGGGGGGTCGTATTATATGCCCAGTCGTCTTTTATATGCCGGAATATACGGTACTTATTTATGTTTGCACACATTTTCAATTTTACAATTTTTTGCCATAGTGCCTCTTTAACCCCCAATTCCACCCCCCCCCCCCCCACCCCCCTCCCACTCCCTGTAAAGTTCCTAACACTGACCTGAAAATCCGGAGCCCAAACGACCGATAGTTGTAGTTGATCCTATGCGATTGGCTACAACCATTCAATTCTTTGTAGTAGCCAATTGTCTACTAGCAACATCAGGCGCCCAAATGACCCCCTCATCTCCCCAGTTATCGACAATTACCAGGGGCATCTATTAGACACCTGCTGATTGCGGCCCGTAATTGTCTTGATCCTTCTTACTGACCCTTTCTCGGGTCTGTAACCCCTTTTCCTTCCCCTTTCTTGTAGTTCATTGCTTTGTGTCCTGATCCTAATAATATTGCCTGTCTGGGCCTTTTTATGGCTGTATTACTATTAGACTTCCTGAGAATAGAAGAGTTCTGACTGCATTACTAGCAGGAACTTCTGTGGTCTTTTCTGGGGATGGACCGAATGCAGACAATAGATCCACATTCATTTTATAAGGCGATTGGTTGAGATATTCACAAGCTAATACTGGCTTTGTTACATTTTTTTGTTGTTGGATGAAATGTAAAGAGACGCTTGAGCAAAAAAATAGATTATTCGCATAGCAAGCAGTTTCTTAGCTGTAAAACCTTATTCTGTGCATGGTCAGGATTTTACAGCTCTCACAGCTCAAGCTTATAAAGGATCAACTACAGCTACATCCAAATAGATGTTGCAGGAGCTCTTCTTCAGCCTTACACAGACTTGTTCACTAAGTGGGCTGCATTAGAATCCTGAAATCAATTCCCAGCAAAGATGCTATTTACATGGAATGTAATATGTTCTCTCAGTGTCTGCATGGGTTTCCTCAGCACACTCAAGTTTCCTCTCACACCCCAGAAACCTACTGATAAGTTAATTGGTTCTCTCACACAATTGGCCCAAAACTGTGATATGGATGTTAGACTATGACTATGGTAGAGATTAGATTGTGAGCTCCTCTGAGGACAGTCAGTGACATGACTGTGTACTCTGCAGTGCTGTAGAAGACATCAGGAGTATATTAACCATTTATGCCTCCAGAACGTAGTACCTACGTCCAGGAGGCCACGTGCGTGTCCGCGTGCTCCCACGGCGGATCGCGCGCGCGTGGACGCGCGCTCCCGGCCCGCGGTTCGTTAGCCAGGCAATCAGTGAATCGGGTTATGGTGCCCGATCACTGATTCCTCTCCCCCGCTGAAAAAGCGACAGCTTCTCTCGGAAGCTTCGCTTTTTCTGGCTTCATGCGTCCCTCTAAGCGTATGTTACGCTTAAAGTAACGTTATGTAAACAAACTCATGGCTGCCATCTTGTGGCCAAAAAGTAAAACTACAACTAAATGTAAAAAAAAATACAAATGCACATATATTTACCCCAAACAAATACTATTTACATCCCACCCTCCCAAAAATACCCAAATAAAATGTTTAATATATAAAAAAACCAACATTACAATAAAAAAAAACATGTAAATATTTACCTAAGGGTCTAAACTTTTTAAATATCAATGTAAAGGTGAAATAGTTCTATTTTTTTTTTACTTTTAAACTTGTAAATAGTGATGGATGCAAAACGGAAAAAAAAATCCACCTTTATTTACAAATTAAATATTGTCGCCATTCATTGTGATAGGGACATAATTTAAAATGTACCACCCAAAGAAAGCCTAATTGGTGGCGGAAAAAACAAGCTATAGATCAGTTCATTGTGATAAGTAGTGATAAAGTTATAGGCTAATGAATGGGAGGTGAACATTGCTCGGAAGCATAAAGTGAAAACGACTGGAGGCTGAACTGGTTAATACATAATAATAATAATAAGAAGAAGAATATGGTAAGATTAGATGTCAGTGCAATCTAAATCTATATATATAAAATCGGATGTGTGTATGTGTGTGTGTGTGTATGTGCCGCGATAACGCGAAAACGCCTTGACCGATTTGAACGAAACTTGGTATACAGATCCCTTACTACCTGGGATGATATGTTCTGGGGGTCTCGCGGCCCCCTTGCACACATGGGCGGAGCTACAAACAGCCAATCAGATTTCACCCTTTCAAGTCAATGGAAAAAATGTAAAAGGCTGCCATTCTCACAGTAATCAAGCCAGAGTCCCCACACTTTTCACAGTTGGTCACTTGGTGACCGAGGTTACAAATCCAGGAAAAGTGGGTGGAGCATAAAACAACCAATCAAATTTCAGCCATTCATTTTAAATGGGAAAATGTAAACTGCAACCATTCTTAGACTGTTAATCGCAGGGTTCTCAAACTTGCCACAGTTGGTCACTGGGTGACTACGTTTAAGATTCAAGAAAGTGGGTGGAGCCTACAACAGCCAATCAAAATTCACCTATTGATTTTCAAGGGGAATATTTAAACTGCTGCCATTCTTACACTGTTAATGGCAGAGGCTTCAAACTTGCTACAGTCGGTCTTTGGGTGACTGGGGTCCAAATTCACAAAAGGGGCGGGGCCACAAACAGCCAATCAGAATTCCTTAGTGGATAAACTGCTTCCATTCACACATTTTTGATGCCAGGAACCTGAAAGCTCACAAACTTGGTCATTGAGTGACTGTGTGTCCAGGTTACAAAAAGTGGGCGGAGCCAAAAACAAATTTTACTAGGAAAATATAAACTGTAGCCATTCTTACACCGTTAATGGCAGTGTTCTCAAACTTTGCACAGTTGGTCACTGGGTGAATGAGATTAAGAATTTGGAAGGTAGGTGGAGCCTACAACAGCCAATAAAAATTCACCTTTTGATTTTCAGAGGGAATATTTAAGCTGCTACCATTCTTATACTGTTAATTGGAGATGCCTCAAACCTGGTACAGTTGGTCACTGGGTGATTAGGGTTCAAATTCAGAAAGGGGACGGAGCCACAAACAGCCAATCAGATTTGTTTATTTTTCAATGGGAAAATACAAAGTATTGATACCAAGGACCCCAAAGCTGAAAAACTTGATAATTGAGTGAATTGAATTGGCAGGGTTTTTAAACTTGACACAGTTGGCCACTGGGTGACTGTGACTAATATTCAGGGAAGTGGGTGGAGCCTACAGCAGCCAATCAAAATTCACCTTTTGATTTTCAAGGGGAATATTTACATTGCTGCCATTCATACACTGTTGATGGCAGAGGCCTCAAATCTGGTAAGTCAATCACTGGGAGACTGGGGTTTAAATTCTGAAAAGGAAGTGGGCCAAAAACAGCCAATCAGATTTGTTTAATTTCAATGGTAAAATGCAACTTATTGATGCCAAAGACATAAACTTGGTCATTGAGTGACTGTATGTCAAGGTTAGAAATA
Organism: Hyperolius riggenbachi; assembly: GCF_040937935.1. NCBI lineage: Eukaryota > Metazoa > Chordata > Amphibia > Anura > Hyperoliidae > Hyperolius > Hyperolius riggenbachi. The sequence goes on along the minus strand of NC_090651.1, from coordinate 43,251,760 downwards.
GTGGGCAGAGCCAAAAACAACTAACTTTTTACGTGAGAAAATATAAATTGCAGCTTTTCTTACACTGTTAATGGCAGGGTTCTCAAACTTGACACAGTTGGTCACTGGGGGACCAGGATTAATATTCGGAAAAGTAGGTGAAGCCTACAAGAGCCAATCAAAATGCACCTATTGATTTTCAAGGGGAATATTGAAATTACTGTCATTCTTACACTGTTAATGGCAGAGGCCTCAAACCTGCTACAGTCGGTCATCAAGTGACTTGGGTTCAAATTCACTAAAGGGGTGGAGCCACAAACAGCCAATCAAATTTGCTTTTTTTGAATAAACTGCTTCCATTCACACAATTTTGATGCCAGGAACCCAAAAGCTCACAAAATTGGTCATTGAGTAGTGACCGTGTGTCAAGGTTACAAAAAGTGGGTGGAGTCAAAAACAGATTTTTCTGGGAAATTGTAAACTGCAGCCCTTCTTCACTGTTAATGGCAGGGTTCTCAAACTTTGCACAGTTGGTTACTGGGTGATTGGGATTAATATTCAGGAAAGTGGGTGGAGCCTAAAAAAGCCAATCAAAATCACCAGTTAATTTTCAAGGGGAATATTACAATTGCTGCCATTCTTGCACTGTTAATGGCGCAAGCCTCAAACCTGGTACAGTTAGTCATTGGGGTTCAAATTAATTTCTTGGGAAAATACAAATTATTAATGCCAAGGACCCCAAAGCTCACAAACTTGGTCATTGATTGACTGTATGTCCTGGTCACAAAAAGTAGGCGGAGCCAAAACCAAATTTCACTGGGGAAATGTAGACTGCAGGCCTTCTTACACTGTTAATGGCAAGGTTCCCAAACTTTGCCCAGATGGTCACTGGGTGACTGAGATTAATATTCAGGGAAGTGGGTGGAGCCTATAATAGCCAATCAAAATTCACCTGTTGATTTTCAAGTAAAATATTTAAATTGCTGCCATTTTTATACTGGTAATAGCAGATGCCTCAAACCTGCTACAGTTGGTCATTGGGTGACTGGGGTTCAAATGCTGGAGAGGGGCAGAGCCACAAACAGCCAATCTGATTTGTTTAATATCTATGGGAATATACAAATTATTGATGCTAAAGACCCCAAAGCTCACAAACTTGGTCATTGAGTGTATATGCGTTGTGGTTAGAAGAAGTGGGCGGAACCAACAAGTCAAATACATACCTGGGCAACGCCGGGTCATCAGTGGGTGGAGACAAATATAAATTTCACTGGGAAAATGTAAACTGCAGCCATTCTTACACTGTTAATGGGAGGGTTCTTAAACTTTGCACAGTTGGTCACTCAGTGAATGGGATTAATATTGAGAAAAGTGGGTGGAGCCTACAAAAGTGTATAAAGCTTCACCTATTGCTTTTCAAGGGAATACTTAATTGCTACCATTCTTGCACTGTTAATGGCACAGGTCTCAAACCTGGTACAGTTGGTCATTGGGTGACTGGGGTTCAATTCAGAAAAGGAGGTGGAGCCACAAACAACCCATCAGATTTTTTTATTTCAATGCAAATTATTGATGCCAAAGACTACAAAGCTCACAAACTTCGCCATTGAGTAATTGTGTGTTAGGGTTAGAAAAAGTGGGTGGAGCCGACACCAGCCAAATACATACCCGGGCAACGCTGGGCAATCAGCTAGTGCATAATAATAATTTATACAGGGGTTTCTTCCTGGTACTTTGGTTTGGTCGCATTACAGAAACATACTGGGAGATGAAATGACGCTCAAGAAGGTGTTGGTATGGAGACAGAGGTGCAGAGTTGATGTTTCGCACCTTTATTGGCACTTTATCAAGACTCTGAGAAAGAGCCAGATCTTGATAAAGTGCCAGTTAGAGCATGAAAGTTTAGCTTTGCTCTTCTGTATTCTCAACCATACCTTCTTAAAGTGAATTAGAGACGAATCACCCTCGTGTATTTTACCATATATATCAGTGGGAACATTAGAGAAAACACTTACCCTGCTCTGTGCTTCATCCTTCACTGCTCAGCCTGCTTGTTATCAGCCCTGATAAAATCCCTGACTGAGCATTTAGTCTGGCTTTGCTCAGGAATCATTATAGCTGAGTCTGTCTTCTCTGGTGTCTTTTCAAGCCCAATCCTGCCCCCTTGTGGCTCTGCTATAATGACTCAGCTATAAGGATTCCTGAGCAAAGCCAGACTGAATGCTCAGTCAGGAATTTTATCAGGGCTGATGAGAAGCAAGCTGAACAGTTAAAAATGAAACCGAGAGCAGGGTAGGTGTTTTCTGTAATGTTCCCACTGATATATATGGTAAAATACATGAGGGTGCTTTGTCCCTGGTTCACTTTAAATCCTTTGATGCCAACACCCAGGTAATGTTGTAATATTGTATACATCTTTAATTTCAGATGTACCAAGTGGGTGTCAGTTTATGTCACTGTAGTGACATAAAGAAGAGAGTAGTAAATGATTCATGATGCTCATTTTTATCTATACCAGGTATATTTTCTACTGGCTTTAGAACACAAGATAAACAAACATTCTGCAGTACTGCATTTGCCAGTACTAAAGATGTCGCCGTCTGTGATACATTTCAGAATGTAAGTGGGGGAAAGATTTAATGGGCAAACGCTGATTAAATAATTAAAAAATAAATATTGTAAAAAAATAAGCAAGTTTATTAATTACTTTCGTTTTCACTACACAGTGTAACTACATTGTAATAAAGGAAAGTTTGATGCGGTGCCGGCATTGACATGCTGCACTGCACATTTTTTTATTTTTTTTTTGCTTTTGGATTCAAATGCGCTTTGAGTCCTATGGGAGAAAAGCGCTTTACAAATGTTATTGTATTGTATACTGTGATTGACTGTGCTTTGGAAGTTGTGATGCAGCGATGTGTGATCTGTGCTAGCTTTCATGGAAGACTGTAGGACAATTTTGGATGGATATCAAGTGGAGAAGGCTGCCCTTTGATTGCGCTCTACTCTCCACTCATACCTTTTTGTTTGCACATCTCAAGCTGAATTCAAAAGAAAATGACTTATCACTGTTGACTTTGTATATTGAAGATCTGGGAATGTTAATACTGTTTGCTTGCTGCTTTATCTTGCCTTGTAACTGGTTTGCCTCTAAGTTCCCTCGACAGTTAGAGATAACCCTTTAGTGCCTGATGGAAGTGTCGTATGTTAAAGCCAATGTAAATTTGGAAACAGATACTTTCCTAAGGAGAGGGAGATCTGAGTCCTATAGAGCCTTCCCGCTCCTCTCATGGTCCCCTTGTTCCAGCGCTGGCTCCCTGTTCCAATTAGCTGCCGCGGGAGCTGAAATGTCAGGTGGCGTAAATCCTATGCCGCATCAGGCTTAGACAGCCACAAGTGCAGTGTAGGATTTACTACACGCGGTCCGGAGAAGGTTAAGCAGTATTCAAACAGTCGGAGGGAGACCGCAGGAGGCTTTGGAAGTCTTCAGGAGCCCGAGCACTCCTGAAGATGGGCGGCTCTATATTGCGCATGCAGGAGTGCGTGAGAGCTCACTGGCACAGCTGCAATACGAAGCCGCGCATCTTCAGGAGCACTCAGGCTCCTGAAGACTTCCAAAGCCTCCTGAGGTGGAAAAGAGCATTCTCCCTCCAACCGTTTAAATACTGCTTAACCTTTTCCGGACCGCGGGATCTACGCCACCTGCCATTTGCGCTACCGAAGCGATCATGCGCACCCGGGAGGGGAGATGTCAGCTGTCATATGACAGCTGACATCTCCCCTCAGTGGTCAGGAGCCATCACGATTGGCTCCTGATCACGTGATGACTACGATCGCTGAGGACTCCATTCCTACCTAGCCATAGTAGGGATCTGGCTGTCTGACCAACCAACCCCCCCCCCCATGCACCCCCCACCCCGCATGTAAAATGGCCTGGTCCTTAAGGGGTGTTAGGCAGCCAGTCTTCATAGGGTTAAGGGGGTGACAACGCTGGAAAGAGCAGACCAGGAGAGGAGCGGTAAGGCTCTATAGGATCCAGAGCCTTCCCTCTACTTAGGTAAGTATCTGTTTTATTTTGTTCTTTTTTTTAGTGTGCTTTACATTCACTTTAAAGGACCACTATAGCAAACTATTTAAAAAAAACGAAAATAAAAAATAATCAAACTGTTCAGAAAATAAAGATTTGGAAGAGTACTAGTGCAATGGAAAATTAAAAAAATAAATAATTTAAATTGTTCAAATTGATAAGCAAGTCTGACGGCAAAACTTCTTACAGATGGCTTGTGGCAAATTTCGCTCTGTCCAGGGCGTAGCAGATATCCATTTCTTACAAGGTAGAACAGATCCCCCTCTTGATCAGCGGAATCATCATTGGGTCATAGTCTGAATCCATAGGGGATCCTACAGCGGCTAGCAGTGCTGGTCTGAATCTAGATGGGATCCTTTTGCTGCTCGCAGTGCCGGTCTGTCTCCTGATGAGGTGCTTCAGCTGCTAGCATTGTGGGTCTGACTCCTGATGAGGTGCTTCAGCTGCTAGCATTGTGGGTCTGACTCCTGATGAGGTGCTTCAGCTGCTAGCAGTGCTGGTCTGTCTCCTGATGAGGTCCTTCAGCTGCTAGCAGTGCTGGTCTGACTCCTGATAAGGTCCTTCAGCTGCTAGCAGTACCGGTCTGACTCCTGATGAAGACCTTCAGCTGCTAGCAGTACCGGTCTGACTCCTGATGAGGACCTTCAGCTGCTAGCAGTGCCGGCCTGTCTCCTGATGAGGTCTTTCAGCTGCTAGCAGTGCCGGTCTGTCTCCTGATGAGGTCCTTCAGCTGCTAGCAGTGTGGATCTGACTCCTGATGAGGTCCTTCAGCTGCTAGCAGTGCTGGTCTGACTCCTGATAAGGTCCTTCAGCTGCTAGCAGTACCGGTCTGACTCCTGATGAAGACCTTCAGCTGCTAGCAGTACCGGTCTGACTCCTGATGAGGACCTTCAGCTGCTAGCAGTGCCGGCCTGTCTCCTGATGAGGTCCTTCAGCTGCTAGCAGTGCCGGTCTGTCTTCTGATGAGGTCCTTCAGCTGCTAGCAGTGTGGATCTGACTCCTGATGAGGTCCTTCAGCTGCTAGCAGTGCTGGTCTGACTCCTGATAAGGTCCTTCAGCTGCTAGCAGTACCGGTCTGACTCCTGATGAAGACCTTCAGCTGCTAGCAGTACCGGTCTGACTCCTGATGAGGTCCTTCAGCGGCTAGCAGTGCCAGTCTGACTCCTGATGAGGTCCTTCAGCTGCTAGCAGTGTGGATCTGACTCCTGATACAATACAATACAATACAATAACATTTGTAAAGCGCTTTTCTCCCATAGGACTCAAAGCGCATAGCTGTGTCTCAGATTAATACAGGGTTTCAGGCTGGGTTGTGTTACAGAGGAGATAGTCAGATGTTCATGAATGCCAGACTGAAAAGGTAGGTTTTCAGTTTAGACTTAAATGCTTCCAGGGATGGGGCTGTCCTGATTGGGTGTGGCAGGGAGTTCCAAAGTGTAGGGGCAGCATGACAAAAGGCTCTGTCTCCAAAGGTTTTGAGGTGGACTCTGGGGGTGACCAAGGTGTTACGTCCTTTTGATCTAAGATTGTGGGGGGTGTGATGTAGTTGCAACAAGTCCTTCAGGTATCCAGGGCCCAAATTGTGCAAGGATTTGAATGTCAGTAAGCCAATCTTAAACAGAATTCTCCATTTTATCGGTAGCCAGTGGAGTGAGCTCAGGGTTGGTGTTATGTGGCAATGGCGGGGTTGGCTCGTTAACAGCCTTGCGGCGGCATTCTGTACTAATTGCAGGCGGCGTAAGTCTTTCTTATGCAGGCCTGTGTAGAGGACGTTGCAGTAGTCTAACCTTGATGTGACGAAGGCATGAACTAGGGTTGGAAGATCCTCTGAAGGAATTAGGTGTTTAATCCTTGCAATATTCCTTAGGTGAAAGAAGGAATGTTTCACAACAGCTGAGATTTGATTCCTGAAGCTTAATTTCCCATCAATCAGTACTCCCAGGCTGCGCACACAGTATGAGTTGTTCAGGTCTGAGCTCCCTATCCTTAGCGGTGTTGGTTGAGACTGGAGCTGCTTTGCTGTTGAGCCCTGGCCCTCGATAACAAGAACCTCAGTTTTGTCAGCATTAAGTTTTAGCCAATTATTATTCATCCACTCCTGAAGCTCAGCTAAGCATGCGTTTATTTGTGGAGTAGGGTCTGTGACATCAGGTTTGAATGACAAATATAGCTGGGTGTCATCAGCATAGCAATGATATGTCAGGCCATGTTTTTGTATGATTTCTCCAAGTGGCAGCATGTATATGGTGAACAGTAAAGGGGATAATATTGCGCCTTGAGGTACACCGTATTTTAGTGGTACAGGGTTGGAGAGGAAGGGCCCTAAGGCTACCCTTTGTGTTCTGCCAGCCAGGAAGGAGTTGAACCACCGGAGAACAATGCCATCTATGCCACAGTACTCTTGTAGCCTGTTGAGTAAGATTTCATGATCGACTGTGTCAAAAGCCGCTGAGAGGTCGAGCAAAATCAGGATGGAACATTGACCCTTGTCTCTTGCAATGAGCAGATCATTGCAAATCTGGGTGAGGGCTGTTTCACAGCTGTGATATTTCATGAAACCAGATTGAAGAGGGTCAAGGATGTTGTTTCTGGAGAGCCTGGCTTCAAGTTGGAGGTAGACAGCCTTTTCAATAACTTTTCCCAGAAAGGGGAGGTTTGAGACAGGTCTGTAGCTGTTTAGAGCATCTGGGTCTAAGGATGGTTTCTTGAGTAGAGGCCTGACGATTGCTTCTTTCAGAGTAGAGGGAAACAACCCTTCTTGTAAGGAGCCGTTGACTATTTTGTGGAATGCCTGATGAGGTCCTTCAGCTGCTAGCACTGTGGGTCTGACTCCTCCTGATGAGGTGCTTCAGCTGCTAGCACTGTGGACTGACTCCTGATGAGGTGCTTCAGCTGCTAGCAGTGCCGGTCTGACTCCTGATGAAGTCATTCAGCTGCTAGCAGTGCCGGTCTGACTGCTGATGAGGTGCTTCAGCTGCTAGCAGTGCCGGTCTGACTCCTGATGAGGTCCTTCAGCTGCTAGCAGTGCCGGTCTGACTGCTGATGAGGTGCTTCAGCTGCTAGCAGTGCCGGTCTGTCTCCTGATGAGGTCCTTCAGCTTAGCTGCTAGCAGTGCCGGTCTGACTCCTGATGAGGTGCTTCAGCTGCTAGCAGTGCCGGTCTGACTCCTGATGAGGTCCTTCAGCTCAGCTGTTAGCAGTGCCGGTCTGACTCCTGATGAGGTGCTTTAGCTGCTAGCAGTGCCGGTCTGACTCCTGATGAGGTGCTTCAGCTGCTAGCAGTGCCGGTCTGACTCCTGATGAGGTGCTTCAGCTGCTAGCAGTGCCGGTCTGTCTCCTGATGAGGTCCTTCAGCTCAGCTGTTAGCAGTGCCGGTCTGACTCCTGATGAAGTCCTTCAGCTGCTAGCAGTGCCGGTCTGACTCCTGATGAGGTGCTTTAGCTGCTAGCAGTGCCGGTCTGTCTCCTGATGAGGTCCTTCAGCTCAGCTGCTAGCAGTGCCGGTCTTTATCCTGATGAGGTCCTTCCGCTGCTAGCAGTGTGGGCATACCTCCCAACTTTTTGAGATGAGAAAGGGGGCCCCTGCCACACCCCTGATCACGCCCCCGCCACACCACTACTCACGCATACCATAAAGATTTCTGAAGAAAAAATATGTTGTTTTATTTAATAGAGAATTTTTTTTTAATAGAGAAATATATGTATTTACATAGAAAGAGGGACAATGTCCTGAAAGAGGGAGAAATGAGGAGGAAAGAGGGACAGAGGGACATGGCTCCCAAAGAGGGACTGTCCCTCTAAAAGAGTAACAGTTGGGAGCTATGAGTGTGGGTCTGACTCCTGATGAGGTCCTTCAGCTGCTAGCAGTAATTATCTGACTCCTGATGAGGACCTTCAGCTGCTACCTGTGTCGGTCTGTCTCCTGATGAGGTCCTTCAGCTGCTAGCGGTACCAGTCTGACTCCTGATGAGGTGCTTCAGCTGCCAGCAGTGTCGGTCTGTCTCCTGATGAGGTCCTTCAGCTGCTAGCAGTGCCGGTCTGTCTCCTGATGAGGTCCTTCAGCTGCTAGCGGTGCCGGTCTGTCTCCTGATGAGGTCCTTCAGCTGCCAGCATTGCTGGTCTGACTCCTGATGAGGTGCTTCAGCTGCCAGCATTGCTGGTCTGACTCCTGGTGAGGTGCTTCAGCTGCTAGCTGTGCCGGTCTGACTCCTGATAAGGACCTTCAGCTGCCAGCATTGCTGGTCTGACTCCTGGTGAGGTGCTTCAGCTGCTAGCAGTGCCGGTCTGACTCCTGATAAGTTCCTTCAGCTGCTAGCTGTGCTGCTCTGACTGCAGATGTGGTCCTTTAGCTGCTAGCTGTTCCAATAGGGTCCTTCAGCTGCTAGAATCTAAAGGACCCTATCCGGATTCAGACACAGCATGACAGAAACCAATGAAGGCAGAAGCTGCAGCCATCAGACAGACCACATTGCACCACATCACACAGCAGATGTACAGTGGCGTAGCTAAGGAGCTGTGGGCCCCGATGCAAGTTTTACAATGGGGCCCCCCAAGCACTCTATACATAACAATTGATACGGCGCACCAAAACCTGTTAATGGCAACTACAGTGTCAGAGGTGCAAGAAGCGGATGGGGAAGAGTTTGTTAATGATTACCACTATTCAAAGTATCCATAGAAGTGATTATTATGAGCACATGACCAATAGAGAGCTAATACTGCAGTTGAGGGAGGGCCATTTGGGGCCCCTCTGGCCCAAGGGCCCCGATGCGGTCACAACCTCTGCAACCCCTATTGCTACGCCCCTGCAGATGTACATTTCAAGTGTAAGACTAGCCTTTACGATACTTAATGTTATTTACAGGGCTGTGGAGTCGGTACAAAAATCCACAGACTCCGACTCCTCAGTTTAGGATTCCACTGACTCCGACTCCTCGACTCCTCTAATTTGCATATTACAATCTTGTTGATTGAAAGTATGTAACATGAAATTCATCTCTTAACTGCCAACGCTTAGGAATTTTACAAGGCAACTGAAGTGAGAAGGATATGTAGACTGCCATATTTATTCTCTTTAGTCATAGACTAAAACTAGTCCTTGGTAAAAGTACTTGTAGAAGGTACAGACAGGAACAAAGAACATCTATCAGGCCCTAGGCAATGTAACTGTGGGTACATGTAAGAGTGATGTGCAGGTACTCTGCAGGGGAATGAGGCGACTCTTCCTCTATTACACATTCTTCATGTACAATCTGAACCAGGTTTATCGGTGATAGACAACACCTCTGTGTTCAATGGGCACAACATTCTCAGTGGATTCCCTGCAGCTCTGTGGGGGGTGCATATGTAGAGTATAGTACTACTGTGTAATTTAAAGTACCCGTAAATCTGAGACAGATGAAATTAAAGTTTTATACATACCTGGGGCTTTCTCCAGCCCCCTTCAGGCTAATCAGTCCCTTGCTGTCCTCCTCTGCCACCTAGATCTTCTGCTATGGGTCCAGGTATTTGAGACAGTCGGGCGTAGTGCGCATGCACACACTCCACCGCTGGGAGCGTACTACACCTGCACAGCACTATTGGGTTTTTTTTGGGGGGGGGGGGGGGTGAGGGCACTCTTACAGCCCCATGACAACAATTTTTGCTTTCTGTTACATCCCTGCACCTCAACACATAACTCTGTAGATTTCTAACAGGTCTGAAGAGTTTCACAGAGCTTTCTTTGCCAATGACGAGCGAATGTTGCTTATGAGATTGCCCTGCTGACCGAGCTTGTAGCGTAATCATTTTCATTCTTCCCCAAACTGCCTGAAATAGACACGTAAATCAGCTCTGACATTCTAACACTGCTTTCCTCCCATCCCCTGACTGACTTCATTAGCGACCTTTTAGCTGTCTGTAGCTTGATCTGTCTCAGACATGTACTATATTTTTCATTGTCTGACCTTTTATGTCACTGTCACCTTATCCGAGAGAGAACATGTAGTCTTCTGCTCCTTATCTAGCGGAGTCTTATCTGGCCACTGGTCAGCCAGTCTCTCCAGCGCTCTGGAGTTTACATAGAAGACAATACGGGGGATCCGCTCTGACGAATGACTAGGGGTAGAAATGATTTGACCAATGAGATGCTGATAATTATTCCGACTTGCGCATGAGATAAAAGGGGGTTTATTTACAAATACACATATGCATACCGCCCAACTTTTTGAGATGAGAAAGAGGGACACTTAAGCCATGCCCCTGCCACACCCCTGATCACACCCCCGTCACAACCCTAGTCACGCACACCATAAAGATTTCATAAGAAAAATATGGTGTTTTATAATTCAAACCACACTGGTTCTTTCTATCCTGGTTCATTTTCCTTCATATTAACATTTTAAAATTAGTAATTTATAAATCTAAAGGATGGGAATAAAGTAGAGGGACAAAGTTCTGAAAGAGGGACAAATGAGGAGGAAAGAGGGACAGGGCTCCCAAAGAGGGACTGTCCCTCCAAAATAGGGACAGTTGGGAGCTATGCATATGTACAAGTTATGGCATATGAAATTATAAGTGTTAGGGAAAATGGGGAATTCTATCTACTTTAACCTCTCAACACACGTACATCATGCACCTGCTGAGCCCAGGAATCATCTCCGTAAATAGACCCTTTTAAATCCATGTCTCAGCATTGTAAGAGAGAAGATCTTCAAAATAGTTCATCTGATATATCAGCTGAAGAAGTCCCCTGCTCCATGGCTCAGAGCACCAGTTGGGGGTTGAAGCTAGTTCAATAGTCCATCTGTAGCAAGAACAGCTCTTGGACACACAGGTTCCTGTGACATCTCCAAACCTAGTATTGTAGAACATCTTTGGCAGGGGCGTTGCTAGGATCATAAGAGATCCGGGGCACTTTTTAGCACTCCAGCTGGAAAATGGGTGTGGTCATGCACCAGAATGTGGGTGTGGTCTTGGGCAGGGCCAAATTTACATGAACTTAACAGTGATCTAAGTAGATCACTGTTAAGTTCATGTAAATTTGGCCCTGCCCAAGACCACACCCACATTCTGGTGCATGACCACACCCAAAATGTTGGATGAAACCTCCTCTCCATTAATGCAAGGTTATCTGGCAGTCCCTCCATAGCATTCCCTGACTGTCTAGTGGACCCCCTGCCATGTTCCCACTGGCCTTCCATTGAGGCGCCACAACTTCTAGCATGCCTCCATAGAAGTACCACAGCTCCCTACATGCCCCCATAAAGGCACCACAGTGCCCAGCATGGAACCACAGCACCCTGTATGCCCACATAGAGGCACCACAGCACCCAGCATACCCCTGATTGATGCACCACAGCTCCCAGCCCCCCACCACAGAGGCACCACAGCTGACTCGGCCTGGGGGACATCCGGGGCATGTGCCACTAATCTTTGGGGCTAGCAAAGCCCCTGATATTTGGGGTAGGTGAACTTTAAAGCCAGATACTTACCTATGGAGAGGGAAGGCTCTGGGTTCTATAGAGCCTTCCCTCTCCTCTCCCGGTGCAGTTGGTGCAGCACTGTCCCCAGGAGCAGAATTTGACTAATTTAGTCAAATACTGCTTGCTCAGCTGCCGAAGGAGGCTTCGAAAAGTCTTGGGGAGCCTCTATCACGCACTCGCGACTGCGCTTTATGGAGCCGCCTGTCTTCGGGAGGACTCAGCTCCCGAAGACTTCTGAAGTCCCGTCCCGCGGGGGATTCAAACATGGGAGCCGGCGCTGCACCGAGGGCACTGGGAGAGGAGAGGAGAAGGCTCATTAGAACCCAGAGCCTTCCCTCTACTTAGGTAAGTATCTGCTGCATTCAAGATTTGATTTTTGATCTGAATCTTCTATTAGGAACCTCTGCCTAAATATCAGTATGGGCAGACTTTATCCTGTAGAATCTGCATTACAAAGAGTTCTTCTAAAGTATCGTCAGTGTCACTGTAATACATAACTTCTCTCTCAAGGGAAATGTTAGGATTTGTCAGAAGCTTTTGGAACATGACCTCCGCAAGATCTAATTTTATCTATGAGTCACTTCCACATATCCTGTGACTGTCCGAGACATAAGTTTGGTTAAACGAAACCCATAATTGGCCGGCGAAGGTGTGAAACTGACTAATTATCCCAGCTTGTTAGAATTCTGTTCAGCTCCGCTGCTTTGACTCTTATCTGGGAACATTTCTGAGTGCTGGAAGAGAGCCGCCGTGGTAATGCAGGCTTTTATGTCCTGCCGCTATCTCGAAACTGAAGCAACATTTTCTGTGCGTTCTGCATTATCTGAGACTGGTTTGTGGAGCTCAGATTGCTGTTTCTTCCTCCTTGCAGTACTTGAGCCATTGGTGGAGGTCTATTGAAAAGTACTGTGTGCCTTTTAACCACCTGTCTACGTTTGTCAACAAGTCATGTGTCCGTCTCCATGCACTTGTCTGCGCTGTGTGTCTGAACAATGCTTTTATTTATGATAGTGCTGAAATGATGTTGATGCTTCTTGCAATCTTTGCAATCTAACATTTAAAGAGGACCTTTGTCTGGAATAAGTCCATCACCCAGGGCACCAGGAAGCAAGGGGCGGGTAGCAGGCTGGCTAGTTAAACTGCCAAATATGTGGACCACAGCTGCAAGTGCCTGCCCAAGCTATTCCTAATGCCTGCGCTATCAGCGCACTCTGCTACAAACAGGAAAGTTTGTTGCGTCAGCACTGCTGATGAGATTGTGGATGAGGGTCTGTCTTAGGGCATCCTCCCTGTTAAATGTCTCTTCCTAGAAACCCTCTCCAAGCACTAATAGGGCTACCACACCCTTACTTTTCCAAGGCACAAAATGCACTCAACTATATTTTTTATTGTAACCAAATTGATTATAGCAGCAGTCTGGACCCCCCCGGGAAGCCTTGTATGATGCAGATGTATCTTCTTTTTCGAAAAGCTAAGGACTAGGTTGGAAGATGACATGACAAAATTCAACAAAACCTGGTCCCCACAGATTGATTATCTCTTAGGGCAAGAACGAGGATCTTGGGAAAGGGAACTCTAACCAACTATTCGTGTGCCGAACTTAACTGCATGTTAATTTTTTAACTGTGAATGACTCTTTACTATTAGGCTACAAACAGACAGATGAAACTGCCTCAGATTAATACGCCACTCCTTGTCCTCCTCTTCTTTACTTTTTTCCTCCTCTTTCTCAGCTTCTCTCTCTTCATCTCCCAACTCTGACCTCTCTCATATAGGTTATTACATGCACCTCCTCCTGTGCCCCCAGGGAACTATAAAAAGATACAATCCTTCTCAGGACTATCTCTCTGACTTAAAGCGGTATAAAACACTGACACTATTCAATAAACACATGTTTTCCTACTTTTTATATGCCATACGGTTATCATATTTACTTTTGTGCATAAATATTATTATTCATTTACAAATTATACATTCCCAAAGTACACTTTTTTTTTCAGAGAGCTGACTTTGCATTTTATTTACAACAGCTTTATTCATGTTCTAACATAAGCAGAAATGCTTTCTGATTGTCTGACTTTGTTCAGCAGAGCCTGCAGTGTCAGAGAAGTGTTTATTTACATTCCTCACTTTTTTTACAATTAAATATAAGGTAACATTATCTGCACTTTGGATGTGTCCAGCTTTGCTGGCAGGGAACTTCTAATGCTAGGTACACACTGAGATTTTCTGGTCAATTTACTGTCAGATCGATTATTTCCAACATGTTCGATTTGATTTCCGATCGATTTCCGAGCATTTTCAGATCGACTTCCTATTAAAGTGAACGGAAATCGTTCTAGTAAAAAAATGCTGTTCTAGTAAAGAAAAAAAAAATGCTGGTTGTATATAATATGCTGTAAATAATCTATTAGAGCAAAGAAGAAATGCTGGGTTATATTCCACCTTAAGGCCAATACCCACGGCACGATTTTTCCAAATGATTTTCCCCGCAATATCGCGCAACATCTGAGCTGAAAACTGTGGGTGCAACCATCTGGATATTCAACATTGATGAATGGGAGAGCGCAGTGGACAGATATAAAGATTTTTTTTTTTAAATTAATTCTTTGTCAACACCATACCAGCACAAAAAAATGCTATCCCTGTTCAAACCTCTATCTAGTTTTGAAACATTGTATACATTGGGCTTGATTCACAAAGCGGTGCTAACTGTTAGCACGCCTGTGAAAACCCCCTTAGCACGTCTAAACAAGCTTTTCGCGCATAAAACTTTACGCGCGCAAAACTTTATGCGCATAAAACTTTACGCGCGTACTGCACAGAGCGCAGGGCGCTCGCGCGAAGTGCCCATTAAAGCCTATGGGACTTAGCGCGCGTAAAACTTTGCGCGCGTAAAGTTAGTGCGCGATCTGATTGAGAAATCCGGTGCTAACCTACTTAGCACCCTGGTTAGCGCGTCTAAAGACTTTAGACGTGCTAAGTAGGATAGCACCGCTTTGTGAATCAAGCCCTTTGTGTTTCCCACATTAGTCTTTTTCTATGTGACTTGATGTTACCCATTAGTACAGTAAGCAGAAGGTCACTTCAGGTGTGTCCATGGGAACAAAAATATGCAGACACTGGAAGATCAGTACCATTATTGTTAATGGCGTAACTATGTACACTCATACACTAATACGCAGAGTTTTCCTGCTTATCCCACATAAATTCCTTTGGGGCATTTTGCACACGTGCCCCATTCAGTCCTACGGCACTTATTTTACCGGCATAAAGCGCCTGTTTCTTAACTAGTAAACAAGTAAACTGGGAAAATGAGCGCCTAAGAACACATGTGAATGAGTTGTTAATATATACAGTATACCGTATATTACCCTCTGGAATAATGGTTACTGTGCTGTAATGAAGACATGCTGTTGTGATGGATACAGGAGTATGAGATCATTCAATTTAAAAGTTTTCCGCTGAGATGAAAATGAATTGAAGAAAAACCACACGTTGCGACACTTGTAAATTAGTTTCTTTGTTGGGGGGAGGATTCCAGGTAGTAATTAATGTTAATTAGCTGGAAGACCTCCTATAACGGTTTTAAAACTTAATTTCCTTTTAAAGCCAGAAAAATGGCAACTAGAGGAATAGGTCCAGATGATGCAGCTACCTTAATTAAAGCCCATCGTTGTGCCCTTGTCTAAATATACCATCTGTAAGCTGAGTAAGCAGAGTGCCTTAAAGGGGAACCGTAGTGACATATAGTAGAATGTAGTAAATGATTCGGGAAATCTACTTTTATGTTAAGTATCCCAGTTTCAGCATCAGAAACACTTCCTATATCTCCATATTGCTGTATATTGATAATTAGGCCAGGTCTCATGGTGATGTCACAGCCTAGGCTGTTTAGCTATGCAGAATTCACTTCCTGGAGCATTCTGGGAGATCAGGTATTTTTTCTACTAGCTTCGGAACACTGAGTATACAAACATTCTGCAGAGACAGGTCTTCCCGGCACCGGCTGCGAGCCACACAGTGCCTGCTTTGGGCCCCACAGACCTTAATGTTATTATGGCTATAGTGGCACTGGGGGGAATTTAACTTAAAACACTGTAATTCATTGCGCTTCATTCAGCTACCCTTCATAGAGGAACTCTAAACAGCGTTGTGGGCAGCTGTGCACACAATAGACTCTCAGCCAAAATAGTGGTATTGTAGAGTGTATGCGCAAACCTTCAAACAGGTGTAAAGGTGACCTTGCAAAGCTGGTGACAATGCCTTACTTTGTGGCGGGCCTTGTAAATGAAATGAACTGCTTCAGCACTGATTGGCCGTGGTGCTGTGTCTATCCGCCCTGCACACACCCGCTCCTGCCACACCCCCTCCAGCCCTGCTGTGATTGGCCACAGCATTGACTGGTGGCGCATGCATGCAGCCAAATGCCGCTTATGGCAAGTGCAACATCCAGAGAGATGGTGCTTGCACTCCTGCCTGCGCAGCGTAATGCACGCCGCCAGCTAGTTGACAAGTATTTGGCGTATAGCACAACTCACGTACTTCCTTTTTTTCTGCATTTATCTGTAAATAGGTTTAGAAAGTAAGGTCGAGTACATGGAGTCCTGTGTCCTCATTACAATTCTCCAAGCGGAGTGCCGTCATTTCTATCCGCTGAACTCCATCAGCACCTCTTTATTACAGCGGCAGCATTTGCATGATGTTACCTGTCCCCGGCCGATCATTATCTCCAGCCTGTAGAACGCAGCTGCCGCTATTGACTCATCGGATTAATGGGAATTTTATGATGAAAAACAATTTGATCGCAGTGATTTTTATTTTTCCCCTTTGCGTTTGTCATCTCGCAGCACAATCTCGGGAAAAGAGAATGATAAATTGGCTCCCTTGTTAAATCATTAAACAGTGCGGCTAATTAAACACGGGATTAAGAGTGAACTTCTTTGATCCTTTTGTCAGTTGTATGACTTAATAAATACTCAGGCGCGGTCATTAAAAAGAGGCGCAAATGAGAGCTGATTACCATTTCTAATTATAGGAAGGGGGCAGGGATCCCGGGGATGTGCGGTCGTGATTGGAGGGGAATGTTTACGTCTTTCTTGCTTGGGTTAATCACTGACTGGCCCATGATTTATTTAATATGGAAGTGGGCTAGAGTCGTCGTCCTAGATTCTTTCAGACAGGATCTTTTTAATTGGCTGCTTGTCTTGTAAAGTCTCAGTGCAGAATTGGCACAGGTCACTGCTTGCTTTGGATTTCTTTTTCTAGGAAAGCTTATTATTTCCAACTTGACAGTTTAAAAGAGAGTTGCGTGTCTCCCAGACTTTACATCAACATTCTGTACCACTAAAAGTGGACGTTTTGTGTTTTGGGAATCTATTCATTTTGTCATATTAACAGTAAAGAGGAACCATAACCAAGGATTGAACTTAATTCCAATCAGTAGCTGATTCCCCCTTTCCCACGAGAAATCTATTCCTTTTCTAGAATAGCTCATCGGGGTGGGGTCTGTGTGGCTGATATTGTGGTGAAACCCCTCCCACAGTGTGATGTCATGAACTAGGTCCTGAGTTTCCTGTCTGTGAGCCTTGTTGCATTCTGGGAAATAATGGCTGTTTCTAACTGCCAAGCAACCAGTATCTCCCTCTTTGCATATGTATATCTATGAAAAAAAAAACTTTAAAGAGGAACTGTTGTGGATTTAAAATTTAAAACACATACAAATAAAAAGTACATTTCTTCCAGAGTAAAATGAGCCATAAATGACATTTCTCCTATGTTGCTGTCACTTACAGTAGGTAGTAGAAATCTGACAGAACCGACAGGTTTTGGGTTAGTCCATCTCTTCATGGGGGATTCTCAGCATGGCCTTTATTCTTTATAAAAACACTAGTAGACCTAAGCCCGTTTAAAAAACGGGCTCTAGGTCTGTGTTTAAACCCCTCCCCCTTCCCACCCATTCTCCCGTCACCGCCGCCACTGCCGCACATTCACCGTGCATGCTGTGTCCGCCGTGCGCCTGGCCACCCAGCCCCCTGTCTGTCCTGCTCCCGTCCAACGGCTGTCCCTGCGGCACATGCGCAGGAGCACGCAGGGACATGGAACGCAGAGACAGTAGGGTTTTATTATAGAGGATTCTCTAAAAAAAGATTTATACAAAGATGCTGACCAGCCTCCCTGCTTACCGTACACTTTTTTGGCAGTTGGACGTAGTAACTGCCATTCACTAAGTGCTTTTAAAAATAAATAAAACCCTGAGAACCTCCAATGAGAAGATGGGCTCGTCCAAAATCTGTCGGTAATGTCTACTACTTACTGTAAGTGACAGCAACATAGGAGAAAAGTAATTTATGGCTCACTCCGGAAGAAACGTACTTCTAATTTCAATAGTTTTTATTGAAGAAACGTACTTCTTATTTGTATATGTTAACATGTGTTTTAAATTTTAAGATTTTCGCGACAGAGGTCCTTTAAGACTTAAAGAGAACCTGTACTGAGTAAAAATATTTAAAATGAACAAATGAGGTAACTTCAAATGAACATTACATAGTTACCTTGCCATCAGTTCCTCTCAGAAGCTCACCATTTTCTTCTGACAATAATCCTTTCCAATTCTGACAATATTTTGTCAGATCTGAAATATATCAGTTGCTTTCAGTAAAATATCAGTTGCTGTCAGTTACTTCTGAGAGGAAAACTGATGTACCAGGTAATGTCCAAGTTTCCCTTTGGCTCAAGTGGGTAATTGTGAGAAAACGCGGAAAAGCCGCCGCGTGTACTGGCGGCAAGGCGGCTGATTCCGCGTCCAGCGCGGCGGTTTGTCCGCAGCAGCGTGCGTCTGGTGTGGCTGGGTCTGTTAGTTCACACAGGTTGAGGAATACGCGCGCGTGAAATGAGAGGCAGAACCTTTATGACAAACAAAGAGGGATCAGCTGACCAGGTTGGTCAGCTGACCTCAAGGGTAGTGACTATTGGTTGATCACTGATGGGCGGCGCTAGAGAGCGCTGCTCTATATATAGTCACTGCTGGTCAGTCTCAGGTTGTCTGCCATTGCGAACACTTATGTGGAAGCACTCAGACCGTAGTCAGATTCCACAGTGTGTTAGAACCAGGAGGACCTGGGAATTCACACTGAGCCAGATTACTTCTGTGTATTTATTCTGTTATACTTCAGACTAGTTCCAGGGTGTCGAGACCATGGACCTCACACCCAAGATTAGGAACTCTGTGTTATCATTCTGTTATACTTCAGACTAGTTCCAGGGTGTCGAGACCACGGACCTCACACCCAAGATTAGGAACTCTGTGTTATCATTCTGTTATACTTCAGACTAGTTCCAGGGTGTCAAGACCACGGACCTCACACCCAAGATTAGGAACTCTGTGTTATCACTCTGTTATACTTCAGACTAGTTCCAGGGTGTCGAGACCACGGACCTCACACCCAAGTCTAGGGATACTCTGTACCATCACATTATATTCCAGACTAGTTCCCGGGTGTAGAGACCATGGACCTTACACCCAAGACTAGGCATTGTTGTATCTGTTATGACCTTTTGCATTCCTGACTATCCCTCTGCTTTCTGATTCGATACCTACGTATATCTGATTTCCTGTTGCCAAACCCTGCCTGCCTTGGATACCGAATCAGTCTTCTGTCTTTGTACTTTATCTGTCTGTGTGTTGCCGACCTGGCTTGCCCGACCTCGAGAGCTATCTCTCTCTTTAAGAGATAGTCTCCAGACCTGCTAGTGACATCCACCTTCAGGTGTCACTCACTCACAGGTCCTTCCTACCTGCACCCTGGGACTCCGCCCACTGGGAGGTCTCAGGCTGCTGGAAGGTTGTTGTACTTCCCTAAGGCAGTATCGCCTGTACTGCCAGAGACCACCTGCTCCTCGGGTGGTCCTACTCAAAGTCATTACTGTTGCACCAAACACTCACACTATAAAGGTGTCCAGAGGTTAGTTATACTTTGGATTATCGGTGATTCTGCAGATCATCAATAATCAGGTATAATCTGTATTCTTGGTGATACTGCAGATCGCCAATAATCAGATTCTCTCTGTGTGCTGACACCGATCGTTACAGTGATGTTACAGTTTTACTGTGTGCTGACCAAAAAGCTGTTATGGGTAATGGTCATTTTCAAAATGGCGGACGGAAAATTCCCTAGATCACAGTGAACAAACAGGACGCGAGACAGGAGAAAGTCACTGATGAGTAGACTTGTGTATGCTTATTTTGACTTTTAATTTTCAGTTCAGGTTTTCTTTAAGCAGTTGCTCTCAGTTATAACGGAAAGGACAACTGATTTTCAAAGCAATGCCCATGTTTTCCTATGGCACAGTTCACACTTAACGCAATTTAACTGAAATCTTTTTCACAATGCACTGCTATGGAGAAGAAGAAAAAACATGCACCAACTGATTACGTGTAAATGGGGCCTTAGCCTATCGCATTTTTAAGGGGTGTGGTTATAGATAATGGCAGTTGATGCTGTCTGTTTTTTTCATGTTTGCCAACAGTAAAGATGATCACATGTAGGCTGATTGCGGATCAAACAATATGAACAAATGACATGGCAACTATCAATCATTTCTTGATCTCTCTTCTCACTTTAACTTCTCACTTTGCAATGTATTGATCCCCCCCCTTTCGCTAAAGTTCCTTGTTAAAGTGAACCTTAAGTCAGAAAAAAAAAATTAGTTTTACTCACCTGGGGCTTCTACCAGCCCCCTGCAGCAGTCCTGTGCCCTTGCAGCCACTTACTAATCCTCTGGTCCGCCGCTGCCAGCTAGTTTCGTTTTTGCCGACAGGCTCGTCAGGACTGGCCACGCGTAGCTTTTTCCGCATTCCTGACTGCAATTAGCGCTATTGCGGGCCGCAACGCGTACAAAAATACGCGTTGCCGCATATCTATGTGTTCGTAATGTGGCAACGCGTATTTTTTTTTGGTACGCGTTGCGGCCCGCAATAGCGCTAATTACAGTCGGGAATGCGGAAAAAGCTACGCGTGGCCAGTCCTGACGGGCCTGTCGGCAGAAACGAAACTAGCTGGCAGGGGGGGACCAGAGGATTAGTGAGTGGCTGCGAGGGCACAGGAGGGCTGCAGGGGGCTGGTAGAAGCCCCAGGTGAGTAAAACTCATTTTTTTTCTGGCTTAAGTGTTTCTTTAACTCTCCCAGCATGCATCTTGTTGGTCACAATATCTTTGGCATAATCACATGATTAGAAGCACAGCAAATATTTTTTTAGCTATTTTTTT
Organism: Hyperolius riggenbachi; assembly: GCF_040937935.1. Taxonomy (NCBI): domain Eukaryota; kingdom Metazoa; phylum Chordata; class Amphibia; order Anura; family Hyperoliidae; genus Hyperolius; species Hyperolius riggenbachi. The sequence goes on along the minus strand of NC_090651.1, from coordinate 43,230,965 downwards.
TTCTACATTAATAGGTAAAGATATGTATGTGACAATTTAGGGACATCAGGACTAAAGAAGAAAACAAAAAACTGAACCTGACAGATGGGCTGATTACTGGACACAGGCTTCACACAAAACTGACCGCAGAGCACATCGATTGCCGCAGCTTGCAGTAAAAGATGAACTACAAATCCCAGCTACCCAGTAAATTAAAGACTAGTATTAAAAAGTCTGAGTATGTGCTACTGTTATCTGGGACTGTCTACTAGATGAACAAGAAGTCCACAATCCATGTCCAGTTCAGCACAACCGATAACCTACAAGTCTCAGTAGAGTTAAAGTCCTAAGCAGGATAAGGGATGGAAAACAAGTCTTGGCAGTGTCAGTAACAAGATTAGGCTCCATAATCCATATTCACGTCCGCACAGCCCCGCAACTACAAGATTCAGTGGAGATACAGCCCTCGGCAGGATTCTAGGTGAACATAGCGTCCTGGACGAAAACTAAGCAAGCCAAAATAGCACTAGCCATTACATTACTATGAAGTTTCAATTTCATCTGTAGTCTAAAGCAGCCTTTCTCAACATTTTTAGGGTTGAGGAAGCTCCTACACAATTTTTGGGACCTTAGGGAACCGCTGCATAAAAATAACAGTTACAAATCACACCACTTTTATGAGTTTTCCTCTCTATTTACTTATTTACCCTTTTTCTTTAACAATAGTACTACTGTATTGTCAAATGCAGCATTCACCTCCACATATGACAGGCAGCAATCACCCCCACATTTGAAATGCAGCAAAAACCACCACTTATAAAATGCATCAAACACCTCCCCATATGAATTTAGCATTCATCCCCACTTATGATGCACCAATGTTTAGGCACATAAGAAGAGCAGTATTACCCCCACACATGAGATGCAGTAATCTCCACCATATATGAGATGCAATAATCACCTCACATATGGTATGCAGCATTTACCCCATCATAAGAAATGCAGCCATCAACTTCCATATAAAAGGCATTCATTATCCACCACACAAAAAAATCAGTACTTGCACACAGGTATGTACCAAATATCCCCCACATATGATATGCAGCATTTACCCCACGTATGAAATTTAGCAATCACCCCCTAACAATATGCCAATCAGATGATTGATCCAGGGATTTTATCTGATTGCCATCTGGAGTCAGGAAGGAATTTTTCCCTTTTGGGGCTAATTGGACCATGCCTTGTGGGTTTTTTTTTGCCTTCCTCTGGATCAACAGGGGTATGTGGGGGACGGGCTGGAGTTGTACTTTGTACTGGTTGAACTCGATGGACGTATGTCTTTTTTCAACCAAAATAACTATGTATGTAACTATGTAACTATGTAAATAGACTCTTTAAAAAACAAAACACCAGGAAAGCAATGGGGCCAGACGCTATCTCTGCGAAATGCTTGAATCTCTGTGCCGACCAATTAGCGCCTGTATTTACAGACATATTCAAAGCATCTCTAGAACTCTCAATTGTTCCTGAGTGCTTTAAAAGCTCAACTATTGTACAAATTAAAAAAAAAAAAAAAACCTACATGTTTAAATGATTACAGTCATGAAAGCATTTGAAAAACTAATAATGACTTATCTGAAATCCATCACAGATCCCCTGCTGGACTCTTTGCAATTTGCCTACAGGCCTAACAGATCCGCAGACGATGCCGTGAACATGTGTATGCATTATGTACTACAGCATTTAGATATCCCAGGAACCTACACCAGGATTTTATTTATAGATTTCAGCTCTGCATTTAATACCATAATTCCATCACTGCTGCACAGCAAGCTCTCCCAGCTACACATACCTGAATCCATCTGCAAATGGATAACCGACTTCTTAACCGATAGGAGACAGCGTGTTAGACTTGGTAAACTCACATCAAGCTCTCTGACAGTCAGTACTGGTGCACCCCAGGGCTGTGTGCTTTCCCCACTGCTCTACTCACTTTACACCAATGATTGCATCTCCACAGATCCATCTGTTAAGGTTCTGAAGTTTGCAGACGACACAGCAGTTGTTGGTCTCATTCAAAACGGGGATGAGTCTGCATACAGGCATGTGGTGGGACAGCTTTCCTCCTGGTGCAGCAGCAACAACTTGGAACTAAATGCTCTCAAAACCATGGAGATGATAATAGACTTTAGGAGATCTCCCCCCCAGCACCTCCCCTTAACCATAAATGGATACACAATAACCCAGGTAGAGTCATTCAAGTTTCTTGGGTCCACGATCTCACACAACCTAAAATGGGACAACAACACTGCCACTATTGTCAAGAAAGCACAACAGAGGATGTACCATCTACGGCAGCTGAAAAAGTTTGGCCTACCTCAAAATCTAATGGTGCAGTTCTACACTGCAATCATCAAATCCACCATAACATCATTTATGACTGTATGGTTCAGCTCCTGCTCAGCATTAGAAAAGGGGAGGCTGCAGCGCATCATCCGAACAGCGGAAAAGATAATTGGCTGTAGCTTACCTTCCCTGCAGGATCTTTACGCTAGCAGGTGCAGAAAGAGAGCAACCAAAATTGCCTCTGACCCCTCTAACCCAGCTCACTCCATCTTCCAGCGCATGCCTTCAGGAGTAAGATTCCGGTCAATCGCTACCAAAACCTCTAGACACAGGAACAGTTTTTTTCCTCAAGCGGTAGCCATACTTAATGCTGAACCACGTTAGAGCTGCTAGGACTTGAAAGTAATCAGCACAGATCTGAAAATGAACAATTCTCACATTGCTTACTGCCACTATACTTATAATGTCCTTAACTTGTAATATTCACACTGTCTATCCTTGTATTGTTTTTGTTTGTGTTTGTTAAGCAACTGCCAAGACAAATTCCTTGTAGGTGCATTTTACTTGGCGAAATAAAATTGATTCTGATTCTGATAAGAAACCTACCTAAATTGCCTCTGTAACTGGTGCTCAGTGTGTGTGTGTGTGTGTGTGTGTGTGGAAGGGGGGGGGGGGGGTAAACAAACCTGCTACCATTCACTTACTTTGCTTCTCTCTACTCTTCTGTGTCTTCTCCTCTCCTTCTCTTGGGCCTCCATGCTGCCTCTCATCTGCTGCCTCTTCATCTTCTGCCTCTTCATCTTCTGCTTTGCTGCCTCTTCTTATTTCCTTTATAATTGCCATCTTCTTCTGTTGCCATCTTCTATTATGCTGTCACACTCACCGCTACTCTTTTGCCATCTTCAAACCAGGCACACAAAACACACCTGACAATAAGAGGACTTGTTAATGTGCCACATATTAAACCAATCCGCTGGTCGCATCAGTGGTGTAGCGGGACTTCTTTGTCCCCGGAAAAAGGAGAAAGCAGGACTAATAACTGTAACAAATGCAAAAAAGTTTCTAAGTGGGTTTTGGTGTTTGTAGGATGGGAAGTTTTCTTGTGAGGTACCTTTTGTTAACTGTTAGCCTTATGAGGTTTGGTAGTATGGGTTTAGAGGGGGAGAGGGGAGGAGGTTTTTGAGTTTAGTTATGTATGTTTTTTTTTTTTTTTCTAGTATGATAAATATGGAGGGAAGAGGGGAAGGAGCACTGAGCATATGTTGTATATGGAGGTATCCTGTTCTTTTCAATAACATTTAATTAAATGAAGAAAAGTTTCTACTGTATCCCGGTTGGGGGAGTGGAATTGAAGGGATTGCTTAATTTATTAAAAAAAATGGAGTAGACCTTTTTTGTGTTTGATCTGCATTTTTAAAGCACTTATAAAGCAACTAAAATCAAAGGGCTTGCATTCTGAATACACTGTGTTGACCTATGTTAAAAATATGTTCAGAGTAGCGTTTGGCTTGAGTTTTTCCTACAGCAGACTGTCCTACTATGTTATCTTTGGTGCCAGTGGATGGCTGACAGGCTGAGACCAAATACATTCCAAACACAATTCAGAAGCATCCAGAATCCATTACATTCACAATGTATTTACATAAACATTACCGTACACAGAATCTAATGCCTTTGTGTCTAGATAGAGACAATGCGGCTTTGACTGATTGGCCTCCTAGGAACTGCACTCATGTCATCTAGCGATGATGGGCAGATTTGACCAAGAGAAAGATCTCTTTCTGATCTTAACTGTTCCTCAGAGGAGTTCACAATCTAATGATCTTATCATAGTTAAAGGTAACCAGAGACTAAGCACCCTCATGTATTTTACCATATATATCAGTGGAAAAACATTAGAGAAAACACCTACCCTGCTCTCTGTTTCATTGTTTACTGCTCAGATTGCTTCTTATCAGCCCTGATAAAATCCCTGACTCAGCATTCAGTCTGGCGTTGTTTAGGAATCTTTATAGCTGAGTCTGTCTTCTGTGCTGTCTTTTCAAGCCCAAGCCTGCCCCCTTGTGGCTCTGCTCAGGAATCATTGTAGCTGAGTCATTATAGCAAAGCCAGACTGAATGCTCAGTCAGGGATTTTATCTGGGCTGATAAGAAGCAATCTGAACAGAAAATAATACAACAGAGAGCAGAGTAGGTGTTTTCTCTAATGCTCCTTCTAATATATATGGTAAAATACATGAGGATGCTTCGTCTCTGGTTCACTTTAAAAGCTTATGGTGAACCGGAAGTCATCGTAGTGTGTAAGGGGCTACAATGGTCCAAAAAGCCTCCTTACTAAAATGCTATGGAAAACAAAAGTTTTCTTTCTTAAAACAGGAAGAATTTGCGATAATTCAGGTTGGAGTGAGCTTGAGATGTCTCTCAGAGCAACACTGCTGAATATATGCAAATCAACCATTGTTGCCCTTAGAAGCTAAACACACCTCCAGATCCGCTGGAATGCAGTGATGTGCCAGCTTGTAATTAGTACAGAGCCATAATATTCCAACTTGCTGTTATTATAGTTACAGTCTGATATTCCTACCATGGAATATTATGTACATATGCTTGATTTACATGCCTCAATGTGATCATTAGTGATTGTGTCAGGTGAAAATCTAATGTGGGTACAAGTGACCTGCAATGTCCATGCGGATGGATTGTTCTACTGTTGTTGCCCCCAAAGCAGGACTCTGCATGTCCGCCCTTTTCCCCTTCACTATCCTCGATAGAACAGGACAAGCTGCTGAGATAGTTAAAGAACAACTGTAGTGGGAGGACTATGGAGGCTGCCATATTTATTTCCTTATAAACAATGCCAGGTGCCTGGCAGCCCTGCTGATCTATTTGGCTGCAGTAGTGTCTGACTCACACCAGAAACAAGCATGCAGCTGATCTTGTCAGATCTGACAATAATGCCAGAAACACCTGATCTGCTACATGCTTGTTCAGGGTCTATGGCTAAAAGTATTAGAGGCAGAGGATCATCAAGACATCATTAATCATTAATTAACCTGCCTGGCGTTCTGAATCCCCACGGCCGCGGGTGGTTATTTTAACCTAATTTTTTTTTATCATGTAGCTAGCCTAGCGCTAGCTACATGATTCCCCCCTCCCTGATTCCTCCCTCCCACCCTTCCGATCGCCGCCAGCGATCCATCATGATCATGCCCATCAGGAAATCCCGTTCTGAATGGGATTTCCTTCAGGGCTTCCCCCATCGCCATGGCGACGATCGGAATGACGTCAGAGGGAGTCCCGATCCACCCCTCAGTGCTGCCTGGCACTGATTGGCCAGGCTGCGCTCGGGGGGGGGGGGGGGGGGGGGTGTTACGCGATAGGTAGCAGCGCATCGGCGGCGAGCGTTGGCGATCGGAGAAACACGCAGCTAGAGCAATCCACCGCAGTGTTACTGGACGAGCTAAGCTCGTCCGTAACGCCCAGGTGGTTAAAGTGAATGTTAATGAAAACAGACAGATACTCACCTATGGGGAAGGAAGGCTCTGGGTCCTACAGAGCATTCCTGTTCCTCGTATGGTCCCCGCGTTCCAGCGCTGTTACCTCAACAACAGTATACGACCGATAGGTTGAATACTGCTCTCTTCCACTGGGGGAGGCTTTGGAAGTTTTTAGGAGCCTGGGTGCTCCCGAAGACAGGCGGCTCAATACTGCATATTCGCTACCCCGCTCCCTCGCACTCTAACGCACGCACAGTACAGAGCCGTTCGTCTTTAAGAGTACTTGGGCTCCCAAAGGCTTCTGAAGCCTCCCCCAGTGGCAGAGAGCAGTATGTGACTGATCGGTCGGATACTAATAATGGTGTGGGAACGCGGGGACCGTGAGGAAAAATGGAGGCTCTGTAGGACCCAGAGCCTTCCTTCTCCATCGGTGAGTATCTGGTGTTTTTTTTTCTTTTCGCTTAACATTAGCTTTAAAGAGACACTGAAGTGAAAAAAATTATGGTATAATGATATAGTTGTGTAGTACGGATAATTACTAGTATTTAGAGTATTAGAAGCAACATTGCATCATTCTCTTATATTTGCAGTTTACACACTACTCGGCATTCTAAATGATTTTACAGAGCAGGCTGTGAACTTTTGAACTGTTCTCTGCAGAAGAAAAAAACAATACAATGAGAGTGCTCTGCAACTTTGGAAGTCGTGGAGATCAGTGGCTCTTTTGCATAGATAACAACTGGAGTTTCTTAACTCTTCCTGTACTGGAAACAATATTAGACTCATATCTGTGCTCCTAATGTTTTATTTCTTAGCTGTACTACACATACAAATCATTATATCGTAAATTATTTTTTTTTGCTTCAGTGTCTCTTTAAAAGGAAATAAATATGACAGCCTTCATATCCCTCTCGCTTCAGTTGTCCTTTATTAAGCATTAATAAATTACTATTGATCATTTTGAGTGACAGTTATTGAAAGAGCATACATAACTTAAAAATCAACAATAAAAAGGGGTTTTTTTGCACTGTCACTGGCACTGCACATAAAAGGCAACAATTAGAGAATGACTTGTGAGGGTTTTAGAATGAATGTAACTGATAACTGTGTCAAGTATTCACCTCTCTCTCAAGTGCTTTGTGAGCAGTGTCAGAGGTCACGTACATGCACCATTTTCAGTTTCCTTTTTCTCCTGCTATTGGGACTTGATAAAATCCTGTAACTGCAACTACTTGTTATTGTAAGCAGCCAGAGATGTCTATCCTTCTTGGCTGCTTTGCACAGCATCAGCATGAAGAAATGGGTCAGGAATGTCACAGGACTGGAAGTTGTAGCAGTTACTTATTTGCTGTCTGTATTTTGCCCACATAGCTGCTTCTGTGGAGCCAGGAAATTAGTGATTTGTGCAGGAGACGAATGCAAGTGTCAGGAAGGTAGCTTATAGAAAGCTGCTATCACTCTACTTCTTCGTCACCTGGGATCGGACAGAGTCGAGAGAGGCTCCAGCCTCAGGGCGCAGTGTAGGAGGGGGCGCACAACTCACTCAGCTATCATTCCTCTATTGTGTTTGAAGCAGAGAGTAATAAGGAAAGGGGATACATTGCAGTGACTGCAAGCCAGATTACTAGAGATTAAGGTGTTGGGGGCTCTGGGGCGCCTCTTATGGTGGCCATACATGGTACAATTTTTTCATACAATCTTACCATTTCTATGTAATATAAGGGAACTGCCTAAATTATCCTTTCAGTATATTCACTTAATTTACCCTTATACTACATAGAAATTGTAAGATTGTATGAAAAAATTGTACCATGTATGGCCACCATTAGTCTAATAGCAATCAGTCATTGACAGCTGGGGTAGGAGGGATGGAGGGGCACTCTTTGGTGTCTCAGTCTTGGGTGCTGGAGGACTTTGTCCCGGCTCTGTATGTCCCCAATTAACTAAACATTTCACTTAGAAGAGAAAAAAAATCAGTATACTTGTTTGTAGCTAATCAAAGAAATGTGACACAGTGTTCATGTGAAGGAAGGTCCACGTATACCCAGTAGAGTGAACCGCTTGTCGTGGTGTAAAAAAGCTGTGTACGAGTGCCTTGGGTTTACTGGGCATGTGTGGACCTTACCAGCACATACCCAGTTTGAATGCATTTATTCATGGCCAGATTTGAAGCCATAAGATGGAACGGTGGTCTCCATAAGAATGAGGTAAGTAACTTTTTCCCCTCTTCACTTCAGGTTTGCTTTAAAGAGAAACTGAAGTCTCTTTTTTACATTATTTTCTTATCCAGTCCTCTTCAGTATTAAATTCTATGCGGATTCGCCGCATTCCCGAGAGATTTATGGCCCAGAAATAGCCCTGCAAAGTTCCAGGGCTCACAGATTTTTCTTCCTGGTAGAGGTAGAGCTGTGCGCAGTAGCTCTGCCTCCTCTCCAGTCGATCTTTGCCTCTCCCCGCCCCTCTCAGTCTTCTTTCACTGAGAGGGGCGGGGAGAGGCGGAGATTGACTGGAGAGGAGGCAGAGCTACTGCACACAGCTCTGCCTCCCCCGGGCAGCAAAATCTGCGACCTGCAAAGTCTTGGAACTTTGCAGGGCTATTTCTGGGCCATAATAACTCGTTCTGCCGCGGGGATGCAGCGAATCAGCTTAGAATTTAATGCTGAAGAGCACTGGATAAGAAAGGTAAAAAAAGAGACTTCATTGTCTCTTTAAAGGACTCACAGGGCCAGATATTAAATCCAGTTTTACTTACCTGGGGCTTCTTCCAGCCCCTAAAAGTCATTTAGGTCCCTCGGTGCAGCTCCGGTCCTCTCTGGGGTCTCGCTGGCAGCCTCTAACTATTTCCTTCTGTGCAGTATGCTCCTAATGACGTGAACGCGTTTATGCGCTGGCACTCACATGTGCAGAAGGCGCTGACCCATCGGGGATCGGCGATTCTTACAGGCTGCCAGCCGCACCCCAGAAAGGACTGGAGCTTCGCCGAGTGACCCAAGTGACTTCTAGGGGTTCGAAGAAGCCCCAGGTAAGTAAAACTAGATTTAATATCTGGCCTCGTGAGTCCTTTCAATTATAATATTTATGGTTGCCTTATGCAGAATGGCTGCTGCTGAACTCTCTGCCTGGCAGCAGCTGTTGATGGAAATCATACTTGAATAAACACCGGACTACGCCCATATAAGGCTATCTCATCTATTTGCATTATTGATCAGGCAGTACTTTCACAGCGTTCTTCACAGAAAGCTTTGAAAGTACCGTGACTCTTTAAAAGTGGCCCTAATCAATAGTACAAGTATATTAAGTTATTGATCTCTACTCCTGTAGAGATGAATGAGAAGATGGAAGAGGCTTGCTGTTTATGAACAGCTTCAGCTCAAAGCATTCTCTGCCCTCCTTGTCTGCACCTGCCGTCCCAGGCTTTGCTAGCAATAGACTGACACTGACACCTACGCTAAGTATCCCAGGATGCAAAGAGCAGCTTATTAACTGCAGATCACAAAGCAAGTCCAGAAGCTCTGCAGCTTCTGTCCAGAGAAAAGGGGTGGGTCTGATGACTCACTTCCTGCGCAGTTTTCAGTGTATGTCCAGCAATATTGCAGATGAACCTCAGATATTTTCAATCACACAAGCAGACTGGTTAGTGTGAATTTGACATTAGATAGATAGATAGATTTAATCAGAGAAATTAATAGCTTTCTCCCTGCAGAACTCTGTTCTGTCACTATAACTGCAAGGAAGAATTATTTGAATGCAATATAGCCTTGCCAGCTCATCATGTCAAACTGCTGCCACAATTGAGATTCTACACTGCCCTGGTGATATTTAGCTAAACGGCCCATTTTGGAGGCCTAACCAAGCCCCTCCCACTCACACTATGCCTCAGCCTGCCATGCCCCTCCCACTCATAACTTGCCTCTGCCTGCCATGCCCTGCCTCTCCTACTTATAACATGCCTCTGCCTACCATGCCTCTCCCACTCATAACTTGCCTCTGCCTGCCATGCCCTTACCACTCAGACCTTGCCTCTGCCTACCATGCCACTCCCACTCATACCATACCTCTGGCTACCATGCCCCTCCCGCTCGTAGCATGCCTCTGCCTGCCTTGTCCCTCCCACTCATACCATGCCTCTGCCTGATGTGCCCCTCCCACTTATACCATGCCACTGTCTGACATGCTCCTCCCACTCATACCATGTCGCTGCCTGCCATGCCCCTCCCACACATACCATGCCTCAGCCTGCCATGCCCCTCCCATGGTAACTAAATCCCCTCTTGCCCACCTGTTGATGACATTGCCTGGCCTCTACACCAGCCTGAAGGCCAGGCTCCTGTCAGATGGTGGGAGTAGGCAACTCCACAGTCACATTCTAATCAGATAGTATAGGTGCCACAGTAACCTGCTACAGGGTCTCTTTAAAAACATTACCATGAATTACAATCCTGCTAAGGTGGAATTAATTAATTACATACATTTTTTAATGAAAATTTACATTCTTTTTTTTAATAAAATAAGTAAAATACTTTGCCAGAATTACTTGAACAGTCTTGACTATGTTTTTCCTCCGGACGTAGCGAATGAGTGTATTAGAGAGAAACAAATTAATCCTCTTTTCTGTCAACAAGAAGGATGTTTAATCGATGGCCTGACTGTCTGAGAGAGAATTCCTCTTGTCACTCCTGATCCCGCTGACTTTAATCCATTTGTCTTCCAGCGCTGCAAAACTTTCATTAATTAAAATTTTAAAAAGAGCAACGCACGTCTCATGCTAGATGGGCAGCTTACTGCTGCTCACATCAGCGGGGATAATAAGGAGAAATCGCTGCTGAGAAAGAGATTGGAGAATGGGACTCAGGGCCTTGCTGTCTTCCTTTCCTTCTAACGCTGTAGCAGGGGCGTAGCAATACACCCTGCAAGGGATGCAGGGGGGCCCAGAAGCCACAAGGGGCCCTGTCCTGAGAGACTGACAACTAAAGGCTAGGAGAGAAAAAGAAAACATTCTGCTCTCTGCCCAATTGTTCTAATGACTGCATCTGCTCAGCCACTGATAAGGAATCATACAAAGTTTTGCAGACACAGATTTGTTGACAGCCCCTATTCAGTGTTCAGCAGGATCGTGTGTACAGCGCTGTTCTTCCCCCAGCCTCTCCAACCCCTTCCCAAATGCTGAGCCCTTTAGTGATGCTTGAGGAGTCTGGGCATGGAGAGAAAAGGCTTTCTGCACTCCGCACGATTGTTGTAATGACTGCATCTGCTCAGCCACTGATAAGGAATAATACAAAGTTTTGCAGACACAGATTTGTTGACAGCCCCTATTCAGTGTTCAGCAGGATCGTGTGTACAGCGCTGTTCTTCCCCCAGCCTCTCCAACTACTTCCCAAATGCTGAGCCCTTTAGTGATGCTTGAGGAGTCTGGGCATGGAGAGAAAAGGCTTTCTGCACTCCGCACGATTGTTGTAATAACTGCATCTGCTCAGCCACTGATAAGGAATCATACAAAGTTTTGCAGATAAAGATTTGTAGACAGTCCCTATTCAGTGTGCAGCAGGCTCTTGTGTACAGCGCCCAGCCCCCAACCTCTCTGCCCTTGACCAAGTGCTGTGTACTGTAGTGATAAGTCTGCAGAGCCAGTTCTGCTTCATCAGAGATAGATACAGTGAGTGTAATAAGCTGAGGCTGGGAGCAGTTTGGTGGGAGAGGGCCTCATCCAAAGTTTTGCAGAGGGCCCAGTGATTTCTAGTTACGCCCCTGCTCTGTAGTTAGAGACTACACACACTAGAGCAGGGGCATCAAGCTCTAATACACAGTGGGTCAAAGTTGAAAACAGGAACCATATTGCTAGCCAACCTCGGTGTCGAGTGGCGCTCCTCCCTCTCCTATACAGTTTCCTGATGTCTAGTGGACCCCTCCATCCCTTTTACAATTCCCTGGCATCAATTGTCCCCCTTCCTCATACAGTTCCCCAGTGTCTAGTGTTCCTCCTCCCTCCCCATACAGTTCTCTGGTATCTACTGGTCCTCCCTCGTCTATACAGTTCCCAGATGAGTACACATCGCTGTGTGCGAGAGGAGGCTGACTCCCCCTTCCAATAAAGGAATTTCTACACAGCAGCAAACAGATTTTTTCCTCTGAGCAAACATTGCCTTGATAAAGGGGACCTAAGTGGCTCCGAAACATTGGCCATATGCTTTTACACGGAACCAATAAAGATTTACTTTGGATGTGCCAGCTCTTTCTTCTATTGAATATTGCATAAAGGGTGTCATTCTTCTTTTCCAGCAATTGCACTCCCCTTGAAGAGAACCTGAGGGGGCATGAAAATTGTAAAAAAAACTAAACAAAAACATACTATCTGCTCCACCCCCCCTTCTGGCTGAATCTGCTCCACTCCCCGCTGCTCTCCATGGCCCCATTCATCCTCCACAGCCGGTGTAACCGCTGATCACTGGAGGAAGTGATCTAAGAGGGCTGCGACCCGGAAGTACTTCCTGGGTCACGGTTTAGTGCTGATTGGAGGAAGCGGGCGGAGGCAGGGCAGCGAGGTGACGGAGGCGGGGGAGCAAGGCAAGGGAGCCAGCTGAAGGAGGTGGGGGAGAGAGGTGACTGAGGCGGGGGAGCAAGGTGATGAAGATGGGGGAGAGAGGTGACAGAGGCACGGGAGCGAGGTGATGGAGGCGGGGGAGCAAGGTGATGAAGACGGGGGAGAGAGGTGACAGAGACGGGGAAGCGAGGTGATGGAGGCGGAGGAGAGAGGTGAGTGATGGCTGGAAGGGACAAAAGGAGGCTAGCGACAATCAGCTTGTCGCTAGCTTTGAGGGGGGACAGCAGAGCCCGGAGGAGATGACCGCAGCACCAGAAGGACACACAGACATGTCATCCGGCAGATAACATTCCTCTGTGTCCTATAACCTATATAACTATCCACCTCGGGTACACTTTAAGGACAAAGGGTTTGATCCTTTAGTGTGTGTGAGACAATACAGCAAATATGTGAAGGTGATCAGGCCTCTCTGCATAGAGGGTGCGGGGACAGGGAGGCCGGCTCCTTTGGTGTAACTCAGGCTGGCAGAGAGGCTTCCGCTGCGGTGACACAGCACAGTGTCATATTTGATTTGGGATTGTGACATGCTGGTGGCAGGAGAAATTACTGTGCATTACTCTGACTCCTCAGCCCCATCAGCCGTGTCACTGGAGGAGAAGCCTCTGACTGCTTAATAAGACATGACAGGGTTCAGCGGAGGCCCCGGCCGCCTTTACCTTTGTGTGCTGGTGTCGTGCAGTGTAGCTGGGTCATTCGAGGTGACGTTTATTTCATAGGCTGGGGAGGTCACGTGACGTGTAAGTGCTGCAGGTGAGGAGAATAACGTTGTGTACCAAATATTAAAGGAACTCTGCAGTGACAGGAACATGGCTCCTAGTTGCACAACGCGTGCTACCTTGCCACCATATTAGTAAAATTGCAGAGATTAGTTAAAGCGGACCTGAACTCAGAACTTCCTCTCTGTTCTAAATGATAAGCAACAGCATAATACAATTTAAAGAAAAACATGTCTTTGTTGCAGCTGAAACAAATCCTGCAATAAATCTGCAGCGTGCCTCTACTTCCTGCTTTCATGGAAGCAGACATATTGTTAACATCTTGTGTTTACAAATTAGCTGATGATTCCCGCACTAGTTACATTCCCCCCTCCCTGCAGCATCCCCCCGTACCGTCTGATCGCCGCCGACGCGCTTGCCCATAAGGAAATCCCATTCTGAACGGGATTTCCTTGAGGACTTCCCCCGTCGCCATGGCGATGAACGGAGTAACGTCACAGGTAGTCCCGATCCACCCCATAGCGCAGCCTGGCGGCGATTGGCAAGGGGTATGCGGGGGGGCCCTGTATAGCGGTGGATCAGCGGTGATCGGACCACACACGCAGCTACCAAAGTATGCAAATCGGCCCAGCAGGGCCTGAGAAATCCTCCGCGGCGGCTTACCCCGTGTCCAGCACGGGGTTACCGCTAAGGAGGTTAAAGAACTACAAATCCCACAATGCATTGCAGGAGTCTGATAGCCACAGTCATGACTCATAAAGGTAAATACATTGTGGGGCTTGTAGTTCGGTAACAGCTGGAGGGCCGAGTTTGCCCATGCCTGGGCTAAACTCTCTAAATACATACAGGGTGCATTTCTCTATGTTTTCCTTCTGTCCTGGGCAAGAGTTCAGGTCCACTTTAATAAACTATCTTCATTGCCTAGGCAGAGCCTGCCAGGGAGAATGCAGAGCTGATTTTTAGTGGTGACTTGACAAAAAAAATGATGTATGTATGTGTTATAACAGCAGTTTATACATGTTCATTTTGTGTGAATTGCATCCCTACCAGAATCTACATAGACCACCATGTGTTCTGGTTGCCTCGATTCCAATATTCCTATCAACCTCTTTAAGGCCTCTTTTCCACGAACTGTTGAGCTGTGTGCTCAGCAAGCAGTTGCCAGGCAGCAGTGAGCAGTTACCAGGTAGCAGTGAGCAGTTACCAGGCAGCAGTGAGCAGTTACCAGGCAGCAGAAAGCAGTTACCAGGCAGCAGCAAGCAGTTGTGAGAGTTTGAGAGGCATTTCACTGCCTGTAAACAGTTCGTGGAAAAGAGGCCTAATTGTTTACAACAGATCTGCTTTAATATAATTTTTTTCAATCACCATAACAGCAGCCATTGATTACACTGTGCGAATAATTAGCGGCCTCCGTCCAATAGGATCGGCTCTTGATAAAAATACACACGATTATCCCGGAGGAGAAGGTTGTAGATGGAGAGACAGCTGAGCTGAATTAGCATCCCTGTCTCAGGGGAGAGATCACAGCTTGAAGGTAATAGAAGTGTGAACTTGGGAACAAAATAGAACATGGAGACTCTGTTCCCCTTACAACACGTTGGTGTGCTGCTGAAGTCAGAACGAAATGGATTCTGTCATTATTTAATTACTAGTGCCCTTAGCCCATTTAATAACGGGCTCTAGGTCTGTCACCGCTGCCACCTGTCAGGGCACGCACACGCCCGGCTGGCCCCCTGGCTGTCCTGCTCCTGTCCCAACAATGGCTGTCTCTGTGGCACATGTGCAGTAGCGCAAACGCAGACACACACACACACACACACACACACACAGACATGGGACGCAGAGACACTTAGGTTTTATTAGGTGGGATTATGCAAAATCCTCTGTCTTTTGGGTTATACTGCACAGCTTTGCTTTGTGTTTTATTTCAGTACCCAGGACAGAGCTGTTTGCATTCATACAGATTCATGGGCGGCACTGCACTGAGGCGTGCTGGTGCACTGGCCATCCCTGGGAATCACTGTTCCCCCTTATGTGCCCCCTCCCCCTGCTCAGTAACATACAGTTAACTGTTTGCAGCCTCCAGCACCATACAGTGAACAGGATAGGGTCTGTAAGAAAAACAACTCTCCAGGTTTCTCTCAATCCTGCCACTTCCCCCTCCCCTTGCTTGTAGAGCCGTGAGACACAGGCTGGGGGCTGGAATGATTTGTCTGGGATCCGTCCACACAGGAGCAGCCTGCTAGCAAGTAAGGATTAAAGCATGCCAGCCAACTAGCAGAGTATATTTATAGTTTTTCTTCACTAAAAGCTCCATCATTTGGTTCCTATCATTGCTGAACTAGTTAGCCTTAATTTTATAACCTGAGTTAGGGCAAAATATATCTAATGCTCGCCATACAAACATCCATTTTGATCACCTAAATGGGCCCCGCCAGCCATCGTGCTCCATCAAAATCTGAAGCTGGAGCCACCATTGTACAGAAGTGTTATAGACTAATACGGAGACTAGTTAGGGAATCAGGACCACTAGGATTTTTTCCTGGTGCTGAAGCCAGGCCATGTCATGTCTTAGCCTGTCTGCAGTTGTGCTCATATGTTCCTCTATAGCAGACATATCACACTCTGGCCCGCGGGCCAAATCTAGCCTGCAGAGCCATTACATTTGGCCCCCTAGTGGTTTCCCCACTTTGAATTATGTTTGGCCCACTCTAGACCACCAGGGAAGCTATATTGGCGGTGGAGTCCTAGATCACCAAGGAAGCGCTTTGGGGAGGGGGAAATCACTAGACACCAGGGAACTGTATAGGAGGGGGGTCACTAGACACCAGGGAACTGTATAGGAGAGGAAGGGGGGTCACTAGACACCAGGGAACTGTATAGGGAGGGGGCCACCAGACACCAGGGAACTGTACAGGGGAGGGAGGGGGGATCACTAGACACCAGGGAACTGTATAGGGGAGAGGACCACCACAGACCAGGGTACTGTATAGGAAAGGTAGAAGGGGCCACTAGACACCAGGGAACTGTATTGGGGAGGGTGGACCACTAGACACCAACAAACTGTATAGGAGGGGTTAAGAGGGGCATTAGACACCAGGGAACTGTATAGGAAAGGTAGAAGGGGCACTAGACACCAGTGAACTGTATAGGGGAGGGGGCCACTAGACACCAGGGAACTGTATAGGGGAGGGTGGACCACTAGACACCAGCAAACTGTATAGGGGAGGGGTTAAGGGGGGAACTGTATAGGACAGGTAGAAGGGGGAACTAGACACCAGTGAACTGTATAGGGGAGGGGGCCACTAGACACCAGGGAACTGTATAGGGGAGGGTGGACCACTAGACACCAGCAAATTGTATAGGGGAGGGGTTAAGGGGGGAACTGTATAGGACAGGTAGAAGAGGGAACTAGACACCAGTGAACTGTATAGGGGAGGGGGCCACTAGACACCAGGGAACTGTACGGGGGAGGGAGAGGGGATCACTAGACACCAGGGACTGTATAGGGTAGAGGACCACTAGACACCAGCAAACTGTATAGGAGGGGTTAAGGGGGGCACTAGACACCAGGGAACTGTACAGGAGGGGTGGGGGCCACTAGATACCAGTTAACTATATAGGAGGAAGGGGGGCACTAAACACCAGGGAACAGTGTAGGAGGCCACCAGGCATTTTATTAAGTTCATTACTTTCACTACAAAGATACAAGTGTTCCTTGGAGTTGAGACTTTGAACAATAGTTGCTGAGTATAAACAGATGATTCATTCTGAAATGCATTATAAGAATCAATGTAACATTTTTAAGAGATGGTCACAAAAGAATGAGCACAATTGTAATGCCAATCTTTATCAACACACAGGTCTTCCCATCTTTTACAATTTCTGTACAAGATGTCACTTTTTACCAATTACATTTATTTTTCTTGGAAAAAGTGAATCTTGATGTGGCTGTACTCTGAGTTACAAGCAGCACTGTGTAATTTAAGCTTCAGCACCTTGGACAGCTCACAATTTCTTTCACAATTGTGATTGGTAGGCAGTGGCATTTTTACTCTGGAGAACAAAAATAGCAGTTTTTGTGCTGGAAGAGCTGCCGCCTATGTCAGGTTTGTATTGCTGCTACCTCCCTCGCTCAGCTAGGGCTTACCTTAAAGGACCACTCCAGCAAAAAAAAAGTACGCAGTTAAAGTGACCCCGAACGCTACAAGAATTTCCATACTTAACTTACTTGGGCCCCCTCCAGCCTCCCATAGTCCCTGAGGACCTTCGACGTCCTCTGGGCCTCTTGCTGGTGGCTCCATTCGCTGCACGACTTGGCCGAAAGACGTCCACTTCTGTGCATGCGCGGCCCGTCTGGCTCGGGCGCCCAAATGAACCGCACATGTGCAGAGCGCTCATGGTGATGGGCACGCAAGCAAGAAGGTCGCAGTTGCACATGACTCCCGGCCGAGTCGCTCTGCAAATGAAGCAACCAGCGGGAAAACAGACAGAGTCCAGAGGATGCAGAGGGACCTCATGCATTATTGGGGGGGGGGCTGGGGGAAGCCCCAGGTAAGTTCAGTATGGCATTTTTTTGTTAAGTTCAGGGCCACTTTAAAATAACAGGTTTCAAACTGGTCCATCTCCTCATGGGGGATTTTCTGAATTTTTTCTGTTTCCAAAAGCATTTCCTGAACGGCCCCTGTTCTTCTTCTCCGCTTCGGGCTCCAGGCCATTTCTTCTCCGCTTCGGGCTCCAGAGCTATACAGAACTTCCTGTCCCGGCAGGGAGTTTAAACAGTAGAGCGCCCTCTACTGTTTAAACTTCCCCTGGACAGGAAGTTCAGTAGCCAGAGCGGAGAAGGAGAAGACAGCGGGGACTCGCGCCGGCCGGAACAGGTAATGTATGCGGGGGGGGGGGGGGGGGGGGGGGGTCGGTCGCAGCTGCAGCTCCACAGATTGTGATCGGTTTCAGGCTGAAATCGATTCACAATCTGTTTGCAGTAAAGTGGCCATACGATCCCTCTCTGATCAGATTAGATCAGAGAGGGATCTATCTGTTGGTCGAATCTGATGGCAAATCGACCAGTGTATGGCCACCTTAAGTTTGCTATGCTACTCCGATAAGGCGTGTTAACTTTGATAAGGCATGTTATCTCTGATAAGGCATGCTATTTGTCTTAAGCCCCATACACACGCTCAACTGCGGTCTTTTATGCAGCACAATTGTTGAACAACTTTTGTTGTGAAACAAGTTAAAACCGCTAAAAAAGTCTTTTGCTATTGTTCAAAAAGCTGATAAGACTGATAAGAAGTCAATCCAACTGTTGGATTGACTTCTTATCAGTCTTATCTGTTTTTTGAATGTGAATGCCTAGTACAATAAAGGGGCCCAGACACCTAACGATTTTCCCGCCGATATACAGTGATCAAATCGGCTGTGAAATCGCCGCGCACACCGCTGACAGAACGATCGATTTCCGTCCGAAATCAATAGTTCCCGTCGATTCCCGTTGATCCGTCCGTGCGGAAGATTTTACTCGATCGCCGTCGGGTCGGGAGTGCGTCGATAGCGGCGTTCGAATGCCCGACGACCGGACGCAATACAGCGGGTATACATTACCTGTTTCGGCCGGCGCGAGTCCCCTGTTCCCGGCTGTCTTCTTCTCCGCTCCGGAGCGTTCCTGCAGCTACACAGAACTTCCTGTCCCGGCAGGAAGTTTAAACAGTAGAGCGCCCTTTACTGTTTAAACTTCCCCTGGACACGTAATTCAGTAGCTGCAGGAACGGTCCGGAGCGGAGAAGAAGACAACAGGGACCAGGGGACTCGCGCCGGCCGGAACAGGTAATGTATGCAGGGGGGGGGGGGGGGGAGGCAGCTCCACAGATTGTGATCGGTTTCAGGCTGAAATCGATTCACAATCTGTTTGCAGTATGGTGGCCATACGATCCCTCTCTGATCAGATTCGATCAGAGAGGGATCTATCTGTTGGTCGAATCTGATGGCAAATCGACCAGTGTATGGCCACCTTAAGGCTGTTACTGAAGCCACACGCAATTTGCACAAGACTTGCTAATTTTCATAAGTATGAATATGGTCTAAACCCTTCCCTTTTAAAGTGGAGCTGAACTCTTGCACAGGACAGAAGGAAAACCTAGATAAATGCACCCTGTATGTATTTAGAGAGTTTATCCTGTCTAATTTCCCCTCATCTGTGACTAATCACATCTCTCAGCTGTGTCAGCTGTCTGCCTTCCAGAAAAGCTAATTTGCAGAATGTTAACCCTTCCATGAAAGCAGGAAATAGACACACTGCAGATTTATTGCAGGATTTGTATCAGCTGTAACAAATAAATATTTTTCTTTAAAGGTTAGTATGCTGTTGTGTATCTTTTAGAGCAGAGAGGCAGTTCTGAGGTCAGGTCTGCTTTGATGGAGAGAAGAAAGGTCGTACAGTACGGCGGTATCCTGATTTTCTCTGGCTCTCCTCCCCAGTCCTTTTTATTCCAGTCACATTTGTACTAAAAATATGTCTATAAGGAGAGAACAACTGTTCCGCACGCAGTCGTGCTCTGCTCTCCATCTGTGTTTGCTGCAGAAACGTGACCATGGAGGAATAGTGCTGTGATCAGGCCCAGCACAGTCTGCTCACCACCTGGAGCTCACTCTGCTCTGAGGGGCTACTGCTGGAAGGCTGGAAGCTGCTACTACAAAGCAAGGTCTGGCTGTACAAGGCTCTATAATAGCCCAATAGGGAGAGCGACTGATCACCTCCCTATCAAACAAGCTCTGATCGATACCTTATCCACTGTATATTTATAACAGTAGAGCCTGCAACACTCACCATGGGCCTATGGGGGCGTATGCCAAAAAAGGGCGCCTGGAAATTTGGACACCCAGTAATCCCGATAGTCGAATCTTGGTAAATTTACTGATGTAATTAATAAATACTAATATTTCACTATGTTTTACTGTGGCTAAGCCTATTCTCACACTGAACCCTCCCACTACCAATGCTAACCTTAACCAACCCCCCCCCCCCCCCCCCCACCGAACCTTAACATTTCCTATACCATGCCTAACCTTAACCATCCCTGCCGCCGCAACCCCCCCCCACACACACACACACACACACCTAGCCTTAAACCTTCCTCTCCCGCACCTAACCTTAACCATCCCTGCCGTCGCAAAACCTCGCTCATGTCTAATCTTAACCGTCCCTGCCACCAGTATAAAAAATGCAAAAAACCATACATTTTCGAACCCCGCCATAGGAACCCATTGTAATTATCGTCAAAGGAGGGGAAATTTTCCGCTCGATAAATATCGGGAGTTGGTTGCTGCACTTCCGCCACTAGGAGGCGCCCACATTTCCTGCTTCCCCCATGGGGTACACATACACCTGGGGGGAGATCGGCATCGGGTCCATTGGTCATTGGGAAATTAAACGCCATTGACACCGTGCACCCGATCGAGCCCTTTCAACTGAGATGTACAATTATCAGGATAAACTGTCCCCCATAACAATCATGGAAGATCATCAAAGCAACACTCGTCCCAGATCTGTTAAAAGGTTTATTCTTATCCTATCCCTTTCTGTACAATTCCCTTACTGAGTCAAACAAATCTTTCTGAGATTATAAGGTTCAATAACTTTGGTAAAAATAAATAAATAACAAAAGCAAATTGTGTGTGTTTTATATAAAGGATTTAGAGGTGGTCTAGCGTACTGGAAATATACTGGAAATCTGACAGACATACAGTTGATCTAGCATACTGTAGCTGATACATTTCTTCAGTGCAGACATTATTGTAATGATCTGTCTTTGATGTGCTTGTGGATGCATCTGTGTGTGTTTCTTTCGGTAGAGTCGATGCTTCAGATCAGTACCATGGACAGCGCATCTTGTTTCTTGCTTATGTTACAGTACACTGATCTTGCAGGGTACCACATGACATGATGAGATAAACGTGTATGTACACTGCTATTCCTGCATATAACTAGGCTGATTTCTTTTTTTCACTGAATGGTTTAACATTCAGGTATGCAAATGACAGCGTGTTTCTCTCTAATCAGGAGACTATAGCATAGCCCTCACTGATAACTAATTGCAGCTATAAAACTCTGAATGTGGCCATACACTTATAGATTTGCAGCAGATTCGATCATCAGATAGATTTCTGTCAGAGCCTGTCAAGTCGAATCTGACAGGAATCTATCTGATGTGTGCCACACACTAGGAACAGATTTCCAATAGATTTCAGAATGAAATCTATTTGAAACCTATTGGACATCAATCTGAATGCATTATTGGACCATTAGATCCAATGCAACTCTATGGGCCATGCTGCTCATACTTGTCACTCTGCAACAGACCTGTCTCCGTCATTTACACAAAGTGCGTTGCCCATAGACTTACATTACCCTAAGCACCTTGCATTAAATCTGTTCTTTTAACTTTTCAACACAAAATAAAACTGTGGGATTTTAAAAAAAAGGAGTTTTTGGAGTAGGAAGATAGATACAACTGTTTATTTCATCATTTATTTTCAGTTCAGGTTTGCTCTAAAGTAAACTTGAACTGAGTAAATTTATTTAAAATAAACACGATGTACCTGCAAATGAACTAGTACATACTAACCTCACTGTCAGTTCCTCTCAAAAGCTCACCATTTTCTTCTTACAACGCTTCCTTACAGTGCTGACAACATTTTGTCCACACTGAAATATATCAGTTGCTGTCAGTTATATATCAGTTGCTGTCAGTTATAACTGAAGAGACAACTGATGAGCAAGATGATGTCCATGTTTCCCTATGGCTTAAAGTGTAACTGTCGGGCATAAAATCAAAAATCAATTCTTTATTTTTATCTGGTAAACAAGTAATAAGGATGCTAATCAGGCAATCCAAAAGTTAAAATCTCTATTGCTTTTCTTGTTTATAAATGATCATTCCCCAGTTTACTTGACTCTTATTTGGTATGTTGCCGCAAAAATAAAGTTGCAGGGCATGCTGGGTTGTCTTTTTTTGCTTCTGTACATTAGTTAAGTCTGAGGGGAAATAAAGAAGCAAAAAAGGACAACCCAGCATGCCCTGCAACTTGCTTTGTGCGGCAACGTACCAAATAAGAGTCAGGTAAACTGGGGAATGATCATTTATCAACAAGAAAAGTAATAGAGATTTTAACTGTTGGATTGCCTGGTTAGCGTGCTTATTACTTGTTTACCAGATAAAAATAAAGAATTGATATTTGATTTTATGCCCGACAGTTACACTTTAAGTGGGCGATATTACAGTTTGAGGCCTGGAACCCACTGAAAACCGCAAACGCAAAACGCAACCGCTAGCGTTTTGTCTGAGCGGTTTGCAAGCGGATTCATGCGCGTTTTGGGTTGTGTTTTGAAACATTGTATTTTTTTCCCCAGCGGGTGCCTAGCGTTTTGCGTTTTGCGTTTTTATCCTGATTGGTCCTGTGAATTATTTTTCATTTTGTTACAGTGTGCTGAACCGCAAAACGCTAGCAAAACCGCTCAGTTTAGGTTTTGCTGAGCGTTTCCGCTAGCGGTTCAATACTTTACATTGAAGCGCTAACGCTCCCAAAATGCTGCACGTCCTGCGTTTGCGTTTCTGAGAAACGCAAACGCTCCTGTGGAAGTTGCCCCATCCATTAACATTAGCCCAGCGTTTTGGCAAACTGCTAGCGTATCGCAGTGCTGCCAAAACGCTGCCAAAAGCGCTCCTGTGGGTTCCAGCCCTAACAGTGTGCTGACCAGGAAGCTGTTATGGGGTAATGGCCATTAAAATGGAGGACGGAGAATTCCATTGATAACAGTGGACAAACAGGACGCAGGAGAGGAGAAAGAGATTGAGGAGTAGACTACATGGGAGGTAAGTATGACTTGTGTGTTTATTTTGACTTTTAATTTTCAGTTCAGGTTTGCTTTAAAGTGACACTGAATCGAAAAAAAAGTGACACTGAATCGAAAAAAAAGTATTATATAAGGAAATGTATGTGTAGTATGGATAATTAATAGCAAAGAAAATAATCTCATGTTTTTATATTAGTTATATAGCTGTTTTTTTATAACAGTGCATCATTCTGTAGTATTTGCAGTTTATAAATTACACGCTGTATTTTAAATGATGAAACAGAGCACAACTAATGAACCTTTGAACTTCCTGGCAGAAAAAAACCCTTAAACAAACAAGAAACAGTGAGAGCATTGCTCTCTGACTAAATTAGTCAGAGAGCTCAGAGAGGCTTTTTTGCATAGATAACTGAAGTTTCTTAACTCTTCCTGTACTGGAAACAATATGAGACTCATATCTCTGCTGCTGTTATATTTCCTAGCTGCACTACACATACATGCATTATATCATAAGTTTATTTTCACTTCAGATTCCCTTTAAGCCTGCCTGCACCTTTCTTATTTCTATAATACTTTTAGCATTCTGACACCCCTATAGAGCCAGAAAACACCTCTTTTACATACAGAATATTTTTGTAACTGGTTCTGTACTCTGTGAACTCAGATGAAGTTATACTGAATGCCACAATGTCTGTAATCTGAGCATTTGGTAGACAATGTTGTATAAGCTTCGGCATCCTGCTGCCCTTCCAGCCATGTAAATCTCCAGACACATCCATTTGTAATGCTGCCTGCATGAGGCTCTCTTCCTATCAGGGCTGAATTTCTACATAAAAAGCCTCAAGGACTTTGCTTTACCCTCCTCCATGAAGCCTGATAGTTTCTATAAAACAGCAGAATGCCAGGACATAAATGCGTAAGGCATAAAGTAAGGCATAGAACGTAAAAATGAAAGGTAGAATAGTTGTAGCCTAGCAACAGGAAAACCAATTACAGGTTACCATTAACAGTACAATGTTAAGCGACCGATCATATTTTCGATAAGCTCATTCCATTGAAAGAAAATATCATATTTAGTCGATCCACACCATTAAAGGGGTTCTGTGGTATTATGAAAATCAAACAAGCTGACACTTACCCAGGGCTTCTATCTGCCCCCTGCAGCAGTAATGTCCCGCGCCGTCCTCCTCCGATCACCCGTTCCCTGCCGCCGGTCCTGGTTTAATATTTGTCTAGACGAATAATGCTCGCTACCGCTGGCGTCATTGGAGTTTACTGCAAAGGCGCAGTACGAAGTTTTCTTGTACTGCGCCATAAGCTCCCGATGACGCACTCGGGAGCGAGCACACGCACGGCCACGCAGCCGCAGTGTAATCACTCGCATTATTGCACCGGGACCGGCGCGGGGAATGGAGCATCGGAGGAGGACGGCGTGGGACATTACCGCTGCAGGGGGCAGATAGAAGCCCTGGGTAAGTGTCAGCTTGTTTGATTTTTATAATACCACAGAACCCCTTTAAAGAATACAACTTGTGGTCCTACGTTCACCAGTTATGATCATTTCTATAAAAAAAAAATCTGCCGAGCAGAACGATCATTTCTTTAAAGTAAACCTGAGATGGCGGTTGTGGGGTTACTTCTACTTGTCTGGGGCTTCCTCCAGCCCCATTAGGTGGGTGGGGTCACTCCTTGGCCACTCCCTTCTCTATGAAATCCTCCCGGTAATCCAGCCGGCAGTGCTCTTCTGCACATGTGCTGGTTCAGGAGTCCTACAGAACTGGACAGATTACTGGAAGGATTTCCTAGAGAACAGAGAGGGCGGCGAGGGACCCCACGCACCTAATGGGGCTGGAGGAAGCCTCATGTAAGTATAAATAACCCCACCATGGCCATCTCAGGTACCCTTTAAGGAAACCATCAATAATACAGAAGTTAAGGATCATTTGGGATAATCAGCTTCTCTGTTTTCATGCAATTGGATGAGAATAATTTGATCAAAAAAATGATAGTTCACTAAAGATTGTACCATTTATGGGCAGGATAGTGTAATGGTTAAGGGCCTCTGGCACAGGAGACCTGGGTTTGAATCTTGGCTCTTCCTGTTCAGTAAGCCTGCACCTATTCAGTAAGGAGTCCTTGGGCAAGGCTCCCTAACACTGTTACTGCCTATAGAGCGTGCCCTAGTTGCTGCAGCTCTGGTGTTTTGGGCCCGCCAGGAGAAAAGCACAATATAAATGTTACTTTTCTCTTCACTTTAAAGGGTATCTGTGAGAGTTAAAAGTGCCCTTAGGGGGGTACTTGCCTCTGGATCCTAAAGAGGGTGAGTTGTCGTCCTCCGCAGTCTTGTTCCAGTGGTGAAACCTCCCAAAGCCTGCTTGTCAGGACTGTGCACATGTGTGCTAGCTCCGCCCTGCTCAGCTTTCTTTGGCAGTAGCTGGGCCTGGATCTGGGCTACTGTGTAGATGGGAGCTGCCTGAACAGTAGCATGGACCAGATTGGCGTTGGCTATTTCTGCCAGAGCCCGAGCGGGACAGAGCTAGCACGCATTCACGGGGAGGTGACAATTTGGAGATCCCAGGGCTGAAAAGAGACTGCACAGGAGGACAGGCGAAGCCTCTTTAGGATTCAGAGGCTTCCCCCTCCCGAGCCTCAATTCCCTAAAGTGCATATCTCACATGAAGCAGCATACAAATGTACTGGATAGCAGTGTAATAGCGTGCAAAGGTTGGTGATAGTACACGGTGTACCAGGCTCGGGTTGAAGCAGAGGCAAGAGAGGCTGAAGCCTCAGGGCGCATGTGTAGGACGGGGTGCAAAACTCACTCAGCTATCATTCCCCTATTGTGTTTGAAGCAGAGAGAAATGAAAGGGGATACATGGCAGTGACTGCAAGCCAGATAACTAGAGATTAAGGGACCCGAGGGAGCCTCTTAGTCTAATAGCGTCAGTGTGTGACGGCTGGGGTGGGAGGGATGGAGGGGTGCACATTGGTGTCTCAGCCTTGAGTGCTGGAGGACCTTGTCCCGGCTCCGCGGGGTACTTTCGTAGTAGAGTGCCAAATCCTATCTCCAAATGCCTGATGGAAATGACCGATATTCTATTATCGCAGTTAGCCAACTCCCAATAGTAGAACATCGGTGGCTTCCCCCTGGACCCAGATTTCCCCGGCACCCTTTTTTGATGTACGCCTCAAAGCCTGCTAACGAGAGTTGGTTCACCACTGGGGGACAACAACCATATTCATATTTTCTTCTGGAATAAAGAAATGCAAAGCCTGTTTTAAATATTCTAGCACTGGAGCGCATTTTTCGGGTCGTTTTCGTTTTAAAAAAAGGCTTCCGCTGGTTTGCAATAAAATCACAGCAGAGTTGAATCACAATCGCAGCTATTAAGTCAATGGAAGTGTTTTTTGGTTTGTTTTTTTATTAAAGAGACTCCGTAACAAAAATTTCATCCTGTTTTTTATCATCCTACAAGTTCCAAAAGCTATTCTAATGTGTTCTGGCTTACTGCAGCACTTTATACTATCACTGTCTTTGTAATAAATCAATGTATCTTTCCCTTGTCAGACTTGTCAGCCTGTGTCTGGAAGGCTGCCAAGTTCTTCAGTGTTGTGGTTCTGCTATGAACTCACCCTTCCAGGCCCCTCTCTGCACACTGCCTGTGTATTATTTAGATTAGAGCAGCTTCTCTCTTCTCTCTTATCTTTTACAAGCTGGATAAATCGTCCTCTGAGCTGGCTGGGCTTTCACATACTGAAGAATTACAGACAAGGGCAAAGCTGTTTGCAGGAGAAAAAAGAGCAGCCTGAAACTTCAGTGCATGAGAACTGCAGGGAGAAAGAAACACACAAATGATCTCTTGAGATTCAAAAGGAAGGCTGTATACAGCCTGCTTGTGTATGGATGTATTTTCTATGTGTGGACATACTGTACATCAACCTACTTCCTGTTTTGGTGGCCATTTTGTTTGTTTATAAACAAACTTTTTAAAACTGTTTTTAACCACTTTTAATGCGGCGAGGAGCGGCGAAATTGTGACAGAGGGTAATAGGAGATGTCTCCTAACGCACTGGTATGTTTACTTTTGTGCGATTTTAACAATACAGATTCTCTTTAGAAAAAAAAATGCTCTCCGGTGTGACAGGGCCCTCTATCCATTTTTTTTTCATCTCATGTAAAAAGTATGTTTTCACAGTGAATACAGTTAGTCCTAAAATGTAGGGAAAAAAGGGTTTGCGTGTTGGTTGCTGAAA
Organism: Hyperolius riggenbachi; assembly: GCF_040937935.1. Taxonomy (NCBI): domain Eukaryota; kingdom Metazoa; phylum Chordata; class Amphibia; order Anura; family Hyperoliidae; genus Hyperolius; species Hyperolius riggenbachi. The sequence goes on along the minus strand of NC_090651.1, from coordinate 43,203,723 downwards.
TTGTATTTTCTTCATAAGGTTTGAACATACTGTATCTCCTGTGAGAAAAGGCAATTGAATTAGGAGCATGGAGTCTGGTATAGGAGTACACAGGCGAGGGAAGGGAAATAAAAGAGTTTGAATGGACAGCAGCCTCAACTGAGAACACAACAAACCTTGTTCTGTGGACCGACTGTGGAGCTTAAGTGCACAATAAAGGATGATGCCTCCCTCTGGCACAATGAAGAGAAATGTTACTGTAAATGTCTCCCAGCTATTCCTGCACTGTTAGAGCAAACGTTCACGTTAACAGGTACCGTTCTTCAGTGTGCTTTTTAAAGAGGAGCGGTCAGCCGTACTATCTCAGAAAAAAACCCACACATATATAAGTAGATAAATACTTGCTCTACCTACATAACATATGTATTGCACTGTCCACGGTTTGATTTTAGTGATTTTTTTTCTACAGTAAAAAAGAGAAAATCCTTCTTAGCATTTCCCATTTTAAGTGTGGCTATTTTGAAGCCAATCCTGATGTCATTTCCTTAAGGTGCGTACACACGCACTACTAAAGAGAGCGATGGGTCCGTAAGACCCTCCCCCTGGGCGGTCGTTCTCACCAACAAACTAAACGACCAACGCATACTGCATGCACAACCAAAACTATGAACTGCACGACATGGGTGCATTAAAAAAAACAACAGCACTATCCGCATCCCTTGCATAAAGTAGAAGTAGCTAGGGTAAAGAAACACATGCAAATTGGAAAAAGAAACCCAGAAAAACAGCACCACTCAACTAACTGAATGATTGCTGTATTATATATGTAGATGTGCTTTGTGTCCACTGTGTCCCTGTATCGTTTTTTGGGACTTATGAGCTTGAATTGCTTATTTATGCCTCTAGGGTTTTTTTTTTTTAACAAGGAACTCATCCAATGACAGTTGCTTTTTTGCCTACTATTGCAGTTTTTAAGGAAATGTGACATTGTACAGTCCCTACACTCTGATTAAATGACCAATACAGCAAAAAAAAAAAGTAATCAGTTAAAGGCCCACTACAGCGAAAAAAGTAAGCAGTCAAAATCTGACAAAACTGGTTTTTGGACTAGGCCATCTCCTAAAAGGGAATTCTCAGGGTTTTCTTTAAAAAGCATTTCCTGAATGGCAGTTGCTAAATCTAACTGGCAAAATACTATAATACCAGCCAGACTCCCTACTCTACACTTTTTTGGCAGTTAGACTTAGCAATTGCCGTTCAGTAATTGCTTTTGAAAATGTAGAGCTGTACAGAGGCGCCAGTAGGATAAAAAATCAATAAAATGTTTAAAACGTTCGGGATGCGGTGATAGACCAGCCAACCCAAAAACAGACACAAGTACTGTCGATTGAAGTCGAAAGCAAATTTATTCACATACTCCTAGCACAAGTTGCTTTTGAAAATGATATTGCTTGCTTGGCAGTTGGAAAAAGCCATTATTTCTTGCAATGCAGCAAGGTTCGCAGGCAGAAAACTGTCAGGGCCTATGCCATGACATCACACTGTGGGAGGGGTTTCATCACAATATCAGCCATACAGACTGCCTGATGATCTATTCGAGAAAAGGTAAACATTTCTTGTGGGAAAGGGGGTATCAGCTACTGACTGAGATGAAGTTCAATCCTGGGTTAAAGAGAAACCGTGACCAAGAATTGAACTTCATCCCAATCAGTAGCTGATATGCCCTTTTACATGAGAAATCTATTCCTTTTCACAAACAGATCATCAGGGAGGTCTGTATGGCTGATATTGTGGTGAAACCCCTCCCACAACAAACTCTGACGACCATGGTACTCCTGGCAGTTTCCTGTCTGTGAACCTTGTTGCATTGTGGGAAATAGTTGCCTAAAGCTGTTTCCAACTGGCAAAAAAGCAAGCAGCAGCTACTTCCACTGACATCACCTACCAGCAGTAAAGATGTCACCATGTGATAAATGTCAGAATGTAAATCAGGGAGAGGAAAGATTTTACAATGAGCAAACACTGACTAAATCATTTATACATAATTATTGTAAAAATGAAGCACTTTTTTATTACATTATTTTCACTGGAGTTCCTGTTCAAAGTTCCTCTTTAAACCAAGTTACTTACAATCTAAGGTTCACTTGAACAGCTCTCAGAATTGTCCAGGTGCCAAGTTATAATGGTTGTTAGCCCTTTGAATAGAGATGAACTGGGAAGGCTTGAGGGCTCGTTTCCACTATCGCGAATCCGCATGCGTCCAACGCATGCGGATTCGCACATGTAATGCAAGTGGATGGGCCTGTTTCCATTGTAGCGTTGTTGAGGTGCGTTTTTTTCAGCGGTGAAAACGCACAAAAGAGCCGCAGAATTCGCCTGTGAGTGGAATGCATGCGAATCGCATGCAATGTATTTAATAGGGAAATAGCATGCGTTTTCCCCATGCGTTTTTTGCCGCGAATTCGCATGCGATTTCGCATAGGTACCAATGTAAATTCACACAGGCAGTGACATGGTTAAAATCGCATATACCCTCACCTATGTAAAAATCGCATGCGAATTCGCGGCAAAAACGCATGGGGAATCGCATGCGATTTCATCAGCGGTGGAATCCAGGCGATTCTGCACCGCAATAGTGGAAACGAGCCCTGAGACACATGCTTGTAAAGTGCAGGAGGACAGATTAACCTAACCTGCCGCATTTGCTTCTACTCGCTCCGTCTTGCTGCAAAACGTCTATGCCCTGCTTAAAGATCGATGTCTGACCTTATTACTGACAGCGCTTCCATATCGTTGGACCACATCTGAAATTCCAGCTCAAACTGATGCAAAGCTGGGAAGATTTGTAGGGATTAAGGCAAAGCTGCCATTTTCTTGTTAGGAAAAATTTATTCCCATAATTTTAACTCTTACAAATCCTTATCTGTTTTTGCATGTGCACATTTCTCTGATTCTCCTGTTATGATGTTAGCTAAACTTAAAACAAACCTGAAATTAAAAGTCAAACTTACCTCCCGCATAATCTAATCATCAGTCTCTTTCTCTTCTCCTGCGTCCTGTTTGTTCATTGTCATTGTTGGAATTCTCAGTCATCCATTTAAAAAAAAGTGTGATGGAATAGGAAGGTTAGTGTTACGCATATCGATAGGTAGGTAAGTGTTAGGTGTAGTGGAAGGACGGTTAATATAAGTTGTAGCGGTGGGAAGGTAGTATAGGTGTAGGAACTGGGTAGTGGTAGGTGTAGGGGTAGGAAGGGTACTGTTGCATGTAGTTGTAGGAAGGGTAGTGTTAGGCGTATCGGTAGGAAGGTTAGTGTCGTGCGTAGTGGTCGGAAGGGTAGTAATTGCTGTAGGGGTAAGAAAGTTACTGTTAGGTGTATCGGTAGGAAGGTTAGTGTTATGCGTAGCAGACCATAGGAAAGTCAGTGTTGTTTGTAGCAGTAGGTAGGTTAGTGTTGTGCGTAGCAGACCGTAGGAAGGTCAGTGTTGTTTGTAGCAGTAGGAAGGTTAGTGTTGTGCGTGGAGGTAGGAAGGGTAGTGTTAGGGGTAGGAAGGGTAGGGTAAGGCGTATCGGTAGAAGGGTTAGTGTTGTTTGTAGCGGTAGGAAGGTTAGTGTTGTGCGTAGAGGTAGGAAGGGTAGTGTTAGGGGTTGGAAGGGTAGTGTAAGGCGTATCGGTAGAAGGGTTAGTGTTGTTTGTAGCGGTAGGAAGGTTAGTGTTGTGCGTAGAGGTAGGAAGGGTAGTGTTAGGGGTAGGAAGGGTAGGGTAAGGCATATCGGTAGAAGGGTTAGTGTTGTTTGTAACGGTAGGAAGGTTAGTGTTGGGCATAACGGTAGAAATGTTAGTTTTGGGCATAGTAGTAGGAAGATTAGTGTTAGGCATAATGAGGGGAAGGTTAGCATTAGTCATAGTAGTTGGAAAGTTAGTATTAGGCATATCGTTAGGAGGGTTAGTGTGAGAGGATAGGTTACGGGTCCGTCTTTTATGTAGCAGACTTTCGGCTAAAGTATAGTGGAATGTAGGCATCTGGGTATGTGTTTGTGCAGGCACTAGATACAGTGATGTGAAAAACTATTTGCCCCCTTCCTGATTTCTTATTCTTTTGCATGTTTGTCACACTTAAATGTTTCTGCTCATCAAAAACCGTTAACTATTTGTCAAAGATAGCATAATTGAACACAAAATGCAGTTTTAAATGACGGTTTTTATCATTTAGTGAGAAAAAAAACCTCAAAACCTACATGGCCCTGTGTGAAAAAGAAATTGCCCCCTGAACCTAATAACTGGTTGGGCCACCCTTAGCAGCAATAACTGCAATCAAGCGATTGCGATAACTTGCAACGAGTCTTTTACAGGGCTCTGGAGGAATTTTGGCCCACTCATCTTTGCAGAATTGTTGTAATTCAGCTTTATTTGAGGGTTTTCTAGCATGAACCGCCTTTTAAGGTCATGCCACAACATCTCAATATGATTCAGGTCAGGACTTTGACTAGGCCACTCCAAAGTCTTCATTTTGTTTTTCTTCAGCCATTCAGAGGTGGATTTGCTGGTGTGTTTTGGGTCATTGTCCTGCTGCAGCACCCTAGATCACTTCAGCTTGAGTTGACGAACAGATGGCCGGACATTCTCCTTCAGGATTTTTTGGTAGACAGTAGAATTCATGGTTCCATCTATCACAGCAAGCCTTCCAGGTCCTGAAGCAGCAAATCAACCCCAGACCATCACACTACCACCACCATATTTTACTGTTGGTATGATGTTCTTTTGCTGAAATGCTGTGTTACTTCTACGCCAGATGTAACGGGACACGCACCTTCCAAAAAGTTCAACTTTTGTCTCGTCGGTCCACAAGGTATTTTCCCAAAAGTCTTGGCAATCATTGAGATGTTTTTTAGCAAAATTGAGACGAGCCTTAATGTTCTTTTTGCTTAAAAGTGGTTTGCGCCTTGGATATCTGCCATGCAGGCCGTTTTTGCCCAGTCTCTTTCTTATGGTGGAGTCGTGAACACTGACCTTCATTGAGGCAAGTAAGGCCTGCAGTTCTTTAGATGTTGTCCTGGGGTCTTTTGTGGCCTCTCGGATGAGTTTTCTCTGCGCTCTTGGGGTAATTTTGGTCGGCCGGCCACTCCTGGGAAGGTTCATCACTGTTCCATGCCTTGCCATTTGTGGATAATGGCTCTCACTGTGGTTCGCTGGAGTCCCAAAGAAATGGCTTTATAACCTTTACCAGACTGATAGATCTCAATTACTTTTGTTCTCATTTGTTCCTGAATTTCTTTGGATCTTGGCATGATGTCTAGCTTTTGAGGTGCTTTTGGTCTACTTCTCTGTGTCAGATAGCTCCTATTAAAGTGATTTCTTGATTGAAACAGGTGTGGCAGTAATCAGGCCTGGGGGTGACTACAGAAATTGAACTCAGCTGTGATAAAGCACAGTTAAGTTATTTTTTAACAAGGGGGGCAATCACTTTTTCACACAGGGCCATGTAGATTTGGAGTTTTTTTTCTCACTAAATAATAAAAGCCGTCATTTAAAAGTGCATTTTGTGTTCAATTAGGTTATCTTTGACTAATAGTTAACGGTCTTTGATGAGCAGAAACATTTAAGTGTGACAAACATGCAAAAGAATAAGAAATCAGGAAGGGGGCAAATCGTTTTTCACATTACTGTAGCTTGATATCGCTAATATATTACCGATACTATTACTGTCATCCCACATTTTCCTTGCTAGCCTACAGGGTCTTCTCAAAAAATTAGCATATTGTGATAAAGTTCATTATTTTCTGTAATGTACTCATAAACATTAGACTTTCATATATTTTAGATTCAAATACACACAACTGAAGTAGTTCAAGCCTTTTATTGTTTTAATATTGATGATTTTGGCATACAGCTCATGAAAACCCAAATTTCCTATCTCAAAAAATTAGCATATTTCATCCAACCAATAAAAGAAAAGTGTTTTTAAAACCAAAAAAGTCAACCTTCAAATAATTATGTTCAGTTATGCACTCAATACTTGGTCGGGAATCCTTTTGCAGAAATGACTCCTTTAATGCGGCTTGGCATGGAGGCAATCAGCCTGTGGCACTGCTCAGGTGTTATGGAGGCCCAGGATGCTTCGATAGCGGCCTTAAGCTCATCCAGAGTGTTGGGTCTTGCGTCTCTCAACTTTCTCTTCACAATATCCTACATATTCTCTATGGGGTTCAGGTCAGGAGAGTTGGCAGGCCAATTGAGCACAGTAATACCATGGTCAGTAAACCATTTACCAGTGGTTTTGGCACTGTGAGCAGGTGCCCGGTCGTGCTGAAAAATGAAATCTTTATCTCCATAAAGCTTTTCAGCAGATGGAAGCATGAACCCACTTTTGAACCAGAAACAGCGGCAGAAGCGCCTGACCTGGGCTACAGAGAAGCAGCACTGGACTGTTGCTCAGTGGTCCAAAGTACTTTTTTCAAATGAAAGCAACTTTTACATATAATTCAGAAATCAAGGTGCCAGAGTCTGGAGGAAGACTGGGGAGAGGGAAATGCCAAAATGCCTGAAGTCCAGTGTCAAGTACCCACAGTCAGTGATGGTCTGGGGTGCCATGTCAGCTGCTGGTGTTGATCCACTGTGTTTTATCAAGGGCAGGGTCAATGCAGCTAGCTATCAGGAGATTTTGGAGCACTTCATGCTTCCATATGCTGAAAAGCTTTATGGAGATGAAGATTTCATTTTTCAGCACGACCTGGCACCTGCTCACAGTGCCAAAACCACTGGTAAATGGTTTACTGACCATGGTATTACTGTGCTCAATTGGCCTGCCAACTCTCCTGACCTGAACCCCATAGAGAATCTGTGGGATATTGTGAAGAGAAAGTTGAGAGACGCAAGACCCAACACTCTGGATGAGCTTAATGCCGCTATCGAACCATCCTGGGCCTCCATAACACCTGAGCAGTGCCACAGTCTGATTGCCTCCATGCCAAGCCGCATTGAAGGAGTTATTTCTGCAAAAGGATTCCCGACCAAGTATTGAGTGCATAACTGAACATAATTATTTGAAGGTTGACTTTTTTTGTTTTAAAAACACTTTTCTTTTATTGGTTGGATCAAATATGCTAATTTTTTGAGATAGGAAATTTGGGTTTTCATGAGCTGTATGCCAAAATCATCAATATTAAAACAATAAAAGGCTTGAACTACTTCAGTTGTGTGTATTTGAATCTAAAATATATGAAAGTCTAATGTCTATGAGTACATTACAGAAAATAATGAACTTTATCACAATATGCTAATTTTTTGAGAAGACCCTGTATATACAGAGCATACACTGCTTTGTATATATGAGGAGAACCTAAAAATAACATCTATTTAACAAAAGACCTCCGTAGCCTATTTACACTTCAGGTTTTGTACAGCCCATCACATTTTTGTCCTTAGAAATATCACAGGCATTTGAGGGACATCTGTCTTTGCTGATTGTCAGTGAAATGGATCTGACATGATAAATCACTGTGCGCTTTGCCAGGACCTGTAATAACAAGAGACACTTGTTACCTCATCTCTGCAGTGTGCGGGGAGGTTTCCATGGTGATCTGCAAACTCACTATTTTTGAGCGTGATCGACAGTTGTCTGGATAAACAGTTTAGAAGAGCTAATAAGAACCTGGAATGCTAATAGAAAGGGGGCGGAGAAATGCAGCACAGCTTGGGAATGAAACAATAAATATTTTCATCACTGCACAATGACGCAGCAATGCTCCATGTGTTCTGCAGGAGGGGGGAGTTCCCGCTTCTTTGATGGAAGTCATTTCAGTAAAATAACTTTTTTTTTTTAATCAAGAGAACCAGTCTCTAGTAGACATGCCGGTATTGATAACATTTACACACTGTTAACGGTAATCTAAGTATTTACAGAGCAGAGGTTTAACATAGGGCCGGTTCACACGGGCTTTGTGGCCGGCCGCGGTGATCACCGTTGAGCCTGTAGCCGTTGAGGTCCCAAAACTCCCTCCCTTCCTTCTCATCGAATTGGAGGATAATCGGTTCCACAACAAGCATGTCCGATTGGTAATTCGACGAATGTGTAGATCGAACATGCTGGAAAACCTCAGGCCAACGTGGTCAATCAGAAGAGCGGCGGTAACTGCATGTGATTTTGGGACAAGCGGTGAACACAACAGAGCCCCTGGCCGTTGTCCCCCCAAATTTGAATGTGCCCCCCCCAATGCCTGTTCATTAAAGAGGAACTCCGGTGAAAATAATGTAATGAAAAAAGTGCTTAATTTTTACAATCTTCTATGTGTGTGTGTGTGTGTGTGTGTGTGTGTGTGTGTGTGTGTGTGTGTGTGTGTGTGTGTGTGTGTCGCGATCACGTGAAAACCGATCGATTTGAACAAAACTTGGTATGCAGATCCCTTACTACCTGGGATGATATGTTCTGGGGGTCTCGCGGCCCCCCTGCACACCTGGGCGGAGCTACAAACAGAAAATCAGATTTCATCCATTCAAGTCAATGGAAAAGGCTGCCATTCTCACAGTAATCGAGTCCCCACACTTGGCACAGTTGGTCACTTGGTGACCGAGGTTACAAATCCAGGAAAAGTGGGAGGAGCATAAAACAGCCAATCAAATTTCAGCCATTCATTTTAAATGGGAAAATGTAAACTGTAGCCATTCTTAGACTGTTAATGGCAGGGTTCTCAAACTTGCCACACTTGGTCACTGGGTGAATGTGATTAAAATTCAAGAAAATGGGTGGAGCCTACAACAGCCGATCAAAATTCACCTATTGATTTTCAAGGGGAATATTTGAACTGCTGCTATTCTTACACTTTTAATGGCAGAGGCTTCAGACTTGCTGCAGTCGGTCATTGGGTGACTGGGGTCCAAATTCACTAAAGGGGTGGGGCCATATACAGCCAATCAGATTTCCTTGGTGGATAAACTGCTTCCATTCACACATTTTTGATGCCAGGGACCTGAAAGCTCACAAACTTGGTCATTGAGTGGCTGTGTGTCAAGGTTTCAAAAAGTGGGCGGAGCCAAACAACTTTTACTGGGAAAATATAAACTGCAGCCATTCTTACACCGTTAATGGCAGGGTTCTCAAACTTTGCTCAGTTGGTCATTTGGTGACAGATTAAGATTTTGGAAGGTGGGTGGAGCCTACAACAGCTAATACAAATTCACCTTTTGATTTTCAAGGGGAATATTTCATCTGCTACCATTCTCTTATACTGGTAAAAGCAGATGCCTCGAACCTGGTACAGTTGGTCACTGGGCGACTAGGGTCCAAATTCAGGAAGGGGGCGGAGCCACAAACAGCCAGATTTGTTTATTTTTCAATGGGAATATACAAATTATTGATACCAAGGACCCCAAAGCTGATAAACTTGATAATTGATTGACTGTATATCAAGGTTAGAAAAAGTGGGCGGTGCCAACAACTTCATTTTTTACATTGCAGGGTTCCCAAACTTTACACAATTGACCACTGGGTGACTGGGATGAATATTCAGAAATGTGGGTGGAACCTTCAACAGCCAATCAAAATGTACCTATTGATTTCCAAGGGGAATATTCACATTGCTACCATTCTAACACTGTTAGGGCCCTTTTCCACTAGCAATCGCTAGCGTTCACGCTGAACGCTAGCGATTGCTGAATCGCAATTAGCGGCAATTCCCCGACGTTCGCGGCCGCGATTTTGCTATGCTATGCACTGCAAAGCAAAATCGCGGCAAAAGTCGCTCCGTGGCGCGATCGCGATCAAGTAAAAAACGAATCGCGGTAGTGGAAATGACCTACTGCGATTCCTATGTTAAAAAGCAAACCGTAGCGATTGTAAAATCGCTAGCGGTTTGCGTTTTTGCGATTCAGCCAGCGCAAACGCGCTGGTGGAAAAGGGCCCTTAGTGGCAGAGGCCTCAAACCTGATACAGTCAATCATTGGGTGACTGGGGTCCAAATTCACTAAAGGGGTGGAGCCACAAACAGCCAATCAGATTTGTTAGATTGATTTCAGCCATTCTGTTATTGGCAGGGTTTTCAAACGTGACACAGTTGGCCACTGGGTGACTGGGACTAATATTCAGAAAAGTGGGTGGAGCCTACAGCAGCCAATCAAAATTCACCTTTTGATTTTCAACTGGATTATCTACATTGCTGCCATTCATGCTCTCTTAATGACAGAGGCCTAACATCTGCTGCAGTCAGTCACTGGGAGACTAAGGTTTAAATTCTGAAGGAAGCGGGCCAAAAACAGCCAATCAGTTTTGTTTAATTTCAATGGTAAAATGCAACTTATTGATGCCAAAGACCCCAAAGCTCATAAACTTGGTCATTAAATGAATGTATGTCAAGATTAGAAATAGTGGGCGGAGCCAAAAACAACTAACTTTTTACATGGGGAAATGTAAACTGCAGCTTTTCTTACACTGTTAATGGCAGGGTTCTCAAACTTCACACAGTTGGTCACTGGGTGACTAGGATTCATATTCGGAAAAGTAGGTGGAGCCTACAAGAGCCAATCAAAATGCACCTATTGATTTTCAAGGGGAATATTTGAACTGCTGCTATTCTTACACTTTTAATGGCAGAGGCTTCAAACTTGCTGCAATCATTGGGTGACTGGGGTCCAAATTTACTAAAGGGGCGGGGCCACATACAGCCAATCAGATTTACTTGGTGGATAAACTGCTTCCATTCACACATTTTTGATGCCAGGAACCTGAAATCTCACAAACTTGGTCATTGAGTAGTGACTGTGTGTCAAGGTTACAAAAAGTGGGTGGAGATAAAAACAGATTTTTCTGGTAAATTGTAAACTGCAGCCCTTCTTCACTGTTAATGGCAGCGTTCTCAAACTTAGCATAGCTGGTTACTGGGTGACTGGGATTAATATTCATAATAGTGAGTGGAGCCTAAAAATGCCAATCAAAAATCACATGTCACTTTTCGAGGAGAATATAAAAATTGCTGCCATTCTTGCACTGTTAATGGCACAAGCCTCAAACCTGCTACAGTTGGTCATTGGGTCACTGAGGTTCAAATTCAGAAAAGGGGACAGAGCCACAAACAGTGAATCAGATTTGTTTCATTTCATGGGAAAATACAAATTATTGATGCCAAGGACCCCAAAACTCTCAAACTTGGGCATTGAGTGTTTGTGTGTTAGGGTTAGAAAGTGGGCGGAGCCAACACCAGTCAAATACATTCCCGGGCAACGCCGGGTCATCAGTGGGTGGAGACAAATACAAATTTCACTGGGAAAATGTAAACTGCAGCCATTCTGTTAATGGCAGGGTTTTTAAACTTTGCACAGTTGGTCACTGGGTGACTGGGATTAATATTCAGAAAAGTGGGTGGAGCCTACAAAAGTGAATCAAACTTCACCTGTTGCTTTTCAAGGGGAATATTTAATTGCTACCATTCTTGAACTGTTAATGGCACAGGCCTTAAACCTGGTACAGTTGGTTATTGGGTGACTGGGGTTTAAATTCAGAAAAGTGGGTGGAGCCACACACAGCCAATCAGATTTGTTTCATTTCAAAGCAAATTATTGATACCAAAGGCCGCAAAGCTCACAAACTTGGTCAGTGAGTAATTGTGTGTTAGGGTTAGAAAAAGTAGGAGGAGCCAACACCAGCCAAATACATACCCGGGCAACGCCGGGCAATCAGCTAGAAATTATGTATAAATGAATTAGTCAGTGTTTTCCCATTGTAAAATCTTTCCTCTCCCTGATTTACATTCTGATATTTATCACATGCTGGCAGGTGATGTCTGTGGAAAGAGATGATGCATTTTTGGCAGCTGGAAACAGCTGTTATTTCCCACAATGGAACAAGGCTCCCACAGTGTGATGTCAGCACCATGGTCCTGACATCACACTGGGGGAGGAGTTTCAACACAATATCTGTAATGCAGAGCCCCCTGATGATCTGTTTCAGAAAAGGAAAAGATTTCTAATAGGAAAGGGGGTATCAGCTACTGATTGCGATGAAGTTTAATCCTTGGTCCCTGTTTCTCTTTAAGGGAGAACTCTGAATATAGTCGTCTGCTGAAGCAGTGGTTCTTAAAGGGAAGGTCCAAGCAAAAAAAAAAAAAAATGAGTTTCACTTATTGGGGCTTCTACCAGCCCCATGCAGCCATCCTGTGCCCTCGTAGTCACTCACTGCTGCTCCAGTCCCCTGCTGGCAGCTTGCCAACCTCGGAGGTCGGCGGGCCGTATTGCATACATTTTTACGCATTCCCGTTAGTGCAGGAACATTAACACATACATTTTTACGTGTTACTGGTTCAATGCGTAAAAAGTTATGCTTTGAACCAGTAACGCGTAAAAATGTATGTGTTAATGTTCCTGCACTAGCGGGAATGCGTAAAAATTTACGCAATGCGGCCCGCCGACCTCCGAGGTCGGCAAGCTGCCAGTGTGGGACTGGAGCAGCAGTGAGTGACTACGAGGGCACAGGATGGCTGCATGGGGCTGGTAGAAGCCCCAGGTAAGTGAAACTCATTTTTTTATTTTGCTTGGACCTTCCCTTTAAAGTAAATGGGGTTTTACATTGCAAGAACCTAGCAGATTCTTACAGCCCCCTCCCTGCTCCTCCCTGATAATCTTTCGTGCATAATGATGGGATAGAAGGGGGAGTTAGAACAGCAACGTGTGACATGCCCGTTCAATTAATCTGCATTATACTTTTAACAGAAAAAGGAAGTGCAGGGCCCAGCATGCTAACTTCTTGGTGGTTGGATGGTGTAATGGTTAAGGGCTCTGCCTCTGACACAGGAGACCAGGGTTCGAATCTCGGCTCTGCCTGTTCAGTAAGCCAGCATGTAGTAGGAGACCTTAGGCAAGTCTCCCTAACACTGCTACTACCTATAGGGCGCGTCCTAGTGGCTGCAGCTCTGGCTCTTTGAGTCCCCCAGAAGTAAAGCACAATATAAATGTTATTTGTCTTGTCTTCTTGCAATCTGTGCAAGGGGGAGTGTTTAGAATATGTTGCTTTGTGCAATGCTACTTTAAACATTACATCAAAAAGTAATTGTAACCAAAATAGTAACTCTGTGAGTTTGGGGCACACATTGCCAATTTTATTTTCAGCACTGACATCTGCTCTTGTCTAATAGGAGTCAGTGCGGTGTGTCTGATACGAGGTGCTCAGTGCTAAGTGACAGAGCAGATGCATCATGGGGCTGTTTATCTGCTCTTAATCTCCAGAGCATATGGACGTTCTATCATCTAAGAAATGCTCCATAGCTTGACATTAAGATTTAATAAATTAATATCACGCCATTGCCTTCTGGTTCCACTGACTCTTCGAAAATATGTATATTTTAAGTTAACTGTTTCCTTACCAACTACCCATCTAGATTGTAAACCGATTTGTGAGCTGAAATCCCCCCTGTTGGAAATCAGGATAATAGGAGGACATGAAGGGGTTCGGCAACCAGATAATGGCTCAAGGCCAGCTGCATATAGAAATATCACTGATATCCCTCAGCAGAATTCCAAGTTAAACACAGCGGAATTCCCAAGTATTCCATAAGTATCTCAATTAATTAATATCTGCATGATATAGTCGTGTTAACAGATCTGACCAAGGAATGGGATTTTTTGCTTGCACTTGAAGTAAAATTAAAACTATTATGCTTTTTTTTTTTTTTTTTTTTTTTTTTTTTACTATAATTTTTATTGAAAAATTATTGGTACTTTACAAAAACGGTATACAGAAGATACAATGATGAAAGCAGCAAAATACAAATGTATGAACAACAGAGAACAGAACATGTATACTCTGTACAGTTAGCGTTATATGGGCCTCAATTCACTAAGCTTTAACAAACACTTTATCAAAAGTTTGATAATTTATCTCATTAGTAAAATCTAATTTTGAATTCACTATCGATATCGATAAAATGTTCAATAAATCTATAACACCTTAGTGAATTCAAAATTAGATTTTACCCATGAGATAAATTATCAAACGTTTGATAAAGTGTTTGATAAAGCTTAGTGATTTGAGGCCATGTTGGCAATGGCATCCATGGACATATATAACACATATAACACATACAAACTAAGAAACCGGTATGACAAAAAGAATAAACCAAACTAACTAGCCAAGACGGGCCATATGGATTCACGGCTATGTGACTGTAGAGTCTGCGGTTAGAAGGCTGACCGTGAGGGTCCTTTCACACCGAGGCAGTGCTCTATTTTTACCACACCACACCGCCGTGCAATGGAAGTCTATGGAGACTTTCATACTGCTACACTACGGTCTACAGCGCGACACAGCGGAAGGGACGTTTTCGCGGCATCCCAGACGCAAAGCCAGAACTACGTTGCCAAGCGGATTGGCGAGGTGCGTCGGCCCGGAAGTCGTTAGTCTATGGCAACATGTAGATTTTCAAACAAACACCGACGTCGCGTATGCTTCCGTGCACGTCTGCATACCCGAATAGCGCGGTGTTCCCCAAGGTCCTGTTTTTGACTTGCGATGTGGTGCGTTGGGCGTGACGCATCGCTGGGGCTGGTTTTCAGTGTGAAACCAGCCTCAGGGTACCTGACACTCCAGGTGGCCCAAATGTGGTTGAAGATGTGTACAGTATCGTTTAATGTATGGGAAATTAGTTCCATGTGGTAAATCCACCATATTCTTTGCAGGAAGCAGGTGGCAAAGGGCCAGGCCCAGATTTACATCACAGGAGCCTATAGGCACAGATGTCCTGGCACCCTAGACTTAACCCTTCATTAACCCACAAATCCCAGCTGAACTACACCACAAGTGTACTGGTTGGCCCAGCTGTCACTTCTCCCTTAGTTCACTTGTCCATCATAGGTACTGTAGCTAGAGGTGCCCCCAAGTATTAGGGAGCCACAGGTGCCCCCAACTGAAGGGAGATCTGATCAGTGGAAAGTCGAGTCAGAGATGAGTAACCTCTCATTTACATTCCGCTCTGGGCTCTACATAGGTAAGGCGGGAGGGAGGCACTTGGGGAGAGGAGTGAGTAGGGAGAGGCATGTGCCTACAGTGCTTTATGGTAAATGCGGCCCTGCAAAGGGCCCTTCCAAAACTTGTCAACTAAGCATCGGTTAGCTGCACAGAACAAAGTTATCAACTTAATTTGGAACTTGGAAAGACTTGGGGAGTTTGTGCAAAACAAGGCCACAAACATATCCTTTAAAGTGGTCTGAAACTCTGACATAACATTCAATGAAAATGTGTTTTCCTACGTTTTATTACCCATACGGTTATTATATTTGCTTTTGTGCACAAGTAATACTGTCCATTTACAAATTACAAGTTCCCAAAGTACAGTTCATCTGCTCTGAAAGCTGCCATTCCATTTTATTCAAGGTGCTTTTTATTATATATTAAAATATTCTAGTGAGCTCATCTAAACTGTAACCACATGCCTTGATAAAGGGGGACCCTGTGTGGCCCCTGAAACAATTGTTGGTCTATCTTGTGGAAACTGGCACAACAAAAAGTATGTGCTTTTGAGATTGGTGTGCTGACGATCCTTGCAAATTGGACTCATCTAAACTGTGTGTATGCTTGAAGCCGAGAGAACTTGTTTTCAGTTGTTACACACAATTGTAACAACTGAGGAATGTAAACAAAAGATACAGGGACGGCAGAATTATTAGGCAAATGAGTATTTTGACCACTTAAAATCCATAAAAACACATACCATAAAAATCTCCCAAGGTAACTGCAGATAAACAGTACATCCCTAATCACACAATGTACAGAATTAAATTGAATAAATAAGTGGGGGTAAGAGGTTTTGTAATAGTTAGTTTGTATTTTTGCACCAGTTTAGCAACTATTTAGATGGTATCTAGTATGTCCCATTCATTTAAGCACTGAGCACTTTGGAGTTTCTTACCCCCACCTATTTATTCAATTTGATTCTGTATATTGTGTGATTAGGGATGTACTGTTTATCTGCCGTTACCTTGGAGATTTTTATGGTATGTGTTTTTATGGATTTTAAAGGGATATGTCCCTAATAAACTGAATTCAATTTTGGAAAGATCTGTTTGGGATTAATTTATTGTACCTATTATCATTATTTTCTACCATTAGTAGGCAGTCTTTTCTTTCATGCAGTGGTGTGTATTTTGCCTAGGTGTTGACACTGTATAGTGCTTTTTTGCTCAATATCCTTGTAACAGTATTTTGACCACATCATGCTCTTTATGCATGTTGTCGTACTCCAAGCTGTATAGGCTCGAAAGCCTACTACCAATTAAGCATATTAGCTGATGTGCATCTCTGTAATGAGAAGGAGTGTGGTCTAATGACATCAACACCCTATATCAGGTGTGCATAATTATTAGGCAACTTCCTTTCCTTTGGCAAAATGGGTCAAAAGAAGGACTTGACAGGCTCAGAAAAGTCAAAAATAGTGAGATATCTTGCAGAGGGATGCAGCACTCTTAAAATTGCAAAGCTTCTGAAGCGTGATCATCGAACAATCAAGCATTTCATTCAAAATAGTCAACAGGGTCGCAAGAAGCGTGTGGAAAAACCAAGGCGCAAAATAACTGCCCATGAACTGAGAAAAGTCAAGCGTGCAGCTGCCAAGATGCCACTTGCCACCAGTTTGGCCACATTTCAGAGCTGCAACATCACTGGAGTGCCCAAAAGCACAAGGTGTGCAATACTCAGAGATATGGCCAAGGTAAGAAAGGCTGAAAGACGATCACCACTGGACAAGATACACAAGCTGAAACGTCAAGACTGGGCCAAGAAATATCTCAAGACTGATTTTTCTAAGGTTTTATGGACTGATGAAATGAGAGTGAGTCTTGATGGGCCAGATGGATGGGCCCGTGGCTGGATTGGTAAAGGGCAGAGAGCTCCAGTCCGACTCAGACGCCAGCAAGGTGGAGGTGGAGTACTGGTTTGGGCTGGTATCATCAAAGATGACCTTGTGGAGCCTTTTCGGGTTGAGGATGGAGTCAAGCTCAACTCCCAGTCCTACTGCCAGTTTCTGGAAGACACCTTTTTCAAGCAGTGGTACAGGAAGAAGTCTGCATCCTTCAAGAAAAACATGATTTTCATGCAGGACAATACTCCATCACACGCGTCCAAGTACTCCACAGCGTGGCTGGCAAGAAAGGGTATAAAAGAAGAAAAACTAATGACATGGCCTCCTTGTTCACCAGATTTGAACCCCATTGAGAACCTGTGGTCCATCATAAAATGTGAGATTTACAAGGAGGGAAAACAGTACACCTCTCTGAACAGTGTCTGGGAGGCTGTGGTTGCTGCTGCACGCAATGTTGATGGTGAACAGATCAAAACACTGACAGAATCCATGGATGGCAGGCTTTTGAGTGTCCTTGCAAAGAAAGGTGGCTATATTGGTCACTGATTTGTTTTTGTTTTGTTTTTGAATGTCAGAAATGTATATTTGTGAATGTTGAGATGTTATATTGGTTTCACTGGTAAAAATAAATAATTGAAATGGGTATATATTGGTTTTTTGTTAAGTTGCCTAATAATTATGCACAGTAATAGTCACCTGCACACACAGATAGCCCCCCAAAATAGCTAAAACTAAAAACAAACTAAAAACTACTTTCAAAAATATTCAGCTTTGATATTAATGAGTCTTTTGGGTTTATTAAGAACATGATTGTTGGTCAATAATAAAATTATTCCTCAAAAATACAACTTGCCTAATAATTCTGCACTCCCTGTAATGTTATCTCTACTCTGGAAGCAGATCTTAAAGAGAACTCGAGGTGGTTCTGAGGCGGGCAGATGGAACACAGAGGCATGTTCTTTGCCTCATGACATGCCTGTGTCCCCACACCGCCGCTCTCTGCCCCCCCACCCACACCCACCACCACGCTATAGCCCCCCGAGATTAGCAACATTTGTCTCGATCGCGGAGGTAAACACAGGGGAGAGGGATTCCCTGTTCAAAATCCCCACCAGGGGCATTCCTGCAGGCTCTCTCTCCCTACCCGTGCCTCCTGCAGCTCCCCCGCCTCCCTGCGCGCTGGTGAGAGAATGAATCTCTTTCTCACGTCGAGGTCACGAAAGTAAAAGTGGGCCATTGCGGCCCACAGAAGTGGCGGGGAGCGACGTCTTTTGAAAGCAGGCCGCTTGATCCGGGGGGCTGAACGGATCAAGTAGCCTACTTTTTTTTTATTATTATTTTATGAGCCCACCTCTGGCTCTCTTTAAAGAGGAACTTGGTGAAAATCCAGTGAAAATAATGCAATAAAAAAGTGCATCATTTATACAGTAATTATGTATAAATAATTTAGTCAGTGTTTGCCTATTGTAAAATCTTTCCTCTCCCTGATTTACATTCTGACATTTATCACATGGTGACATTTTTACTGCTGGCAGGTGATGTCAGTGGAAGGAGATGCTGCTTGCTTTTTGGGGGGTAAGGTACCAGCCATACAAGATTTTTTTAAGCTTTCTTCTTAGGACCCTTTTCCACTAGCTGCAACCCACTTCGGTAAATGGATTTCAGCCCTTTTGCTGATCACAATGAGCACCGCGGTAACATGTAAATCTCAATGCTCATTTCCTACGTGTTCGTGTAATCTTTTCCTGAATCGCAGTCGTTGGGCTGCGCAACTCTCGCCGGGATCGCTGTATTTTGCTGGCAGCTTATTACACATCCGTGGGTAGTGGAAATAGTAGTTGCGCGATCTCAAGGCAGTGCGATTATGCTTCCCAGTGGAAATGGGCCCTTCATGATTATACATGATGATATGTGATGACCAGGCAAGGTAAATAAATCAGCGCTTGTCAGGCTTGTCGAGGGAGGATTCAGGGACGCTTCGGGGGAGCCATCACTGGACTGCCTGCAGCTACAGGGGAGAGGGAAGCCTCATTTGGACCCTCAGGCTTCCCCCTCCCGAGGTGAGTACCCCCCAGGGGAACTTTTTTTTGTTACAGGTTCTCTTTAAATAAAAACATTTTTGTTACAGCTGATACAAATCCTAAAATAAATCTGCACTGTTACTACTTCTTGATTCATGGAAGCAGACATGTCTACAGCCTGTGCTTTCAAATGGGCTTATCTGCCATGGCAGTCATGTGACACAGGGTAGAGATCAAATTACAACTTGAACTTGTGATTACACACAAATGAGGGGGGGGGGATTAAACAGGCTAAACTCTGTAAATACATACAGGGTGCATTTCTCTCTGTTTTCCTTCTGTCCTGTGCAAGAGTTCAGGTCCACTTTACATGCACAACTCCTTATGCAAATATCTTCACATCTCATGCAAAGCACAATAAACCAAATTAAATAGGGTTTGGTTGACTTTTCTCTGTCTGTGACCCTCCTTGTAACATTCGCCAAATCCTTTCAGGCCGTTACTGCACGTTTCTCTAAGTGCTGGGCAGAGAGAAGTGATGAGGATGCTGCAGAGGTTGGGAATGATCTCATAGTGATTTGCATATAGGGGGAAAGAATTCTTAGCATGCTGACAACTATATAAACTATAGCAGTTGTCACCATGGGAACCAGAAGACCTTGATAAAATGTAGCAAAGTTCTGTACTACGTAACAATGTGGATCAGAATTCTAGAGAATCTATAAGCCCTTGTTATATTTACCTGTCCATACTGTACACATGCTCCACTCCAACATGAAAATGGATTTATGGTGAGACTCTAGCCCAGCCCTACTCATCCTTTTTTACCAAATCATTTTTGGATTTTATCGAACCCCTGCATAAAATATGGGATTTATTTTGCAGGAAGCAAGCTCTTTCAATTAAGGCCAGATTTATACTTTTTCCGCCCCATGCTGAGTGTCCAAAAAATGTGAGACACCCTCTAATAAATGAGTTGGTCCACCTTTAGCTCTGATCATAGCCGATGTTCCTCTTGGCAACAAGATGCTGATACTGTTGCTGAGAAATGTTGGCTTATTATGCTGACAAAATGGCAGCTCTAAGTTAGGTCACATTGGATGGTGTGTTTCCAAGCTTTGAAGTGATCTTTTGACTTTGTCCCACAAATTCTCAATAGGATTGAGGTAAGGGGGACTGAGCTGGCCATTAAAGCATGTGAAACTCTCATTGATATTCCTCAAACTAATTTGAGACCGATCAAGCACGGTGGCAAGGGCCAAAACAGGCTTTTTTTCCTTTTTTGTCTGTGGTACCAAAGGCACTTTTGATGGTTTCCTGCTGCTAAAACCCATCCTTTACTAAGTCCGTCTTGTTGTGCATTGGGAAATGTTTCTGATGCACCTGCATTGAATTCAGCTGTAATTTGTCATGTTGTTTCCCTTCTGTTGCTGGGGACTATGGGCTTGATTCACTAAACCGTGATAACTCATATCACGGCCGCTCTAGCGTTTTTGTCAATAATGTAATAGAGGCGCCTCACGTGATACCAGTCAGTAATCTCTTCACAAGGATATACACTGCAGCCGCTGTAGAGGTGAATCCCCAACCTCCAGAACAGTAGATATATCACAAAAAAGCAGCAGCGCTGTAATAGACACCCTTGGACAGTATGGTTCCACCTCCAGAGATCCCAATGAATGTAATTTTCTTCTCCTAAACATGCAACTCAGTGCACAAAAAAGAAAAATTTGGATTCTCTCAGTGGAATGATAAAATGTACACTTTATTCAAATGGATGAATTAAAACATATAGGATCACTCACATCTAGAGGGTCCTACTCCAGTAGGAACCCTCCTGGCAATAAGCGCTTCCCACTCCGTGTGGTACTCAAAATACTAGCGATCAATGTAGCGTTGCCCGCTCTCTTCCCAAGAAAGGGAAGAGAGCGGGCAACGCTACATTGATCGCTAGTATTTTGAGTACTACACGGAGTGGGAAGCGCTTATTGCCAGGAGGGTTCCTACTGGAGTAGGACCCTCTAGATGTGAGTGATCCTATATGTTTTAATTCATCCATTTGAATAAAGTGTACATTTTATCATTCCACTGAGAGAATCCAAATTTTTCTTTTTTGTGCACTGAGTTGCATGTTTAGGAGAAGAAAATTACATTCATTGGGATCTCTGGAGGTGGAACCATACTGTCCAAGGGTGTCTATTACAGCGCTGCTGCTTTTTTGTGATGCTCTAGCGTTTTTGCTCACAATTTCACCTTTTTTTGTGTGTGCGAAATCTCGAATTCCCACGAAAACGTGTGCAAAACGCGAAATTGCGTGCAAAAAACGCTATCGCGGACGTGATATGAGTTATCACGGTTTAGTGAATCAAGGCCCATGTATGCTACTCACCTTTCACCTCTCTCATTCACCAGCCTTTTTTGATCAGTATAGTCCTTATCGCTTGAAGTTCTTTTTCTAAACGGCCACGCTCTAAACACTCCTAAAAAATCCTAAAAGAGTAATTATTTCAGAGGTGCTTGCATCAGCTCTTCTTGCCCCCGGACGATCATCTCTCACTCAAAATGACATTAACTTCCATGATATCTACATCGCCCGAGCTGGGTGTTCCTTATATAAGCAACTCTGCGCATTGTTATGTCACTCTATGTCACTGTTGGACTGGTTTACCTTCAAATAAAGGGTGTCTCAAATTTTTGGGCCACTTCATGTGTGTGTGTGTGTGTGTGTGTGTGTGTATGTATTTATGTATATATATATATACATACAGTATGTATGTGTATATATATATATATATATATATAATCTGTGTATAGATAGATAGATATGCTACTGTTGAATTGAGCTTATCAAATGTATTTGTTTATGGCGCAAACCAAAAGTGAAGGAGACTCCATGTCAGTAAGCAGCCTTACTGACGGGACAGCACTTCTTCTGTTAAAAAAGTAATGCCTTTCCTATTATGTACCGTATTTTTCGGAATGTAAGATGCACCATCATATCATCAGCAGAAGCCGTCATTAGGGGAGGTGTGTGAGTGAGGGGAGGCGTGTGGGAGAGGAGAGGTGTGCAATCACCGCTGGAACCAATGGATCAGGTGAGACAAGCTGCCGCTGCTCTTTACTGAACACGCAGAGCAGAGAGGGACACCGCGGGGCAGAGAGGGGGACAAGGGAGACCGAGGAAGACACAGGAAGGCAGAGAGGAGGAAATGGGAGACCGAGGAATACACAGAAGGGCAGAGAATGGGACAAGGGAGACTGAGGAAGAAATAAAAGAGGGCAGAGTGGGAGACAGCGGAGACTGAAGAAGACACAGGAGGGCAGAAAGGGGGAAATGGGAGACCGAAGAAGACATAGGAGGGCAGAAAGGGGGAAATGGGAGACTGAGGAAGACACAGGAGGGCAGGTAGGGGGTCAAGGGAGACTGAGGAAGAGACAGGAGAGCAGAAATGGGGACAAGGGAGACTCATGAAGACACAGGAGGACAGAAAGGGGACAAGGAAGACTGAGGAAGACACAGGAGGGCAGAGAGAAGGAGATGGAAGACCGAGGAAGACACAGGAGGGCAGAGAGGGGGACAAGGGAAACTGAGGAAGAATCAAGAGGGCAGAGAGGAGGACAAGGGAGACTGAGGAAGACACAGGAGGGCAGAGGGAGGGACAAGGTAGACCGAGGAAGACACAGAAGAGCAGAGAGGGGGAAGTCTGAGGAAGACACAGGAGGGCAGAGAGGGTAACAAGGGAGACTAAGGAAGAAACAGGAGGGCAGAGAGGGGGAAATGGGAGACCAAGGAAGATACAGGAGGGCATAGAGGGGGACAAGGGAGAAACAGGAGGGCAGAGAGGGAGAAATGGGAGACCAAGGAAGACACAGGAAGGCAGAGAGGGGGAGAAGGGAGACTGAGGAGGAAACGAGGGCAGAGAGGAGGTAATGGAAAACTGAGGAAGACACAGGAGGGCAGAGGGAGGGGCAAGGTAGACCGAGGAGGACACAGAAGGGCAGAGAGGGGGAAAAATGTGGCACAAAGGGGGGCAGAGGAAGACACAGGAGGGCAGCAAGGACACGGGGGAGTCAACTAGGACACGAAGTGGGACGGGACAGAAAGGGACACATGGGGACATGGGGGAGGGGGCACAGAAGTACAGGATGTACAAGGAGGACACAATAATTAGGGGTAGAACATCTACACTTCTGGAAATTGGACGCTCCAGGTTTAGTATAGTTTTTTTTCCCCTCGGTTTTTGCCCTCTAAATCTAGGTGCGTCTTACAGTCCGAAAAATACGGTATATGTTAGCAGAGTTAACAGAAAAATAATTTTTGCCATAGAACGCCTTTAAAAAGCTAATGAGAAATGGCAGTGCGGGCCTGTTAGTCCCGGCATAGAAAAGGCGAGTATCACATGGCATTAGATGGCTGGGAAGAACGCTTTTATGGTGTTGTTTACATGCCCAGTTACTGAGATTATAATGCCGCTGAAATCTTCTGTGAGAAACATTAACATGCAAATTAGGCATTTATTGTAACGGCGGCATTTAATTGTCATCACTGTGCCAGTGTACATTCTTGTCCTGATATCAGCGGGCGGAAAATAAATACCTTTTACAAAGTAACTCTGGGAAATTAACAGTTAGTCAACTGCTAATAATATGCAGAAAATACAGCAGCTGTGCTCAGGGCAAAGGGTGATTAATTTACCATTAAAGAATAAGTGAGCGTATTAATAGACTGAATAACCTCCAAATCACCCCCAATCAGTAATACAGTCATACTTAAAGCCCAAGTTCAGTTTCAGTTTTCTTTATAGGCATCTAATAGAAGAACTCTTTAAAATGTTAGTTTTTTTTTTTTTAAAAAGTCGTAGGAGTTTTTTGCTAAATAAAAAGGAAAATGCATGTTGTACCAATGTATAATTTGTATCTTCTGCAGCCATCTCTAAATTTCTAATCACTTCTTACTTATGTGAATTTCGGGCACCATAGAAAATGGAGCGCAGGAACAGTTCCAATAGTAGAATATCAGATATATCAGATATAGTAGTAGAATATCCTATACCAATACTTTACTATGTAAGTGTTCATTTTGGTTAATAAAATATTGGTAATTGTCACCAACATTTGACTATAGCTAGACCTAAGCCTACTCTCACACAGAACCCTCCATTAAAGATTCCTAACCCCTGTGGTGGAGCCTAACCCTAAGACTACCCTGGTGGGGCCTAACCCTAAGTCCCCCCCCCCCCTCCTGGTGGTGCCTAAGCCTAAGACCCCCACCCGCTGGTGCCTAACCCTAAAATCCTTCTGGTGGTGCCTAACACTAACCCCGACCCGGTGGTGGATAACCCTAAGAACCTCTTGGTGGTGCCTAACCCTATGAACCCCCTGGTGGTGCCTAAGTCCCCCATCCGGTGGTGCTTAACCCTCAGACGCTCTTTGTGGTGCCTAACCCTAAGACCCCCACTGCTGGTGCCTAACACTAATGGCCCCCTGGTGGTGCCTAACCTTAGGACCCTCTTTGTGGTGTCTAACTCTAAGACCCCCCTGTGGCTGTTACTGTTGCTGGCACAGTGGCAGCCGCTAATCAGTGGCGGTTACTGCTGCTGGCACAGTGGCAGCTGCTAATCAGTGGCTGTTACTGCTGCTGGCACAGTGGCAGCTGCTAATCAGTGGCTGTTACTACTGCTGGCACAGCGGCTGCTTATCAGGAGCTTTTACTGCTGCTGGCATAGTGGCGGCTGCTAATCAGTGGCTGTTACTGCTGCTGGCACAGTGGCATCTGCTAATCAGTGGCTGTTACTGCTGCTGGCACAGTGGCAGCTGCTAATCAGTGGCTGTTACTGCTGCTGGCACAGTGGCAGCTGCTAATCAGTGGCTGTTACTGCACTTACACAGTGGCAGCTGCTAATCAGTGGCTATTACTACTGCTGGCATAGTGGCAGCTGCCAATTTGTGGCTGTTACTGCTGCTGGCACAGTGGCAGCTACGAATCAGTGGCTGCTACTGCTACAGTGGTGGCTGACAACCTACAGGCAAACAAAGGGGGAGGCAGAGCGGTGACACAAGGTGTCCCCTACATGCAGCACTGCAGCTACGGCCCATGGGCCGCATGGGACTAACAACTGTACAGAGCTTTGGAGGCCACCAGAAAAGGCTTGGCGGGCCGCATATGGCCGCACTTTGCAAATGGCTGGGCTAAACTGATAGGTTTACTGTTACTCAACTAGTGAATTTGTTAAAGCATCTCTCTGCTGCTATCTCATCTCCATATATTTCAAGTGTTTAAACAAGCTGAATTACACTGACCTACCTGTAGTTATCTGATTTTCTCCCTGACCTTTTCTCCCAACCAAGCCTCTTCGTGTGATTAAGGGAGGGTTCTACATTTGTGGAAATCGTCAGGGGTTTCCTGTGGACAATTTATTGTTTGCAATGCACGTTTTATCAGTGGTCAGCTGACGGAAGCTAGCTGCTGGCTATAGGAACCGCACACAGTGTGCGAGGTTATGGTGTGCCTAACAAGCCTTTTTCCCACATACGGGAACTGCATTTAAAGGACCACTCCAGCAAACATAAGGAAGCAGTTAAAATCTGACAGAACTTTTTGTTTTCAAAAGCATTTTCTGAACGACTCTACTCACTTGCACACTATTTTGTCAGTTAGACTTAGTAACTGATGTTCAGGAAATGCTTTTGAAAGCAAAAAAAAACCTTGAGAGTCCCCCATGTGGAGATGGACTAGTCCAAAACCTGTTGGTTCTGTCAGATTTTAACTGCTTAGTTTTTTTTTTTCCACTGGAGTGGTCCTTTAAAGAGGAACTCCAGTGAAAATAATGTAATAAAAAAAATGCTTCACTTTTACAATAATTATGTATAAAGGATTTAGTCAGTGTTTGTCCAGTGTAAAATCTTTCCTCTCCCTGATTTACATTCGGACATTTATCACATGTTGACATTTTTACTGCTGGCAGGTGATGTCAGTGGAGGGAGATGCTGCATGCTTTTTTTGTAGTTGGAAACAGCTGTTATTTCCGACAATGCAACAAGGCTCCCACAGTGTGATGTCAGAACCATGGTCCTTATGTACTCGCCTTATTTAAACAACGCTCACTTTGCTTGTTTAACGTGCATAATGCTATTTGCATAAACTGCAGTAACATTTTACTGCAAGGGTGTCAAACTCAAATACGTGGGCCAAAATTATACACTAGGACCAAGTCGCGGGCCAACCTCTGTGTCTACTGGCACCTCCCTCACTTATAAAGTTCTCAGGTGTTTAATGGCCCCCTCCTTTCCTGGTGTCTAATGGTCACCTGTCGCACCCCTATATAGTTCCCTGGTGTCTAGATGCCTTCCCCTATACAGTTCCCTAGTATTTAGTGCTTTCACCCTACCTCCTCCATTGGCTTCCCCGGTGTTCTAGGGCTTCACCTCCAATATATCTTCCCTGGTGGTCTAGAGTGGGCCAATCATAATGCAAGTGGGGAAACCACTTGGGGGCCAAATTTAATGGTGGGCCAGAGTTTGACATGTATGTTTTATTGTAAGTTAGTGATTCTTGCAATTTATTATAGATCCAGGGAATACAGCAACAAGCAACACAATTCACACCCCCTGCCCTGTAGACATCAGTCATTATGACTGAGGACCAGAAGGGCTGAAATGTGTTACCTGTTTGTTATTGTATTCCCTGGATGTGTAATAATGGATGTTTTCATATAGAATGTGATAAGTTACAAAGCCCGTCTGTCTTTGTTTGAGTGATCACCAGAACTAGACCCTCGAGCAATGCGAGATGGAGACTGGAGGCAAAGGAAAATGTAATTCTTTAGATCAAAATTCTCTAGATCTCAATCCAATCAATCATACATGGAATGTGCTAAACAATCCATGGAGGCTTCCTCTTGCGACTTACATCTGCTGCTAACGTATTGGTGGGGATGGGGAAAACCACACCGCACCTTCTTGTGAAGTCCAACCCAATATCACAGACCACATTCTTGTGGAGTTCCTGCCAATACCACAGGACACCTTCTTGTGGAGTCCATTCCAATAACACATGGCACCTTCTTGTGAAGTTCATGTCAATACCACAGGACACCTTCTTGTGAAGTTCATGTCAATACCACATGGCACCTTCTTGTGAAGTTCATGCCAATACCACATGGCACCTTCTTGTGAAGTCCATGCCAATACCACATGGCACCTTCTTGTGAAGTCCATTCCAATACCCCATGGCACCTTCTTGTGAAGTTCATGTCACTTCCACATGGCACCTTCTTGTGAAGTTCATGTCAATACCACAGGACACCTTCTTGTGAAGTTCATGTCAATACCCCATGGCACCTTCTTGTGAAGTTCATGCCAATACCACATGGCACCTTCTTGTGAAGTTCATGCCAATACCACATGGCACCTTCTTGTGAAGTTCATGCCAATACCACATGGCACCTTCTTGTGAAGTTCATGCCAATACCACAGGACACCTTCTTGTGAAGTTCATGTCAATACCCCATGGCACCTTCTTGTGAAGTTCATGCCAATACCACATGGCACCTTCTTGTGAAGTTCATGCCAATACCACATGGCACCTTCTTGTGAAGTTCATGCCAATACCACATGGCACCTTCTTGTGAAGTTCATGCCAATACCGCATGGCACCTTCTTGTGAAGTTCATGCCAATTCCGCATGGCACCTTCTTGTGAAGTTCATGCCAATACCACATGGCACCTTCTTGTGAAGTTCATGTCAATACCACATGGCACCTTCTTGTGAAGTCCATGCCAATACCACAGGACACCTTCTTGTGAAGTCCATTCCAATACCACATGGCACCTTCTTGTGAAGTTCATGTCAATACCACAGGACACCTTCTTGTGAAGTTCATGTCAATACCACATGGCACCTTCTTGTGAAGTTCATGCCAATACCACATGGGACCTTCTTGTGAAGTCCATGCCAATACCACATGGCACCTTCTTGTGAAGTCCATTCCAATACCCCATGGCACCTTCTTGTGAAGTTTATGTCACTTCCACATGGCACCTGCTTGTGAAGTTCATGTCAATACCACAGGACACCTTCTTGTGAAGTTCATGTCAATACCACATGGTACCTTCTTGTGAAGTTCATGTCAATACCACAGGACACCTTCTTGTGAAGTTCATGTCAATACCACATGGCACCTTCTTGTGAAGTCCATTCCAATACCCCATGGCACCTTCTTGTGAAGTTTATGTCACTTCCACATGGCACCTGCTTGTGAAGTTCATGTCAATACCACAGGACACCTTCTTGTGAAGTTCATGTCAATACCACATGGCACCTTCTTGTGAAGTTCATGCCAATACCACATGGCACCTTCTTGTGAAGTTCATGCCAATACCACATGGCACCTTCTTGTGAAGTTCATGCCAATACCACATGGCACCTTCTTGTGAAGTCCATGCCAATACCACATGGCACCTTCTTGTGAAGTTCATGCCAATACCACATGGCACCTTCTTGTGAAGTTCATGCCAATACCGCATGGCACCTTCTTGTGAAGTCCATGCCAATACCACATGGCACCTTCTTGTGAAGTTCATGCCAATACCGCATGGCACCTTCTTGTGAAGTTCATGCCAATACCGCATGGCACCTTCTTGTGAAGTTCATGCCAATACCACATGGCACCTTCTTGTGAAGTTCATGTCAATACCACATGGCACCTTCTTGTGAAGTCCATGCCAATACCACAGGACACCTTCTTGTGAAGTCCATGCCAATACCACATGGCACCTTCTTGTGAAGTTCATGTCAATACCACATGGCACCTTCTTGTGAAGTTCATGTCAATACCACATGGCACCTTCTTGTGAAGTTCATGCCAATACCACATGGCACCTTCTTGTGAAGTCCATGTCAATACCACAGGACACCTTCTTGTGAAGTCCATGCCAATACCACATGGCACCTTCTTGTGAAGTCCATGCCAATACCACATGGCACCTTCTTGTGAAGTTCATGCCAATACCACATGGCACCTTCTTGTGAAGTGCATGCCAATACCACATGGCACCTTCTTGTGAAGTTCATGCCAATACCACATGGCACCTTCTTGTGAGGTTCATGCCAATACCACATGGCACCTTCTTGTGAAGTCCATGCCAATACCACATGGCACCTTCTTGTGAAGTTCATGCCAATACCACATGGCACCTTCCTGTGAAGTTTATGCCAATACCACATGGCACCTTCTTGTGAAGTTTATGCCAATACCGCATGGCACCTTCTTGTGAAGTTCATGCCAATACCACATGGCACCTTCTTGTGAAGTCCATGCCAATACCACATGGCACCTTCTTTTGGAGTCCATGCCAAAACCATAGCGCATCTTCTTGTGGTGGAGTACATGCCTCACGGGGTCAGAGATGCCTTGGAGGCAAAAGTGAACTGAGCATTCAGGGAGACTAGGGCCCATATGCAATTCACATTTTCACCTTAGTTTTCTCCAAGTTGATATTTTCACATATTGTCATAAAATGTATTTTAAACCACCAGCAAGCTAGAAAGTACTTTTTCACCAACTTTTCGGTATGTTTTAAATTGTAAAATGCTTAAAAGTTATTTTAAAGAGAATATGAAAGTTATCTCCCAGGAGATAACGCAGGAGAAAAAGTGAATTGCATATGGCCCTAGGTGCTATTTTCACTTGCTGTGGAATTCTCAGAAACAAACATTCCACAGAGATCACCTGACAGGATTAAAGATGTTGCCAACTGTGATACACTTCACAATGTATATCAGGGTGATGAAAGATTTTACAATGGGCGAACTCTGACTAAATAATTTATAAATTAATATTGTAAAACAATAAGCAATTTTAATAACCATGTTATTTTCACCACAGATCCTCTTTATTTAATGTTATTTCTATCAGTTTCTCTATCGTGTGCCAGAAGGGAACCAGCCTGTGAGCAATTCCAAAGAATGTGCAGCAGTGGGCCTCCGCTGGTTTCGCATATCCAGCAGTTTAGGGTCCCTGTCTACAGTTTCTCTTTAACCACTTCACCCCCCCAGTGCTAAATTTCTCCGTCCCTCTGCGCACCGCTTCACCCCCAGGGACGGAGAAAGGCGCACTTGTTTGTTTACTGGCTGGGAGTGGGCGGGGAACTCTCGCACACACTCCAGCCAGCCCGCACAGCAGGTGACTAATTGGATGTTAGGAACAAGCGTTCCTAAATCCAATTAGCCTCACCGATTGCGAGTAGAATGAAGACGGCTTCAAACAGAAGCCGTCTTCATACAAAACAATGTAAGGTAAACAAACGTGCAGCGCACGATCGTGCGACCCGCGCGCGCGCGCACACACCCCGGCTCTGCAGTACAATGATTGGTTATGGGGACTCTCCAGTCCCCAATAACCAATCATAGTACATCAATACTGGAATGGAAGCAGCGCTGAAAGGGAAAAATCGCGCTGGTGTTTCGGGGGTAAAACCCCTCAGTTGTGAAATGGTTAAATATGTATTTGTACTAAACTGTTTTTAGTTTTTGGATTTTTTTTTTACCACGCAAGGGTCCTGATTAACTGAACAATGGTAAGGATGCCTTGCACAGATGGCACACTGCAATTTTTCGGGCGTGTATGCCAGCAACGTAACGTGTTACGCACATATTGCAACTTGCATCACATACACAGTGTGCACATTGCTAGTATTATGCGCATTACATGAATTGCATAACGGGTGTTATAGAAGCAATGCGTACATATTACATTGCTGCCGTACACTCCAGTAAAATAGCTGTGTGCTATCTGCGTAGGAAAATGTTATCGTCATTTAGAGAATCAGGGCCAAAGTATCAACGAGATCTGTTCATCTTTATTTTCTCAGAACTATCTGTATAATACCTGTGACATCCAATGTGCTTCATTTTCTGGTGAAGAAGATGAATGTCAGCGCGGTCACCGACTCCCAGCTAAGGAGAGGAATAAATAGCAGAATTCTAGGAACCTTTTGAGTCTCGGGGAAACCGATAAATCAGACTTTGTAATATTCAGGGCATATTTGAGTTTAGTTCCTCTAATCAGCATCCAGGTCATCCTGGGAGATGCGTATCTTTCTGAGAATCAGGTCATGTGAGGCGCAGAGCGCGGCGTATGATCAATAGGACAGGGGGGCTCGGTGTCCCGGGGGTATTCCAGCCTACGCATTCCATACATTGTAACCTTTCTGTCACTGCTGGAATGTTATTGATTTTATGCCAGTGGTCTTATTGATAAACTTGGTGGTTACCTCATATGGTTACAAAATCCACTGGAGAATGGATTGCATGCCACTATTTTCTGTTCTTTTTTTTTACTGGTTTTCGTTATTAGCCCTTCTTATTTCTTTCACTGACACAGTTACTGTATATTCTGGTGTATAGGACTTTTTAACCCTTAAAAATCATCTGAAAAGTCATGAGTCCTCTTATACGGTGGGTGTCATTGATGCCGGGTGATACGCCCTATCCTGTTCCCGCCTCTCAGATCTCGCTGCTGAGGACTGTAGTGAAGCGGCGCAGGCGCACATGTGCGAGATCTGAGAGGCAGAGAAGGAGGTAAATAGGATACAAGGGCGGGCCAGAAGGGTGAAAGAGGCGTGTTTTATGGGCACAGCGCAATCTATTCTTCCATACAGCTCTGATACACAGGTAAACAAGGAGAGCTGACCAATCCGCACGATGGAGTTAAGTGTATTATGAGTAAGATGGATACTCACAAGATTCAGGTCAGCCATGAACTGCCCTTAGTACTCTGTGTGATATAGTGAGATGGTCACACCTTTTATCTATGAATCTGACGCTCGTTGTGTCCAAGTAAGTGAAAAAGTGCACGGTTCAGCTGTCCGTGTAAAAGTGGTCTAAGTATTTTTATTGTCTCCAATCTTGGACAATGGGCTAAATATGGATCCTTATGACAAATGTGTTGGTAGTAACAACATTATTAGCTAAACTGCAGTATATTAAAGCAACTGCAAGATGTCACTGTCTATGCAAAGTGCTGCAATGACCTCTATGGTATTGGGATTTCCTGTTGTCTCTCTGTGTTCCTCTCTGTTGTAAGTAAACGTCATTTCCTGATGGTAGTGTATGATCTATCTCTGCACATTTTATTCAGTGAAGAGTTCTAACTTGTTATACTGAGAGCCTATCTATGTGTACAGACCACTCTGCTTCATCAAAATATACCAGTGAGAGCATATTTTTACTATAGCAAACATTTATGTATCGTGAGGTGATCATTGTGCTATTCTGTATTCTCAAACCAGAAACGGAACTGAACCTCCAGCTGAATTTGGGCCTAGTAGGCCATTTTATTAAAAGAGTGCCACAGTACAAAAGCACAATGTTATGGTCTCAAGGGCTTGAGGGAGTACTTGAGAAAGGTTGAATAGACCCCGGATTTACTATAAGGCATTGCAGACACTTGCCTACAGGCGCCTGATGATGGAAAGGCAGCTCCCTCCCCTCCCCGAGTGCCTCCATCCCTCCTTCCCTATGCAGAGTCCCAAGCAGAGCATAAATGAGAGGTTACATAGCCAGCTCTCTGCATTCCACTGACGAGATCTCCCTTCAGTCGGGGGCACCACTAGCTATTTAATACTGAGGGTACCTCTGGCTACCTAATGCTAAGGGACACCTGTAGCTATGACGGGCACGGGGATTAATGGAGAAGTGACAGCTGGGCCAGCCAGCACATTTGCGATGCAGTTTGGCGGTGTGTTTGTAGGTTCATGGAGGGCAAAATCCAGGGTGCCAGGACATCTGTGCCTATAGGCTCCTGTGGTGTAAATCCGGGCCTGAATAGACCGAAACATTGTGCTTTTGCATGTGACACTCTTTGAATAAATGGGTCTACCACGCCCAAATCCAGCTGGAGACCCAGTTGCTTCTTTTATTTGGTTGGACATTGCACTTTTGGTGGATCCAGGTGTTGGCTGGATGACTCCGTGCATAATTAGAGTTGCAGCAGTGTGGAACTCTTTTGCATGTTTACTATTCTACATTCTGCCATTGAAAAGCCCCATTCACTTATACTAGATGGAGCTATATGTAAGCACAAAAAATGCAGCAAGCAGTGCATTTGCAGTTCTTAAAAAATCGTGTTGCGTTAGTGGAAACGGCAATAAGTCATAAATGTGTCTGCAGTATCCACAAAGGTCCGCATACTATACCGTCCATAAAACATCCATTTATTCTCACATAACAAAAGAAGACTCTGGCCATTTACTGAAGATCGTTTCGTGGCCACCAGGGATCCCCTTTCTCAAGGCATCGGAGAGAAGACAATTCTGTACAGAGTTTGTCTTTACTCTAGTAGATGTTTAGTGAACATTTTAGTGTGCAGAGCTTTATTGGGTGGAACCTTTTTGATTGTCCACCTTCCATTCTTGCGGTGTGCGATCTTGGGATGGATTTATATGATGATTTACTGATCGCACGCAATTCGGAAAAAAAATGGCAAAATGTATTTTCTGTATGTCTTAACCTAGGTGTGAGGTGTAAAGTACAACTATGATGAAATTTAAAATACACGTGTACAAGTTCTACATTTGTCTCCAAGTAAAATGCACCATTGATGCATATTTTCCTATGTAGCTCTCATTTACAGAAGCTAGTATAAATCTGCCAGATTTTGTGCTAGCTAATCTCCTCAAGAAGCATTCTCAATATTTTTTTAAATTCTTTTCAAAGGCAATATTTGGAAAAGACCTTTACATTGGAAATCCAGTCTCCTCCTATGCACACTATTCTGTCAGTTGTAGTGTGCCACTGCCATCCAGGGAGTGTTTTTGAGAAAACCCCCCTTGAGGAGATGGATTAGTCCAAAATCTGTCAGATCTGTCACATTTCTACTGCCTATTGTAAATGACAGGAACATAGGAAAAAAAATAATTTATAGTGCATTTCACTCTGGGACAAATGTACAACTAATACACTTGTTTTTTGGATTTTACATGCTTTCTTGATAATAGTCATTGAACCCTTTAGCAGCAAATTTATCTAGAGGCTTGCAAGCGCTCCTGGCCTATTTATTTTAGCACTTTTATTTATTTTTATTTGTTACATTTCCCTGCTTCTTAATAGTACTGCTGTAATGTGTATTTATAGCCACGTGTCACTAGGGGGCAGTGTGAGGCAATAACAGAGGACTTCTGCTTTTTAGTTTCTACATTTTCTGCTGGTAGAGAGAGATCAAAGCATTCCAATAATTTACAGCACGACTAGTTCTGCCGACTAAGGTCAGAAGCAGTGCGCTTATCTCAAACGTGGTAACTCTTTTGAACTCTATTGAAGCTGCCAATGGGTTAAGGCCTGTGTGGCCTTGATAAGAGGGTAGTTGGTCCACATCTTGGTCCCAAATGCTGTTGAGTTCTATGAATGCATACGTTGCTATGGTAGAACTTTCACTGCTAGCGTAGGGTCCATTTAGTTTCTGTCTCCAATTTCTTTTGTACTTCTCCATGGAGTATGTTTAGCCTATTAATATTGTGCCGGATCTTCTGGCATTCCATATATGGAAGACTATCCTTATATGGTTCTGTGATAAGGGACTATATTGTTCCATAAGAGTCCCTAACTACCAGCTGAACACCATTTAACCTTTGATGTGGTTTCTATCCAGTTTCAGACTAATCATGTCAGTGTGGGAAGAAGAAGCCGCTCAAGAGACTAATTCATAATCTCTTTCACCGTCATTTCCCTAAGTGTTTGATTAGTGTCACAACATGCCTTTGTCACTTAACCGATTCCATCATAAATTGCAGCTATTTTATTTCTTATGCCATTTGCCATCTGTCGGAGTTTTTGAAATGCCTCCGTTTACATGGAAAAGGCTGTTGCTTCTGCATATGGAGAGATCACGTGAACTATGAGCAGAGCCATTGGAGGCATGCTAGTGATAGGGGGAATTGTTCTTACTGCATCCATACATGCTTAAATAGGAACTTTAACCCAGGATTGAACTTCATCCCAATCAGTAGCTGATACCCTCTTTTCCACATGAAATCCTTATAGATCATCGGGGGCATCTGTGTGGCTGATATTGTGGTGAAACCCCTCCCACAGTGTGATGTCAGGGCCATGGCCATGATGGTTTTCTTTCTGTGAACCTCGTTGCATTGTGGGAAATATGGTTGTATCCAACTGCCAAACAAGCAGTATCTCCCTCTGTGCATAGAACTTTTTGTAAACAAACAGTCCGCTAAGATCACCTGTCAGTACTAAGGATGACGCCATCTGTGATACATTTCAGAATTGAAATCAGGGAGAGGAAAGATTTAATGGGCTAACATTAAGCTTGGCCGAGTCACGCATGTGCAGCGCCCCAGACACGTTCCCCCATCGCGTTCCCATCCCTGCGAGCATTCTGCACGTCCTGTGCACCAGTAGTACTACACAAGCGCAGAACACTCCCACACGCGGGATCACGACAGGGGCATGCGCCCCGGGCCATGCATGCGCAACGAAGTGAAACTCAGCCAGGCTTTCAGGCTGAATTGCAGGTAACCAGAGCCACCCGGGGAGATGGCGAGGGACAAGCGGCCTTAAAGAGGAACTGTCGCGAAAATCTTAAAATTTAAAACTCATACAAATAGAAAGTACATTTCTCCCAGAGTAAAATGAGCCATAAATGACTTTTCTCCTATGTTGCTGTCACTTACAGTAGGTAGTAGAAATCTGACATTACCGACAGATTTTGGGCTAGTCCATCTCTTCATGGGAGATTCTCAGCATGGCCTTTATTCTTTATAAAGACATTTCCTGAAAATGATAAATACAAAGCTGCTGGACAGCCTCCCTGCTCGCTGCACACTATTTTGGCAGTTGGACTGAGCAACTGCCATTCACTAAGTGCTTTTAAAAATAAAGAAAACCCAGAGAACCCCCCTATGAGATGATGGGCTAGTCCAAAATCTGTTGGTAATGTCAGATTTCTACTACCTACTGTAAGTGACAGCAACATAGGAGGAAAGTAATTTATGGCTCATTTTACTCTGGGAGAAATGTACTTCTTATTTGTATGTGTTTTAAATTTCAAGATTTTCGTGACAGTTCCTCTGTAAGTATAGTACCTGGGACACTTCTCGTCTCAGGTACACTTTAAAGAGACTCCGAAGTCTCAAGAAAAACATCTTTTTATTTAAAAAATGTGTTTAATACGCTTGCCCTACCTAAACCACCCTATTCTATCTAAATTCCCCCAAACTCCCTGGGGGCAATCCGGGCAACGCTTCCGTGAGAGGCAGAGCTATGAGCCGCAGCTCTGCCACTCAGCGTGTCTGTCAGCCCGGATCGCCGCCTCTCCCCTGCCTTTCTCAGTCTTCCTTCACTGAGAAGGGCGGAGATACGCCGCTGATTGACGCGTAAGGAGGCAGAGCTGCGGCTCATAGCTCTGCCTCCTATAGCAGCAAAATCCACAACCAAGAAAGTCGTGGATTTTGCGGGGGAGAGGGAGGGGGAAGTTAGGGGGGATTTAGACAGATTACAGCGGCGGGAATGCAATGATTTAGGTAGGGCTAGCATATGAAACACAGATGTTTTTTTCGAGACTTCAGTGTCTCTTTAACTACTTGAAGACCGCGTAACGCCCACGGGCGTGGCCGCGGCCCCAGGACTGCTTAACGCCAATTGGCGTCAAGTCCTGGGGCTGCAGTTTGCAGGAGATCGCGCGCAGGCTGCGCGTGCATCTTCTGCTTGGGGGTGGAGCTCCGCCCCGCCTTCAGTCTCTGAGCAGCGCTGTACTGGGGACAGCCGTGTGACACGGGACAAGAGAGCGATCGGCTCTCATAGGCTGAAGCCTATGACAGACGATCGCGTCATTGGCTGGCTGGGGGGAGGGAGCAGGGGGACAGCACATACAAGCGCAGCATATTTTAATTAAAAAAAAAAAACAAATATTTATATAAAAAAACAAACAGAGGGGGGGGGGGGGGGGGGATCAGACCCCACCAGCAGAGAGCTCTGTTGGTGGGGAGAAAAGGTGAGGGGAATCACTTGTGTGCTGAGTTGTACGGGCCTGCAGCTATGCCTTAAAGCTGCAGTGGCCCATTTAGTTGAATTTGCCCTGGTCTTCAGGGGGGTTTACCACTGCAGTCCTCAAGTGGTTAAGAAAAAAACTTAGAGGAACTCCAGTGAAAATAATGTAATAAAAAAGTGCTTCATTTTTACAATAATTATGTATAAATGATTTAGTCAGTGTTTGCCCATTGTAAAGTCTTTTAAATCCCTGATTTACATTATGACATTTATCACATGGTGACATTTTTACTGTTGGCAGGTGATGTAGCTGCTGCATGCTTTTTTGGCAGTTGGAAACAGCTGTAAACAGCTATTTCCCACAATGCAACAAGGTTTACAGACAGGAAACTGCCAGGAGTACCATGGTCCTCAGTTTCTTGTGGGAGGGGTTTCACCACAATATCAGTCATACAGCGCCCCCTGATGGTATGTTTGTGAAAAGTAATACGGTAGATTTCTCATATAAAAGGGGGTATCAGCTACTGATTGAGATAAAGTTCAATTCTTGGTCGGAGTTTCTCTTTACTTCTTCTGTATGTCCATTGTATAATGCCAGCCTTGTAACAAAGTACGCACTCTGGGCTCAAAAAATGCAAATTTTTTGCACGTTACCCAGAAACACACTGTAGACAGCTCGTTAGGATAACATGATCAGTTAAATCACATGGAATATTATTATTAAACTTTATAAAGCACGATCTCTCTCCCCGGTACATATCTGTAACGATCGGTGGGCGCAGAGAGTATCTGATTACCGGGGATCTGCAGTATCACCGGAAATACAGATATATACCAGATTATAAGTGAACTGCAGTCTCACCGATAATCCGATATACAAACTAACCTCTGATCACCCGAGTAGAGTGTAGTGTTTGGTGTAACTGTAACACTAAGAGGACAAGGCCTCAATGCAGTAAGGAGTACTGCACAGATTCCTTCCGCAGACCTGAGCTCTCCAAGACGGGAGGAGTCAGTCTGACAGTAGGAAGGGATATCTGAAAGTGACCCTCAGGAGGAAGGATCACTAACAGAGCGAGGAACCGCCTCTAACGGTAAGGTCGGTTCTCGAGGTCGGACAAGCCAGGTCGTACACACACGGACAGATAAAGTACAGGATCAGGAGGCAAAGGCAGAGTCAAAGTACAGGCAGGGTTCAGCAACGGGGTATCAGAAATATCGGGGTACAAAATCAGGAGGCAGAAGCAGAGTCAAGGAACGAGCCGGGGTTCGGCAACAGAGTATCAGAAATATCGAGGTGCAAGATCAGAGTTCAGGAGGATAGTCAAGGCAGGCAAAAGTCATAACAGATAATCACAATCAAACTAGTACTTTAGCTATCAACAGAATCTAGCTTAGTGTAGGATTACAGCTCCAGCTGGTCCCGGCACACTAACGGATCTGACTACGGATCTGGGTGCTCCCACATATGTGAACGCAACGCCAGACAAGGAGCAAGTGAACAACCAGCAGTATATATACTCTAGGACCTTTCCAGGACCTCCCTAATTGCTGGTCCAATGGGAGCAGTGGAATTTGTCAGCTGACCCAGCTGGTCAGCCGACACCCTTCTAACTGCTATTTAAACTCTGCCTCTGTGCTCGCGCGCGTGTAAGTCTAAATCTTGGTGGACTATCAGTCCCAGCCACAC
Organism: Hyperolius riggenbachi; assembly: GCF_040937935.1. Taxonomy (NCBI): domain Eukaryota; kingdom Metazoa; phylum Chordata; class Amphibia; order Anura; family Hyperoliidae; genus Hyperolius; species Hyperolius riggenbachi. The sequence continues at coordinate 43,165,196 of NC_090651.1, read as the reverse complement.
CAGTACTGTTTTGCAATGTATCTAATGCGGGGGTCGCCTCTGATGTGGATTCCGCCGTTACCAATGCGGATTCCGCCGCACTGCCCATGCGGCATGCAGCGTTTTTTCCGCGTTGTGACGCCATGCTGGACGTGGAAACAGCCGCCTCACCTCGAGAGACGGCGGCTTTTCCGCGTTTCCTCACAGTACCCCCCTCCCGAGGAGTGGACTCCGGACAACTCCCACCAGGCTTCTCGGGATGTACAGCATGAAATTCCTTCACTAACTCGTCCGCATGCATGCGGTTCCTAGGTACCCATTGCCTCTCCTCAATCCCGTACCCCTTCCAATGTACGAGGTACTGTACCGAGTTCTGTACAGTACGTGAATCTATGATCTTCTCCACTTCGTACTCGGGTTGGGCATCCACCAACACGGGAGGAGGAGGAGTAGGACCCACCTGGACTGCTGGTTTAAGAAGGGACACGTGGAAGGACCTCACCCCCCGCATGCTGGTGGGAAGGTCAATGGAATAAGTAACATTATTAATCTTCTTGGTCACGGAGAATGGGCCCACAAACCTGGGACCCAGTTTGGCAGATGGCTGCTTCAGGGTCAAGTGACGTGTGGACACCCAGACTAGATCCCCTGGCCGAAACTTCCATTCCACGGACCGTCTCTTATCTGCTTGACCCTTCTGACTCTGGAACGCCTTCTGTAAATTCCCCTTAACAATTCCCCAATTGTCCCTGAGTGATCTCTGCCAATCTTCCAGTGCTGGAAATGGAGACGAGACAACTGGAAAAGGGGAAAATTTGGGTGACCTCCCTGTTACAATCTGAAATGGGGAAAACCCCGACGAGGAATTCTTTAAATTATTTTGAGCGAATTCCGCGAAGGGCAAAAATTTCACCCAGTCACTCTGCGCCTCAGCAACGTAGCATCTCAGAAATTGCTCCAGGGATTGGTTAATGCGTTCTGTCTGCCCATTGGTCTGTGGGTGGTAGCCTGACGAGAAAGACAATTTCATGCCCATTTGGTGGCAAAATGCCCTCCAGAATCCAGACACAAACTGGACTCCCCTATCAGACACGATGTCTTCCGGAATGCCATGCAGCCGGAAGATGTGAATGATAAACAATTCAGCCAGTTCTTGAGCCGAGGGGAGTCCTTTCAGGGGCACAAAATGGGCCATTTTGCTAAACCGGTCGACTACCACCCAAATGACCGACATGCCTTCAGACCTGGGCAATTCCCCCACAAAATCCATGGACAAGTGGGTCCATGGCTCACTCGGGGTGGGCAAAGGCTGCAACCTTCCTACAGGTGCCAGCCGGGAGGGCTTACTCTGGGCGCACACCGCACACTCCCTAACATACTCCTTGCAATCTGTTGCCAAGGAAGGCCACCAAGCACACCTGGCAATCAGATCCTGCGTTCTGGCAGCTCCAGGATGACCAGCATTCTTATGGGCGTGAAAGAGTTGCAGAACCTGTAACCGGAATGGTAGTGGTATGAACAAGACCCCTTCGGCTTTCCCTTCAGGAACCTCCTGCTGAAAGGGACCCAAGATCTCTGTCCACTCTTCCCAAGACTCTGTGGCGGCTAACACCAGTTTCTGCGGAAGGATGGATTCAGGAGTGGAAGGCTGTGCTGTCTCAGGTTCGAAACACCTGGAGAGGGCATCTGCCTTGATGTTTTTGCTACCTGGAGTGTATGTGATTATAAACCTGAATCTCGTAAAAAACAAGGACCACCGGGCCTGACGGGGACTAAGCCTCTTAGCCCCCTCGATGTACTCAAGTTCTTGTGGTCGGTGTAAACAGTGATCGTGTGCTCTGCCCCCTCCAACCAGTGGCGCCACTCCTCAAATGCCAATTTAATGGCCAGGAGCTCTCTGTTGCCTATATCGTAGTTTCTCTCCGCCGGAGAGAACCTACGGGAAAAGTACGCACAGGGGTGTAGTCTTCCCTGTAACCCTGATCGCTGAGACAGCACAGCCCCTACCCCGACCTCCGAGGCATCGACCTCAACAATGAACGGATAAGCGGTGTCGACATGTCTCAGGATTGGTGCGGAACAAAACAATTTTTTCAGACTAGAAAATGCATTCTGAGCCTCCGGAGACCAGTGGGTAGTATCTGCCCCCTTTTTTGTGAGACTGGTAAGGGGTGCAATGATCGTGGAGTACCCTTTTATAAACCTCCTATAATAATTTGCAAAACCCAGGAATCTCTGGAGGGCTTTCAGGCCCACAGGTTGCGGCCATTCTAGGACAGCTGTGACTTTAGCAGGGTCCATTGACAGACCTGAGGTAGAAATCACATACCCCAGAAACGTGACGGATGTCACCTCAAAAATACACTTTTCTAACTTGGCGTAGAGTCTATGCTGTCTTAATTTGTTTAGGACGAATTTCACATGGACCCTGTGTTCGGGGAGGTTATTGGAATAAATTAATATATCATCGAGGTATACCAGTACGAATTTACCCAATACCTCCCGGAATACCTCATTGATTAGTTCCTGGAAGACGGCGGGCGCATTGCACAACCCGAAGGGCATCACCAAGTATTCGTAATGCCCGTCGGGTGTGTTAAAGGCCGTCTTCCATTCATCGCCCCTTCTAATGCGGATTAGGTTGTATGCTCCCCTCAGATCTAACTTAGAAAAGATCTTTGCAGTCGTGACCTGCGTGAATAAGTCGTCTATCAATGGTAACGGATAGCGATTCTTCACCGTGATTTTATTGAGACCTCGGTAGTCGATACAAGGTCGAAGACCCCCGTCTTTTTTCTTAACGAAAAAGAAACCGGCCCCAGCAGGTGACCGAGAGGGCCGAATAAACCCCTTGGCCAGGTTGTCACGAATGTACTCCTGCATGGCCAACTTCTCGGGACCGGACAAGTTATACAGGTGACCCCTAGGGGGCATACAACCAGCACGGAGATCAATGGGGCAATCGAACGGGCGATGAGGAGGTAATTGATCAGCAGACTTGGGACAAAAGACATCAGAAAAATCGGAATACACCTCGGGAACACCCTCCACGTACACCTTGGTCTGACCCAATGTCACCTTTCCTAGACACTGTTGGTGACAATGATCAGACCATCTGGTTACCTGACCCGTGGCCCAGTCGATTTGTGGAGAGTGGGCCTGTAACCAAGGCATGCCTAAGATAATAGTGGAGGTTGACTTGTTCAAAACGAAAAACTGTAGCTGTTCCCCATGCAATACCCCTATCGTGACCCTCACCTGCGGAGTCTGAGACAGGGGACGATCCCGTTGCAGCGGGGAATCGTCTACTGCCGTTACCTGAATGGGGGGGACTTACTGGAGTGAGAGGAATACCCAACTCCCGAGCAAATTCAAGGTTCATAAAATTGGCCGCTGAGCCAGAGTCAATAAAAGCTTCAGTGTCCACAGACTTATCATCCCACGTAATAGTACAGGGGAGAAGTAACTTCTTCTCTTTTTGGGGTGAGAATGAAGTGCCTAGGGTGTCACCCCCCACTACTCCTAGGCAGACCCGTTTCCCGACTTGTTAGGGCAGTTTCGCACCCTGTGCCCTGCTTCTGCACAATACAGGCACAGTTGTTCTGTTATTCTCCGCCTACGTTCCACCTGGGTCAATCTTGATCGACCAATTTGCATGGGTTCGGGTGGTGGTGAGGCTGGAGAGGGTGACACCGGTGGAGATGCCGTTACTGCGGGCGTACCAGAAGGTGCCACATACGAAGTCACCCTGACCCGGTGACTGCCCCTAGTCTGCCTCTGATGGCGTAGTCGACGATCGACTCTGATGGCCGATGATATGGCCTCATCGACTGTTGTGGGCTCGGGTAAGGTTAGCATCAAATCAGAGACCTCCTCCGACAACCCAGATAGAAAATAATCCATCAGAGCAAAATTGTCGAATCTGGCGGTAACAGACCACCTACGAAATTCTGCTGCGTAATCCTCGACCGACCCTCTGCCTTGCCGCAAAAGTTTGAGCTTCCGCTCTGAAGTTGCCGCAAGGTCAGGGTCGTCGTATATTACGGCCATAGCCTTAAAAAATCCCTCGACTGAGGTCAGAGCTAAATAAGTGGGGGACAGGTTGTATGCCCAGGACTGGGAATCACCAGTTAACAGTGTTTTAATGAAAATGACCCGTTGGGTCTCAGTCCCCGAGGATCGGGGTCTTAACTCGAAGTATGACAACACTCTACTCTTGAAATTCCGGAAGTCAGACTTGTGGCCGGAAAATTTATCAGGTACAGGCATACGTATGTCATCACTAGGAGGGGATCGCACTGAATCAACTGACGTCTGGAGGGTTTGCACAGAGCCTGAAAGGGCATCAATCAAAGCTTTGTGCTGGCCCAGTGCTTGATGGAGGTTATCCACCGAAGTGGCAAGCATACCCAGACGACCAGTGTTTGCGTCCATTTTGTTTTTTGGTCTGGCGTTCTGTAACGATCGGTGGGTGCAGAGAGTATCTGATTACCGGGGATCTGCAGTATCACCGGAAATACAGATATATACCAGATTATAAGTGAACTGCAGTCTCACCGATAATCCGATATACAAACTAACCTCTGATCACCCGAGTAGAGTGTAGTGTTTGGTGTAACTGTAACACTAAGAGGACAAGGCCTCAATGCAGTAAGGAGTACTGCACAGATTCCTTCCGCAGACCTGAGCTCTCCAAGACGGGAGGAGTCTGACAGTAGGAAGGGATATCTGAAAGTGACCCTCAGGAGGAAGGATCACTAACAGAGCGAGGAACCGCCTCTAACGGTAAGGTCGGTTCTCGAGGTCGGACAAGCCAGGTCGTACACACACGGACAGATAAAGTACAGGATCAGGAGGCAAAGGCAGAGTCAAAGTACAGGCAGGGTTCAGCAACGGGGTATCAGAAATATCGGGGTACAAAATCAGGAGGCAGAAGCAGAGTCAAGGAACGAGCCGGGGTTCGGCAACAGAGTATCAGAAATATCGAGGTGCAAGATCAGAGTTCAGGAGGATAGTCAAGGCAGGCAAAAGTCATAACAGATAATCACAATCAAACTAGTACTTTAGCTATCAACAGAATCTAGCTTAGTGTAGGATTACAGCTCCAGCTGGTCCCGGCACACTAACGGATCTGACTACGGATCTGGGTGCTCCCACATATGTGAACGCAACGCCAGACAAGGAGCAAGTGAACAACCAGCAGTATATATACTCTAGGACCTTTCCAGGACCTCCCTAATTGCTGGTCCAATGGGAGCAGTGGAATTTGTCAGCTGACCCAGCTGGTCAGCCGACACCCTTCTAACTGCTATTTAAACTCTGCCTCTGTGCTCGCGCGCGTGTAAGTCTAAATCTTGGTGGACTATCAGTCCCAGCCACACCAGTACTGTTTTGCAATGTATCTAATGCGGGGGTCGCCTCTGATGTGGATTCCGCCGTTACCAATGCGGATTCCGCCGCACTGCCCATGCGGCATGCAGCGTTTTTTCCGCGTTGTGACGCCATGCTGGACGCGGAAACAGCCGCCTCACCTCGAGAGACGGCGGCTTTTCCGCGTTTCCTCACAATATCCTCATTAATCTCCAGATACAAACCCAATCGCAATCTCAGATCGGCACATGATCTTCTGTTGTCCTCCTCTAGAATCAACTCCTCACATTCACGTTTACAAGACTTCGCACGCGCTTCACCCCTCCTCTGGAATGCCCTCCCACAACACATCCGTCACTCGCCAACCTTTGTTACCTTTAAACGCTCTCTAAAAACACACTTGTTCCGACAAGCGTATGCTCTACCTTAGGCCACTTCCCTTTGTACTAAGACTAAATTGCACTCCTACTAGGTATCCTAAAACACAAAGCCTCTATATATTTGCTGCATACTACCCCTCCTCCTGTTCCCCCCCCCCACCATTCCCTTTAGATTGTAAGCTCGCAAGGGCAGGGCTCTCTCCCCCTTTTGTGTCTTGGTAACCATTATACATTTTATTCATCATGTTAATTTTATCACTGTCATTACCAATTCTATAATTTGTATTTTGTATCATTCTTAGTATTTTGTCACTAATTATGTATCTTGTATATTGGTGTACACCATTGTCTGTATTATTATGTACCCCATGTTTGTTTCATACTTTGTACAGCGCCACGGAATATGTTGGCGCTTTATAAATCAATAATAATAATAATAATAATAGAGCTGTACAATAGATAGGGGAGACGTTTATAATTAGATGGCTGACAGTGTAAGAAGCGTCATCTGACAGAGGGAGCGATATCAGGGTGGACAGGTAAATCCTACCATCTTATCCTTCCATCATCTCTCTGCTCTTTATGGACTTGAATCATTAAAGAGGAACTCCAGCCTAAACAAACATACTGTCATTAAGTTACATTAGTTATGTTAATTAAAATAGATAGGTAATATAATCTCTTACCCACCCTGTTTTAAAAGAACAGGCAAATGTTTGATTTCATGATGGCAGCCATCTTTTCGGTTGAAAGGCGGTGACAGGGAGCATGAGACACAGTTCCAACTGTCCTGTGTCCTGAGCACCTTTCCCAGTTGCTAGGTAATGTGAATAACAACATAGGTAATCCCATCATGCTCTGCACAGCATCAGGGAAAAAATTATTTGATGGGTGGAGCTTAGCTAAAATGCAGCTAAAAATGATGCTTTGGTAAGAAAAACAAAGTTCTGATGCTGTGAAACTGTGAAAGAAACACCAAGCCTTTTCAGTTCTACTGAGTAGATTTTTAGTCCGGAGGTTCACTTTTAAGCTGTGCTGCTGTGAAGGAGTGTCCGCTATGCACGCCTTACATAGCAGCGCGTTGTTTACATAGCAACGTGTGCAACGTTAAATGTGGGTTGTTCCTGTGAAGTATCGCAACAATGATACTTCCCTAGCGACAACTACTATGTTAATTAACATAGTAGCGGCTGCTAGTGAAACGTCACTATACTTCACAGGAACCACCCGCTTTTAAAGTTACACGCGTTGCTATGTAAGCAATGCATGTAACTAACGAAGGCTCGCTCCTTACATAGCAACTCACATTGCTATGTAAGGCGTGCATAGCAACTGCTCCTTCACATTTAGCTGCGCTGGTTTAGCAGCTTAATGAATCAAGCCCCGTGTCTCTTTCTTTGCTAACGTTTCCTTTCCACGTCTTGCCTTCACCTTCCCTTACTTTATGCTTTCCAGGCAATCCGCCTCTACCGAGCTGAACTAATCTTCTTCCTATTCACTCCCAAGGACAGCCTGGTTACCGGGCACTGAGTCATGTTGTAAATTTTCAGGATAACGCAGTAAAATTTGTTGACTTTAATATCACATTCACAGTCCATAGAAGTATGCTTCTGTGCAATTGAACTTGATACGGTAATGGCAGCAGAAGTAATGGAAAGCTTTTAAACTGTCAGCCAAGCATGCCTCAAATAACAGTGGTGGACGAGATCTGCGGTGCGATTGGCAGCGCCGCCCTCAGAAACTACTTCTGTTTGGCATGAAAATACACTCCGCTCTGCAAATTAAAGCCGTTTAGCGAGCTATGAATTTCCTATTAATTCCTCCCTAGTGCAGTTCACATCCTAACAGAGTGTTTTACCCAGTGAGCGGAGATGCTGAGGTTGCATGTTGCGGAGCGGCATTTCTTGTCCTCGCGCCGTAGTGGAAGACTTCTTCAGCAGATGAGGAAGTCACGGCTCCTGATTGCAGTATTTATATGTGAAATGATTCCGACATGTGGCGTCTTTGTCCCTCTCTTGCAGCTGGGAGTCTTTCAGTTTTCCAATTGATCTATTTCCCTGGTTCCTTCTGCTTTGCTGCAACCATTTATTAAAATTTATTTTATTCTGGTCCGTTTTGTGTAAAAATCTCCTGAGTTTTTTTTACCAATGGAGTTCGGAGACAAATAACGTCCTGAACACTTAAATCAAGCCTGAAGTAAAAATAAACGTATGAGACAAATAATTGGTTCTGTCGAGCAAAGCTGGCGAGCAAATACCCTGACAAGTTATTTTATAACGAAACTGTTAGGGCGGACCCCGGATGGGGCAGTGTGGGAGTACTAGTGAAGCAAGCTGTGTTGGGAAGCGGTGAGGTGGGGGGGGTGGACCCCGGATGTGGCAGTGCACGAGTACTAGTGAAGCAAGCTGTGTTGGGAAGTGGTGAGATGGAGGGGGCGGACTCCAGATGTGTCAGTGCACAAGTACTAGTGAAGCAAGCTGTTTTGGGAAGCGGTGACATGGAAGGGGCGGACTCCAGATGTGTCAGTGCACAAGTACTAGTGAAGCAAGCTGTGTTGGGAAGTGGTGACATGGAAGGGGCGGGCCCTGGATGTGGCAGTGCACAAGTACTAGTGAAGCAAGCTGTGTTGGGAAGCGGTGACATGGAAGGGGTGGGCCCTGGATGTGGCAGTGCACAAGTACTAGTGAAGCAAGCTGTGTTGGGAAGCGGTGACATGGAAGGGGCGGGCCCTGGATGTGGCAGTGCACAAGTACTAGTGAGGTGAGCTGTGTTGGGAAGCGGTGAGATGGAAGCTGTGCGCGTGACAGACAACCATACAGTGTGAGGACAGCACATCAGGAGGAGTCAGCCCGAGGCCTCTTGAACAGGGGAGAGCCCATACATAAAACCCCTATCATGCAATTACATAGTTTTACAGTATTACACTATGAGAGGTTTTTATTTGAGGTTATCACATTGGCCATGAATGGGATACTGAAGGTGGAATAGGAAGTGGATTGTATCTGATCGTGGAGGTTGGGGGTGACCTGGGAATATCCCCAATGGGCTACTAGACCTTGATGGTCATGGCATCTGGTGTGCGGCTTCTGATTGGGTGTGCTGGAGGTGTACTGTGATATGCAAGAGGAGGGACCATGAAACATCTGCAAAGGGAGAAAAGGACTTCATGTTGTTGAATATGTGGGACTTTATTGATGTTACATATGAATTTGACTGGCACATTAACTAAGAATTGACCTGTACTATTGTTAAAAAGAGCAGGAGGTGCACCAGCAGCAAGGTGACTAACAGGGCCGCCTTCAGGGCGTCACAGGGGGGAGTGGCGTACGGGGCCCGAGCAAGTCTGGGCCGAGCAAACAGTGCCACGTACACACACCGGCCCCGACTGCAGTCTATGGCCGGACCATGCAGAGCCAGCCACAGTAATGCTCCTTGTGCTGGAGGAGTGGCTGGCCACTGGAGACACGCACAACAGGATGTGATGCTCGCTTGCCTCCATCCTCTCTCCCCAAACTTCAAAAGTGGCGGCACGGAAGGCATAGGGGGCGGAGCATCATGCTGAGAAACTCTGCATTCCAGCCTCTGCCTGCCGTGCTGCTGATTTCCTGTAGGTTTGAAACCACAAACACTGGTTCACACGACTGTCAGGGGTCCCGGGCTCTGCCACTGGCTGGGACCCCTAAACCACCATGTGATAGCTAAAGGGAGGTACAGGTGAGCCCTGGAACTCTCACCACCAGGAAAATCACCCACACTGCCTCTAAGTCTAAACTGAATGCTGACAGCAACACACACAAAAAGCAAATGCGCACTCCCAGCTAGCACATTCCTACCTTTATCTGGTCAGCAGGCAGCCTATCAGCCAATCAAGTGTAATGGTATACACTCTTTGCCTGCCGTGTTAAATCTAGCAGGAATTGCAGCAGCATTCAGGTGGGAGGCTTCAGCCGGACGTAATCATGGATTATGTCACTAGCAGGGACACCATGTGCAGGTACAACCCCCACTTGGTCCCCTCCCTAACCACTCACCTACAGTGGGTTGCAAAAGTATTCGGCCCCCTTGAAGTTTTCCACATTTTGTCACATTACTGCCACAAGCAAGCATCAATTTTATTGGAATTCCACGTGAAGGACCAATACAAAGTGGTGTACACATGAGAAGTGGATCGAAAATCATACATCATTCCAAACATTTTTTACAAATAAATAACTGCAAAGTGGGGTGTGCGTAATTATTCGGCCCCCTGAGTCAATACTTTGTAGAACCACCTTTTGCTGCAATTACAGCTGCCAGTCTTTTAGGGTATGTCTCTACCAGCTTTGCACATCTAGAGACTGAAATCATTGCCTATTCTTCTTTGCAAAACAGCTCCAGTTCAGTCAGATTAGATGGACAGCGTTTGTGAACAGCAGTTTTCAGATCTTGCCACAGATTCTTGATTGGATTTAGATCTGGACTTTGACTGGGCCATTCTAACACATAGATGTGTTTTGTTTTAAACCATTCCATTGTTGCCCTGGCTTTATGTTTAGGGTCATTGTCCTGCTGGAAGGTGAACCTCCACCCCAGTCTCAAGTCTTTTGCAGTCTCCAAGAGGTTTTCTTCCAAGTTTGCCCTGTATTTGGCTCCATCCATCTTCCCATCAACTCTGACCAGCTTCCCTGTCCCTGCTAAAGAGATGCACCCCCCGAGCATGATGCTGCCACCACCATATTTGACAGTGGGGATGGTGTGTTCAGAGTGATGTGCAGTGTTAGTTTTCCGCCACACATATCATTTTGCATTTTGACCAAAAAGTTCAATTTTGGTCTCATCTGACCAGAGCACCTTCTTCCACGTGGTTGCTGTGGGACACATGGCTTGTGGCAAACTGCAAACAGGACTTCTTATGCTTTCTGTTAACAATGCCTTTCTTCTTGCCACTCTTCCATAAAGGCCAACTTTGTACAGTGCATGACTAATAGTTGTCCTATGGACAGAGTCTCCCACCTGAGCTGTAGATCTCTGCAGCTCATCCAGAGTCACCATGGGCCTCTTGACTGCATTTCTGATCAGCGCTCTCCTTGTTCGGCCTGTGAGTTTAGGTGGATGGCCTTGTCTTGGTAGGTTTACAGTTGTGCCATACTCCTTCCATTTATGAATGATCGCTTGAACAGTGCTCCGTGAGATGTTTAAGGCTTTTGAAATCTTTTTGTAGCCTAAGCCTGCTTTAAATCTCTCAATAACTTTATCCCTGACCTGTCTGGTGTGTTCTTTGGACTTCACGGTGTTTTTGCTCCCAATATTCTCTTAGACAACCTCTGAGGCCCTCACAGAGCAGCTGTATTTGTACTGACATTAGATTACACACAGGTGCACTCTATTTAGTCATTAGCACTCATCAGGCAATGTCTATAGGCAACTGACTGTACTCAGATCAAAGGGCGCCGAATAATTATGCACACACCACTTTGCAGTTATTTATTTGTAAAAAATGTTTGGAATCATGTATTATTTTCGTTCCACTTCTCACGTGTACACCACTTTGTATTGGTCTTTTATGTGGAATTCCAATAAAATGAATTCATGTTTGTGGCAGTAATATGACAAAATGTGGAAAACTTCAAGGGGGGCGAATACTTTCGCAACCAACTGTACCAACCGCATCCTGGAAGCTGCAAACAAAAAGACATTTAAAACCAAAAACACTGTAGGTTAGCCCAGTATGGGGCCCAGACATTTGTGATGGCAGCCCTGGTGACTAAGGTGCAGACTGGAACAGCGAGTGCGCATCAGATATGGTGTATTGTTATGAAAATACACTGTGCTCTGCAAATCAAAGCCATTTAGCGAGCGACTCATTTCCCATTAATTTCTCCCCAGTGGAGTTCACATCTAATGTGTTTCACCCAGTGAGCGGAGGTGCTGAGGTTGCATGTTGCGGAGCGGTGTTTCATGTACTTGCGCCGTAGTGGAAGACTTCTCCAGCAGATGAGGAAGTCACGGCTCCTGATTGCAGTATTTATAATGTGAAATGATTCCGACATGTGGCGTCTTTGTCCCTCTCTTGCAGCTGGGAGTCTTTCAGTTTTCCATTTGATCCATTTCCCTGCTTCCCCCTGCATTGCCTTAACCGTTTATTAAAATTCTTTTATTCTGGTCCGTTTCACTTAAAAATCTGCTTATTTTTTTTTTTGTTTTTTTTTAGCAATGGAGTTCCAAGGCAAAAAATGTCCTAAACACTTAAATCAAGCCTGAAGTAAAAATAAATGTATGATATAAATAATTGGATTTGTCAAACAAATCCTAAATAACGGTAGGACCTTCCTAGACTCTCGTAGTCTTAATTCCATGTTAGGGTTGAAAATCTAGATTTATTTATTTATTTATTCATTCATTTATTTGGCTCCCAAACAGAGAAATCATGACCTGTTGAACTTTTCATCACAATCCTGAGACAGCGCATTGCTCAGACTGCAGAGATAGCGCATTGCTCAGACTGCCGGGATAACGCACTGCTGAGACTGCCGGGATAGCTCATTGCTCAGACTGCAGAGACAGCGCACTGCTTAGACTGCAGGGATGGCTCACTGCTCAGACTGCAGGGATAGAGCACTGCTTAGACTGCAGAGACAGCGCACTGCTCAGACTGCAGGGATAGCGCACTGCTCAGACTGCAGAGACAGCGCACTGCTCAGACTGCAGGGATAGCGCACTGCTCAGACTGCAGAGATAGCGCACTGCTCAGACTGCAGGCATAGCGCACTGCTCAGACTGCAGAGACAGCACACTGCTCAGACTGCAGGGATAGCGCATTGCTCAGACTGCAGGGATAGCGCACTGCTCAGACTGCAGAGACAGCGCACTGCTCAGACTGCAGGGATAGCGCACTGCTCAGACTGCAGAGATAGCGCACTGCTCAGACTGCAGAGATAGCGCACTGCTCAGACTGCAGAGATGGCGCACTGCTCAGACTGCAGAGATGGCGCACTGCTCAGACTGCAGGCATAGCGCACTGCTCAGACTGCAGGCATAGCGCACTGCTCAGACTGCAGGCATAGCGCACTGCTCAGACTGCAGGCATAGCGCACTGCTCAGACTGCAGGCATAGCGCACTGCTCAGACTGCAGGCATAGCGCACTGCTCAGACTGCAGGCATAGCGCACTGCTCAGACTGCAGGCATAGCGCACTGCTCAGACTGCAGGCATAGCGCACTGCTCAGACTGCAGGCATAGCGCACTGCTCAGACTGCAGGCATAGCCCACTGCTCAGACTGCAGGCATAGCGCACTGCTCAGACTGCAGAGACAGCGCACTGCTCAGACTGCAGGGATAGCGCATTGCTCAGACTGCAGGGATAGCGCACTGCTCAGACTGCAGAGACAGCGCACTGCTCAGACTGCAGGGATAGAGCACTGCTCAGACTGCAGGCATAGCCCACTGCTCAGACTGCAGGCATAGCGCACTGCTCAGACTGCAGAGACAGCGCACTGCTCAGACTGCAGGGATAGCGCATTGCTCAGACTGCAGGGATAGCGCACTGCTCAGACTGCAGAGACAGCGCACTGCTCAGACTGCAGGGATAGCGTACTGCTCAGACTGCAGAGATAGCGCACTGCTCAGACTGCAAGCATAGCGCACTGCTCAGACTGCAAGCATAGCGCACTGCTCAGACTGCAAGCATAGCGCACTGCTCAGACTGCAAGCATAGCGCACTGCTCAGACTGCAAGCATAGCGCACTGCTCAGACTGCAGGCATAGCCCACTGCTCAGACTGCAGGCATAGCGCACTGCTCAGACTGCAGAGACAGCGCACTGCTCAGACTGCAGGGATAGCGCATTGCTCAGACTGCAGGGATAGCGCACTGCTCAGACTGCAGAGACAGCGCACTGCTCAGACTGCAGGGATAGAGCACTGCTCAGACTGCAGGCATAGCCCACTGCTCAGACTGCAGGCATAGCGCACTGCTCAGACTGCAGAGACAGCGCACTGCTCAGACTGCAGGGATAGCGCATTGCTCAGACTGCAGGGATAGCGCACTGCTCAGACTGCAGAGACAGCGCACTGCTCAGACTGCAGGGATAGCGTACTGCTCAGACTGCAGAGATAGCGCACTGCTCAGACTGCAGAGATAGCGCACTGCTCAGACTGCAGAGATAGCGCACTGCTCAGACTGCAAGCATAGCGCACTGCTCAGACTGCAAGCATAGCGCACTGCTCAGACTGCAAGCATAGCGCACTGCTCAGACTGCAGGCATAGCCCACTGCTCAGACTGCAGAGACAGCGCACTGCTCAGACTGCAGAGACAGCGCACTGCTCAGACTGCAGGCATAGCGCACTGCTCAGACTGCAGGGATAGCGCACTGCTCAGACTGCAGAGACAGCGCACTGCTCAGACTGCAGGCATAGCGCACTGCTCAGACTGCAGAGACAGCGCACTGCTCAGACTGTAGGGATAGCGCATTGCTCAGACTGCAGGGATAGCGCACTGCTCAGACTGCAGAGACAGCGCTCTGCTCAGACTGCAGGGATAGCGCACTGCTCAGACTGCAGAGACAGCACACTGCTCAGACTGCAGGGATAGCGCACTGCTCAGACTGCAGAGATAGCGCACTGCTCAGACTGCAGAGATAGCGCACTGCTCAGACTGCAGAGATAGCGCACTGCTCAGACTGCAGAGATAGCGCACTGCTCAGACTGCAGAGATAGCGCACTGCTCAGACTGCAGAGATAGCGCACTGCTCAGACTGCAGAGATAGCCCACTGCTCAGACTGCCGAGATAGCCCACTGCTCAGACTGCCGAGACAGCCCACTGCTCAGACTGCCGAGAGAGACCACTGCTCAGACTGCAGAGAGAGCCCACTGCTCAGACTGCAGGGATAGCCCACTGCTCAGACTGCAAGGATAGCGCATTGCTCAGACTGCAGAGACAGCGCACTGCTCAGACTGCAAGGATAGCGCATTGCTCAGACTGCAGGGATAGCGCACTGCTCAGACTGCAGAGACCGTGCACTGCTCAGACTGCAGGGATAGCCCACTGCTCAGACTGCAGAGAGAGCCCACTGCTCAGACTGCAGAGAGAGCCCACTGCTCAGACTGCAGAGATAGCCCACTGGTTTATTACCCCTGCAGTCACAAATAAAATACAAAATGAAACACAAACAAGTTCTAAGTACAATAAGCCATCATGTTACAGGTCACTTTAGGTTCTGATCGCCACTTTTTCTTTCCCTTCACCCTGTTTTCCCCATAAGTAAAAATTCCTCTAAAAATAGAATCCCCTTTACAATGCACACATTATAATGAGTGTGAACTGCAATGGAGACTGGACAAGGACTTTAATACAAAGCCTGCATGCAGCGAGTCAGGATAACGCAATCCATTACAGCGAAGTACCATGAACAGGCCCATAGGATTGGATGGGCAGTGAGTCCACATGCAGAATTATTCTGCAACACAACTGAACACTGTGAACAGGGCCTAACAGTTTATACAAATACTGTTACATTTAACAACCAAAATATGTAATAAAAAAAGCATTGTATATTTCGTACATGAACACAACTTTGTTTGGATCTCTTTATAAGTCAAGTCATTTGTAAGTAGGGGACTGTCAGTATATTCGTAAAGCCACATCTTCAGTGGGTAGCACGGTGGCGTAGTGGTTAGCTCTCTCGCCTTGCAGCGCTGGGTCCCTGGTTCGAATCCCAGCCAGGGCACTATCTGCAAAGAGTTTGTATGTTCTCTCCGTGTCTGCGTGGGTTTCCTCCGGGCACTCCGGTTTCCTCCCACATTCCAAAAACATACGGATAAGTTAATTGGCTCCCCCTAAAAAAACATTGGCCCTAGACTACAGTACTTACACTACATAATATAGACATATGGCAAGGGATTAGATTGTGAGCTCCTTGAGGGACAGTTAGTGACAAGATATATATATATATATACACTGTACAGCGCTGCGTAATATGTCGGCGCTATATAAATACTAAATAATAATAATCTTCAGATCAAAAGAATTGGAATAGCTTAACCACCCCAGATTTCAACGAAAGATCTTTGTAACCAGAGCTTTTTGTTATGCTGCCCCTACCTTATGGAATGCCGTGCCAAACTTAGTCATTTTGGCATTTATGATCACATACGGTAACTTTCCCCCTGTACACATCAGTATGGACTGATCTGAGACAAGCTTATGTGCTTTGGGTCCTTTACAAATGTTTTGTTGTAAAGCTTTCACTTAGGCACAATGGGGGGGGTTTGCAGGGGGATGCAGAGATCATAGGAATAGTGTACACAATATACAGGACACAACAGAATGGAAGTGTTCCCAAATAGCAGGCAGCCAGAGAGTCCATTAATACATTATAACTGTACTAGTAGGCCTAAGCCCGTTACAATAACGGGCTGTAGGCCTCCCTCACAACCCCCCTCCCGCCCCTGTCACAGCCGCCACGTTACCACACATGTGCGCGCACTGCCAGCACGCTTCTGTGCACGTACATGCCCGCCCCCCTGTCCCCGCCCTTCCCTTTCCCATTGGCCACTCGCGTGCCACACATGCACAGTAGCGCAAAGACACGGATACAGGGATAGGAGAGGACGCAGGGACACGGGGTTTATTGTATAGGATTATCACTTGTAGGAGCTTGGCTGTTGGAAGGGCTCGTTTACACCAGGGGCGTTTTCAGCCTTTTTTCAAGCGCAGGCGATTTTTAATATCATCCACAAACGCTGGTGTAATGAATCTCTATGAGAAGGTTCATATCAGCGTGGTTTATGCGCTTTGCGTGAAGCAAAGCGGTGCCTATATGACTTTCGAGGCTATTTTGCCTCAATGGAAGGCATAGGGAAAACGCAAACGCTCACAAAATCGCTTTGTGCAGCGATTGCGTTTTTAAGAATAAATGCATTGTATTTATTCTTACATAGTTACATAGTTATTTGGGTTGAAAAAAGACACGCCCATCGAGTTCAACCAGAGAACAAAGTACAACACCCGCCTGCTCCCTCACATATCCCTGTTGATCCAGAGGAAGGCGAAAAACCCTTACAAGGCATGGTCCAATTAGCCCCAAAAGGGAAAAAATCCTTCCCGACTCCAGATGGCAATCAGATAAAATCCCTGGATCAACATCACTGGGCATTACCTAGTAATTGTAGCCATGGATGTCTTTCAACGCAGGGAAAGCATCTAAGTCCCCTTTAAATGCAGGTATAGAGTTTGCCATAACTACTTCCTGTGGCAATGCATTCCACATCTTAAAATCACTCTTACTGTAAAGAACCCTTTCCTAAATAAACGGCTAAAATGTTTTTCCTCCATGCGCAGATCATGTCCTCTAGTCCTCTGAGAAGGCCTAGGGACAAAAAGCTCATCCGCCAAGCTATTATATTGCCCTCTGATGTATTTATACATGTTAATTAGATCCCCTCTAAGACGTCTTTTCTCTAGACTAAATAAACCCAGTTTATCTAATCTTCCTTGGTAAGTGAGACCTTCCATCCCACGTATCAATTTTGTTGCTCGTTTCCGCACCTGCTCTAAAACTGCAATATCTTTTCCGGGTCAAAGAGTTCACTTCCTGACTTGCATCAGGGAGTGAATTACAAAATCACTCTGGAAAAGCTCTTAGAAAATCGCTTTTACCAGAATCGCAGTGCACAGTGGAGCGCCGGGAGGGGGAAAAAGCGCACCAAAATGCTTGCATTTTCGTTTTAGGTGTGAATGAGGCGTAATCCTATATAATAAAACCCCCGTGTCTCTGCGTCCTCCTCCTGTGTCCCTGGGGGAGATTTATCAACGCATTACCGACAGTTTTTTCTTCTTAATCTGTTCTAACCACCAGGGAGAACAGTTCTGCATGATAATAAGAACCTTCTTAAATCCTAGTAATGGTGGCAGTTTAGCGTGGATTTTTAGAGCTGCACTACAGTTAAGTGCAAATCCATCCCTAAACTGCTGCAGATTAAGAAGTGCTTGATAGCAGTTCTACAGATGTAGTACTGAAGGCTAGACATGATTGCAGAGTGCAGGCTAGACATGATTTGTGATGTGCTCCTCCCCCCTGCTGAATTCCTCCTCAGAACCTGCTGATATCAATACGGCAGGTGTGTTGGTTACCTCAGCAACAGCAATTCCCCCCACACACTGCACTGCCTGAAGGTGGCCACACACGATACAATAACATGATCCGATTTTACAGCAATTCGATAAAAATGATCGTATCTCTCGAAAAAATAGAAAGCTTTGTTTTCATTCGACTGAAAAATCCGATCGGATTTCTCGTTTTTCTTGCTTTAAATCCGGAATGCCAGATATTTCACTTCAATTTCTACTAAAGATTGTATGGTGTGTGTTGGATTGTCAATTTATTAATATACACAACCTAGCAATTTTCTCTGAGTTTCCAATCATTTTTATCATAATTGAGAAAAAATTGGTACAGTGGTACATTGGTCATATTTTTGAAATGTTACAATCAGTCAGAAAAATTGATTGCAATTCTTAAATTGAACAGATATTTAAAAAATTGTATGGTGTGTGGCCACCTTGAGAGACACTTCCTAGCTCCTCCTATTTTACAACAGTTTTATAAGGAATCTGCACTAATGATTTCTTAAGGTGCCTGAGACAGTTCTGCATGGATTTCTAAAAACCTACCAATATTTTGGCTCAGACACTCTTGATAAATCTGGCCCCCTGTGTCCATGCTTCCAGACCTGACAGTTTCCTGTCTGTGCACCTCGTTGCATTGTGGGAAATAACAGCTTTTTCCAACTGCCAAGCAAGCAACATCTCCCTGTGTGCATATACTTCAGACAGCAGTGGAGTACGGGAAAGCGGGACGCGTCTAAGCGTGTTGCCGGAGGGGGACCTGGTAGCGGCCGTTGCCTAGTGCTTGTTTTTTAACCGGTGGGCCTTTTGGCGCTAGTCTACTTTAGGGGACCCACCGCAAATCCCCATAGAGGATTTGAGCTGTGCTGAAAACGGAAAGAATTGCTGCTTTCAGCTTGTTGAAAACACCACAAGTCATATATCTTTGTAAAGCTTAGACTCTGCTCTAACGAATGATGCCACAGTCGGTGAGCAAACGCTGAAGCTCACCGCGTAGGAGGCGCCGTACGGGTTGTGTGTAAACACCGGTGGGGTTAATCCTTCACCACCCCAGCAGCTGGCAGCTATCAGTGAGGACAACTTACACCACGGACTTTGAGATGATCCATGACACCATGTTGCTGGATGGCAGGGGTGCCCTCCTGGCCTGCCGGATCCCGTGGTGTCCTGGCCCAGGGAAGGGTCACGGCTGATGATGATGATTCTGTCGTTGGCTGGGTATGCCCGGGGAACTATCATACGTGACTCACCAATTCTCCGGCTTCAAAAAAAAAAAAAAAAATTCTGCCACGCCCCCAGCTAACAATCCTTCCAATGAGGAGGGAGAAAAATATCAGAAGCACAAAACTAAGATGGCCGACGGAGCTTCGATCGCGGCGGATCGGCATCTCGTACGCGGTCAGTTTCAACTTTTGCTCACCGAAAGTGACATCATTCGTTGGAGCAGAGTCTAAGCTTAACAAAGATATATGACTTGTGGTGTTTTCAACGAGCTGAAAGCGGCAATTCTTTCCGTTTTCAGCACAGCTCAAATCCTCTATGGGGATTTGCGGTGGGTCCCCTAAAGTAGACTAGCGCCGGCCTTTTTACTAGTAGTATATATTTGATATAATTCCACTTGTCCTATGAATGTACAGTATATCTAAGCACATGCCCATATCCTGACACTATGGTATATTACAATGCTTGCATGAGTGCTGCAGCCCCTTTCTCCTTGACAGAATAATATTTGATGTACTCAGGAGCAGCCATGATAGGACCATAAGACTGATCACATCTCTCTTTGCTTGTCTGCAGTTTGACGCTGATAGAGACGAGGAGGAAGTCTTCGATGATATAAGTGGCGCTGTTGACAATAAGCTGTTTCCCGCTAAGGAGCCTGTGGCAGGTGAGCGACTCTCTCATCCTCCTCTCTGGCAGAGATGTTACATTACAGCGCTGACACTATGACTCATTCACATCACCCGCTGTAGTGGTAATCAGTTCGGGTGCAGAGCTGCGAGCCCAGAGCTGCTGCGTAATAAAAGCCTGGGCTTGCAAGGGGTTTCTTTCATAGTCATTTATTACAACATTCATTTAAATTAATTACACGTAAAAAGTCTTGTAAGTTTTAATTAGTGCAGAAAACAGCTGCTGCCCGAGTTCATGCATTCTCAGCAACATACAGCTGCCTGTTTGTAACTAGTGACTCTTAAAGGATACCTGAGGTGACATGTGACATGCCATAGACATGGGTATGTACAGTGCCTAGCACACAAATAAATATGCTGTGTTCCTTTTTTTCTTTCTCTGCCTGAAAGAGTTAAATATCAGGCATGTAAGTGGCTGACTCAGTCCTGACTCAGACAGGAAGTGACTACAGTGTGACGCTCACTGATAAGACATTCCAACTATAAAACACTTTCCTAGCAGAAATTGGCTTCTGAGAGCAGGAAAGAGATAAAAGGGTCAATAGTTCATAGATTTTAGCTCTGGCATACTTCAATGAATGTGTCATTGAGTAAAAACAATAAAACAGTTAACACTTAAAAAGTAGATTTAAACATAAAATAAAACTGTGGAATATCTTAAAAAGTCATTTTTAGGAGAAGGAAGGGATACAATAGTTTATTTCATTAGTTTATTTTCGCTTCGGGTGTCCTTTAAGGTGGACCTGAACTCTTGCACAGGACAGAAGGAAAACCTAGATAAATGCACCCTGTATATATTTAGAGAGTTTAGCCTGTGTAATCCACCCTCATCTGTGACAAATAACAAGTTGTAATTTGAACTCTTACTTGTGCCAGCTGACTGCCACCGCAGAGAAGCTAATTGGTAAACACAGGATGTTAACAGTATGTCAGCTTCCATGAAAGCAGGAAGTAGACACACTGCAGATATTGCAGGATTTGTATCAGCTGTAACAAAGAAATGTTTTTCTTTAAAGGTTATAATGCTGTTGTGTATCTTTTAGAACAGAGAGTAAGTTCCGAATTCATGTCCTCTTTAAAAGCACCATCTGAAGTAAAGTTTGATAGCAAAATGGCCGCCTATAAGCCATTTTGCCACACTCCCTTTGTTCTATACATTTACACTTATAAGGACTAGTTCTCCTTTCACATGGTTTTATGGGTTTAGAAATGTGTGCAGTCTTGTAGATAAGAAATGGTGCCGTGTGAATTTCACCAGTCAAATTAAACTTAAATTAAAGGGATACTTAAAGGACACCCGAGGCGAAAATAAACGAATGAAATAAACGACTGTATCTATCCTCCTCTTCCTAAAAATTACTTTTTAAGATATTCCACAGTTTTATTTTATGTTTAAATCTACTTTTTAAGTTTTAACTGTTTTTATTGTTTTTGCTCAATGGCACATTGAATTGAAGTATGCCAGAGCTAAAATCTATGAACTATTGACCCTTTTTATCTCTTTCCTGCTTTCAGAAGCCATTTTCTGATAGGAAAGTGTTTTATAGTTGGAATTTATTATCACTGAGGGTCACACTGTAGTCACTTCCTGTCTGAGTCAGGACTGAGTCAGCCACTTACATACCTGATATTTAACTCTTTCATGCAGAAAAAGAAAAAAAGGAACACAGCATAGTTATTTGTGTGCTAGGCACTGTACATACACGTGTCTATCTCATCATGTCACATGTCACCTCGGGTATCCTTTAAGCCTGCAATAGAAAAAAATCAGTTTTACTTACATGGGGCTTCTACCAGCCCCCTGCAGCCGTCCTGTGCCCTCGCAGTCACTCGCGGGTCCTCCTGGCCCTCCGCCAGCTAGTTTCGTTTTTGGCCGGCAGGCCTACTGCGCCTGAGCAGGCCTGGCTATGCGTCTCCTTCTTTGCGTTTCCGTCTGCAATAGCGTCCTGCTGTGTAGGACGCTATTGCAGACGGGAACGTGAAGAAGGCTACACATGGCCAGGCCTGTTGGCGAAACAAAACTAGCTGGCGGCGGGGGACCGGAGACTCCGTGAGTGACTGCAAGGGCACAGGACGGCTGCAGGGGGCTGGTAGGAGCCCCAGGGGATTAAAACAGTTTTTTTTATTGCAGGCTTAAGTATCCCTTTAAACAAGCCACTGCTGAAACAAATACCTCTAATAATAATTAATAACTAATTGAACTCATCTACTTAAAGAGACACTGTAACAAGAAAAACGTCCCCTGGGGGGTACTCACCTCGGGAGAGGGAAGTCTCAGGATCCTAATGAGGCTTTACCCCCCCCCCCCCCCCCCGTCCTCCTCTGTCCCACGGCGGTCTCGCTGCAGCCCTTCAAAGCCGGCGCGACAAATCTGACAGCCTGTTCAATATTTACCTTTCCAGGCTCCAGCGGGGGTGCTGTTTCGGCTCTTCTGACGGAGATAGGCGGAAATAGCCGATCTGCATCAGGTCCGCTCTACTGCGCAGGCGCAGGAGACTTGTGCCTGCGCAGTAGAGCGGCCCGACGGAGATCGGCTATTTCCGCCTATCTCTGTGGGAAGAGCGGATACTGCGCCTGCGCTGGAGCCACGGAGGTAAATATTTGCATCGCCGCCACTCCGGGAGGATTTTCACCGTCACCGTGGGACACAGGAGGACAGGGGAAGCCTCAATAGGATCCGGAGGCTTCCCCCACCCAAGGTGAGTACCCCCCAGGAGACGTTTTTTCGTTACAGATTTTCTTTTTAAGTATTTATATGTATTCATTTATGCAGTATTGTGTGTCAGATATTTTGTAAGGGCCCAATAGTGGTTTAGGTAGGAGGAATAATTGTAATATGTAATTTGGAGTATATAACGTCTGTTCCAAGCCTTCCTCGACAGACATTCTATTGTCTTCTGTACAGTAAATAAATCTATAGTATACTTCCTAGAGACTGATGTTGTAAGGAGAACAGAGGCGCCAAAAGAGTAAAACCATATAATTAAAAGTTTTAAAGTTTTTTAAAATTCCTCAGGAGGCGGTGGTGGACTCACCTCCCCGAAGCAGACAAAATACTGTTGAATTTTAGACAAACAGATTTATTTATGTACTCCAGCATGCTATGCAACGCGTTTCGCAGGGATATCCCCGCTTCTTCAGGTAATAACAGAAAGGTGTACACACAGTGCAGTCTTAAAGTCTAAATTACTCATTTAAATGTCCTAACTAGAGGCGATGTGCCTGGATTTATGTGTTTTTTCTTGTTACGGATCCTCGTGGCCAGTGTTTTAATCTAGTGCACTCCCTCCTTCCCCTGTTTGTGTTTTTTGTCAGCATACACACAGCTTATGCTGGTGTATGGGCATGGTGCGCATGGATACATTACGTTAGCTCCCTTGTGCGATTGGTAAGATGCGCTATCTGTCCCAGGAGAGGACATCAGGATGTGTGCTCCTAATCCCTTGATAGGTTTGAAGCAATAAATGTTTGCATGTTTGCACTATGCATGTTACAGGGCCAGAGTTAGGACACCTACGTTTACCTGGGTACTTCTGCACAGTGTAGGTGACCAAGCAAAATAATGCATTCCTTTGTGAACTAAGACCCCAGCTTTTAATTTAGCTGCAGGGATAACAGTGGTGCCTTGATGAGTGAATCTGTGAACGCATTTGTTTGAACATTTGCATGCAAGCATGCAAAGGGTTACTGATTTTTGTCAAAGTCACGATAAGCGCCTCTGTACTGAGTACAGAGGCGCTTATCATGACTTTAAGACTGCACTGTGTGTACTCCTTTCTGTTATTGCCTGAAGAAGCGGGGATATACCTGCGAAACGTGTTGCATTGCATGCTGGAGTATATAAATATTGTATATTCCTGTGTATAAGACTACTTTTTAACCCTTGAAAATCTTCTGAAAAGTTGGGGGTCGTCTTATACGCCGGGTGTCATTGATGCTGGGTGATACCCCCTATCCTATTACCGTCTCTCAGATCTCATTGTTGAGGACTGTAGTGAAGCGGCGCAGGCGCACATGTGTGAGATCTGAGAGGCAGAGGAGGAGGTAAATAGGATACAAGGGCGGGCCAGAGGGGTGAAAGAGGCGTGTTTTATGTGCACAGCACAATCTATTCTTGCATACCGCTCTGATAAACAGGGAGACAAGGAGAGCTGACCAATCCACTTAGGGAGAGGGAGAGTTGACCAATCCAACCAATCACCTATATACTGGGTACCACA
Source organism: Hyperolius riggenbachi (assembly GCF_040937935.1). NCBI lineage: Eukaryota > Metazoa > Chordata > Amphibia > Anura > Hyperoliidae > Hyperolius > Hyperolius riggenbachi. Next base: position 43,141,234 of record NC_090651.1, on the reverse strand, counting down.
TACAGTACAGCACCAGTATATTTGGTGTATGTTGGAAGAGGGGTAGTCTTATACGGTGAGTATATCACAAACTCTATATTTTAACTGAAAAAGTTGGGGGGTTGTCTTATACACCCAGTCGTCTTATACGCCAGAATATACGGTAAATCTGTTTGTCTAAAATTCAACAGTATTGTGTCTGCTTTGGGGAGGTGAGTCCACCACCGCCTCCTGAGGAATTTTAAAACGTTTAATTATATGGTTTTACTCTTTTGGTGCCTCTGTTCTCCTTACAAAATCAGTTACCACTCCTGCTGGAGGGGTCAAATCCCCTTTTCTTCTCCTATCTTCGGAGAGCGACTTCTTAATCCTGAGTGAGGACAGGTCTAATCTCCTCACCTGCCTACACAGTGGTTACCTAATTGGTAACCCTGACTTGTGAGTATATCCATCATATACTTTTGTCATTTACCCATCACTCAACTTACTACACTATATTGGGCTCTCGGTGTCCCCCTTTGTGTGTGTGTGTTTGGTGACGTTGGGGGGTTAATTTCTGTGTCATCTTAGGTCATGTCTCTATGCAGTGGTGCCAGGAGATCAATATATGTTCAGTGTTTAGGGCGCGCCTAGTGTAAAATCTGCACAGTAACTACACCACTAGGCACTGAGGAGGACCAGCAGTCCGAAACAGGCTGTCTGCATGTTCAGTTGAGGTGGCTCTGTGAAATGTACTAGCTATAGGCTCCCTATACACCAGCAGATCTAGATGTAAGCCTGGCTTCAGGGGCATAAAAATATAATTTGCATATTCAGTAGTGATGCATTGTGGGAGGCCGCAGTCGCTCACTTAAAGCTTAACTATCGCAAATACCTTCTGTATTAAGGAGGCATACTACAATGAGCGTTAGCTTTTTAGTAGGAGGGCTTTTTGGTCTCTTTTAGTCTCCTATACTTTCCTAGTAGTTTTGGATTACCCCGAGCTGCTTAGGTATTCTGTAGGCACGCTTCAGAGTTCTATTCACTTGCTGAACCTAATACTATGTAAACCCCTTCAATGCATGTCATTATTTAAAGGGTAACTGAGATGAAAGGTAAAAGTTAATTTTTACTTACCTAGGGCTTCTTCCAGTCCCTAGCAGTCTGCGTGGTTCCTTGCTGCAGTTCCACTGCCCTCCAACGCGCCCCTAACTCCTCTGCAAGATCAACAACCGCAATAATCACTGGCTTCTGCGATTGCGCCGGCACATCTGTGCGTTTCCCTCAATCGTGCTCCCACGGCTGTGACCTTCTGTGCTTGCAGAGTTCACAAAGACTGAAATTGTGCAAGCGCAGAACGCTCTCGGTGATGAGAGCAGGATAGAGAGAGGCGCGCCGATGTGCGGAAGCTGGCGGCCACAGCTCTGGTCAGTGATGTTACAGAGGGGCTAACGCTGCACTGGAGGGCAGTGCAACTCCACATAATGCAAAACCACCCAAAAAGCTAATGCAGGCTTCACAGATCCATGAAAAAACAGTATACATTTTATTGTAGAGGGACTTGATGGACAAGTATCAGAAATCAGAAAAATATAAAATAAATGAAAAACATATGAATTGTCCAGCAATGCAAGTCATGGAATACATCGATCCTCTCTGCCTGGGACCGCAGCACCCCTGCGTCCCTCCACGGGCATGCGTGAACCACAGCGTACCATGATACTCACGCCAGATGCTTACAGTCAGGTCTGGTAACGGTGTGGCAGCGGCGATCAACAGAGGCTTTGCATGCAGGAACTGTGGTGGCTGAGGTTCTAGTTGGACCACAGCTCTGATGGTTCGCTGTGGTCCAACTAGAACCTGGGGCAGAGGCCTTTTCACCATAGGCTATATGGGGAATGCATCCGCCTGTCCTGGATTATTGGGGACTGCACAGAGGTGTGGCTCACTTATTGCAATGGATCCCGGCCAAGCAGTGTGTTCTGTTGTATGGAGAGTGAAGGGAGGTCATGTGATCAGCCTCTGTGTTCAGGAACTTCAGAGGAGACATAGTCACTGGGCAAAAGTGTTCTATCCTGCAGGGTTGCTAGAGGGGAGGCCGGTGACATCAGGGGACACCTGTGGACCATCTAGGTTTTTTTGACCAAAACGTTTACTTCAATCTGTTCCAGCTGCGTGCCTCGCCACCTGTTTGAGATGGTCCTTGTTGTGCCTGGGATTTGTTATATTTCCTCCTATGCGTGAGAGCCCTGGATTTTGTCAAGCGTAGCTGAGCCTTGTTGTGACATGAAGGTGAAATGCATTGTTTGTGCCTGCTGCTCCCACTCTGTCCATGTCCTTGTTAGAAGGTCACACCTGACATTCTCCATTCTTGTTGTGTGAAGAAAAGCTATTCTCTGGTACTTGCATTGATTTCTGTGAGGCGAAGGCCTTGTGGTGGGAGCCTTCTCTTCATTCATATGACAGGGACCAAGCGACATGCACAAGAGAGGCATTCAAGCCTCTGTTTTTGGCCATGATGGCTTTGTGCCATAGAAGAGTCAGGAGAACATTGCTAAATCTCTTCTGTAAAGGGCAGAGCCGGGACAAGGTCCTCCAGCACCCGAGGCTGAGACACCAAAGTGCGCCCCCCCATCCCTCCCACCCCAGCCATCATACACTGATTGCTATTAGACTAAGAGGGCCACAGGGCCCACAACCTCCCCAACACCTTAATATCTAGTTATCTGGCTTGCAGTCACTGCCATGTACCCCCTTTTCTTATTTCTTTCTGCTTCAAACACAATTAGGAATGACAGGTGAATGAATTGTGCGCCCCCTCCTACACTGCGCCCTGAGGCTGGAGCCTCTCCAGCCTATGCCTCGGCCCGGGCCTGGTAAAGGGCATATGCATTGCATGATTGTCACAACTCAATGTTTGTAATTTAAAGAGGAACTGTAACCAAAGCAACATAATGAATAATTTTTTTTTTTTTTTTAACAATACTGTAATCATAAATTACTAGCTGATGGGCCGGTGTTGCCCGGGTATGTAAACAGAGTTAGAATGGCTGCAGTACATTTTCCCAGTGAAATTTGTATTTGTCTCCGCCCACTGATAACCCTGTGTTGCCCGGGTATGTTTTTGGCTGGTGTTGGCTCCGCCCACTTACCTAGTGGCTTCAGTGATGTGGCCGGCTTCTCCGTGGGTGGGCTGGGGGCTGTCGCTTCGGGATCCAGGCGGCGTGCTCAAGCGCAGGGCAACCTCAGCGCCCTTCCTGGCGGGAGCATGCGTGTTCCTTCCAGTACACTTAGAGGACGGGTGCTTGTGGCCACGCACCTGTCCTGTCCTATTCCTTCAGGTGCAGATAGGGATCCACTGGGTAGATTGCAGTATGCTGATTGTTTGATCCTGTGTGTGGCCAGCCATGATTGGTGAGTGATTGCTTAAAACCTGCTTAGCCTCTTTCCTCATTGCCCATTCTAGCGTTAGCTCTATAGCTGCTGGGTGTGTTGTATTGTTACTGATCTTGGTTGACTTTTGCCCGGACTTTGACCTTCTCTTGGATTGCTGCCTGAACTGATTTTGGAACTGTATTGACCTGCTCTTGTATTATCTCTTTGTAGTGCCATATCTTTGTTCTTCCGTGTAAGACTTGAATTGTTATTGGACTGGCATATGCTTCACGATTCTGTATTGTGCTATTCTAATCACCCGTTTCCGACATGGACTGTCTGGTTTTCCACTGTAATGATCTGCTCTGCTGTCTGCACAGACAGACAGCTTTTTGACCATTTTTTAGGTCTGAATGCTGCAGGTCCATGGAAAAGAGACCTGTCTTCACTCTGCAAGTTTCAGAGTTGCTGTTCTGGTGAGGGATTTGCATCCACTTGTCATGCAAATTGCTTAGCTGCTTCCTTTGAAGGCTTGCAGTATAAATACCATTTCCTCCCAGAATTCCCTGCTGGTCATAAAGGTTTGGTCCTGCTAGACTTACCTTAAAAGGACACTTAAGTCAAACAAAAAAATGAGTTTTACTCACCTAGAGCTTCCAATAGCCCCCTGCAGCTGTCTGGTGCCCTCTCCATCTCCCTCCGATCCTCCTGGCCCCGCCGGCAGCCACTTCTTGTTTCGGTGACAGGAGCTGTCAGGCTGGGGACGCGAGTGATTCTTCGCGTTCTCAGACACATTAGCACCCTCTATGCTGCTATATGGTATATGATATATGCTATAGCAGCATAGATGGTGCTATTGTGGCCAGGAACGCGAAGAATCACTCGCGTCCCCAGCCTGTCAGCTCCTGTCACCGAAACAGGAAGTGGCTGCCGGCGAGGCCAGGAGGATCGGAGGGAGACGGCGAGGGCACCGGACAGCCCAGGTGAGTAAAACTCATTTTTTTTTTGACTTAAGTGTCCCTTTAAGTCTCAGCCCTCTGCTAATTGTTTGCTAATATTATTATCTTAGAGTAGTTATCCTTGGGAGTGCACTAGCATTCCTTCTAGCATAGTGAGGTCGTTTATTATCTGTATTGCCTTGTTCTGTCTTAACTGTTGCGATTGTTCTGTCGCCAGCGGCGGCTGACAGAAAATCGCTCTGTCTGTTTGGATCGCATTCGCCCTAGCGTTAGAGGCGGTGGATCTCTCTGTACTCTGTCTAGGAGTGTAGCCAGAGCTGTGGTTGCTACTGGTTACTCCTTATGTCTGTCTTGTCTGGAACGAACGCTTGCTGTTGTCTCGGTGAGGTAACGGATTAGCAAGCGTTCGCGTTCTTTGTTTGTTTTCATGTTTCATTGGTTAGTCAGGGTTGGTACGCTTTGTCGCTGTTGCACTTAACGTGCGGTGACCGTCCCTTGCACGCGCTTTGTCGCTATTGCGCTTAACGTGTGGTGACTGCGTGTAGTTAGTCCTGTCTGCTCCTTGTGTTGGATTACAGTCTGTTATCAGTTCTGTCTTTATTCTTCCTATGCTCTGTCTTTGCTCAGTCTTGTGTCGCTATTAGCAATCGCCATTCTTGCGATTGCTTTCCCACTTGGTCTTCGCTGTTGTGTGTTCACCGTCGCCAGGTGGCGACTAGATTGGTGGGCATACATACATTCTGTCTCTGTGCTCACTCTCTCTCTAGGGGCTATCTTGCCCTGTATTGCTTCACCTTGTACAATTTCTATCTGACATCTGTGGCAGTGCAGAGGGTTTATTCCTCTGCACTCCACAGCTCCATCTGCCGGTGGGAATTCCTCTCTACAGGTGCATTGCACCAAACCTGGGTTCTGTTATTTAAATGCTTGTGGAGGGTTTCCGCAGTGCCAGCGCACATTTTGTGCGCTGACCACGGAGATAATTCCCCATTCGTTACATCCACCTTTTACTGTCTAGTGTGCATCTGTTGGTACCCCGGTCTTGCTCTCTTCAGTTCCTATACCTTGCCCATATCAAGGCCTGGGTGTAACGGAGTGTTGGGATGACGCACTTGTCATTTCTCGGCTGGGCGGGGGATTTGCCACACAAGGTGAAAACCACAGAGGAGAATGGGGCATAGGAACTGAAATAAGACAGTGGACATGACAAGCCATTTTTACCTGAGAAGTACTCTTTATCCTTTTCAGGAGCAGCCTCCCAACCCCCCTTAAGGACCAGGGCATTTTCTACATGGGGGGGGGGGGGTTAGATAGCCAGGCAGAGGTTCCCCCAGTGTAGATAGCTAGGCATGGCTGCCCCCAGTGTAGACTGGTGTCCCCAGTATAGCCAGCAGCCATTACTCACCTCCCCTGCTCTAGCGATGAGCAGCTCTACCCCCTCCGCTCTGCCCAGCATCCCTGCTCGCACTGCCGCTAAGTTCCGTGTCCTGCCTTGATGACATCATCAGACTGGGACCCGACATTAGAGGCAGAGCGAGCAGGGATGCTGGGAAAAGTGGAGGGGAGCACCGATCACCGGGGGAAAGCCAGGAAAGTGAGTCCTGGTCCTCTTATTCCCCTCCTACCACCGCTAACTTTGATCACTATGATCGGATGGCAATCGTAGTGATCACGTGATCAGGAGCCAATCGCCATGGCTCCTGATCAGTGAGGGGAGATATAGGCTGTCATATGACAGCTTAACCTCCTCTTTCAGGTGCGTATGATGGCGTCGGGAGCGGGTAAAGCAGGTGGCGTAAATGCCGCATCAGAGTTAGGCAGCCAAAAGTGCAGCATAGGGTTTACTATTAGCGGTCCCCAGGAGGTTAAATGATGGCGTTTCACTGATGTTATGAAGTCAATCAAGTAGCGTTGTTAGTGTGACATAATGTTGGTGTGACACATTTTCCTAGAGCCAGAATCTTCACCTGCCTTCTGCCAGATGAATCAAACAACTGGATGTGACAGTTACCGCTGGAGGAGGGCACCTAATAAACCAGCAGTTAGTTCAGTGATGACCTTGGGCGCTGAAAAAGTTCTATTCATTCTAATAATCTATAGCTATACTAGGCAGCGACCTCACTGTTGTCAGGATCAATCAATAGAGAGTCAATAGAGGAAGGGTATGTGATGTATGTGACCTTCACAGCTGTAATTACTGTATGTAACATGGAACACAAGACAATTCAGAGCGACAAGCGTTCAGGAATTTGTAAGGGGGGGAGGTGTGCTGCGCGACGAAAGACGGATCACAAAGAATTATTTTAATAATGTTCCGAATTCCACATCGTAGAAGAATTGTAGTTTTATCGTTTTCACACAAGTGACACTCATGATAATAAATCTGATTGCGGACAGGATAAAGATGACTTGCTTCAGCAATGCAGAGAAGAAATATTAGTCATAATCAGAAGAAATGATGAGAATGCTCCTGGGTGTGATATGAGAACAAAATGGTAAAGCTCATTCTATTTTATATTTGCTGTTTCTGTACTGTTAAAGCAGAGCGAATGTCGAATCAGGAAATCAGGTCGGCACGCGGCATATTTTTTAGTAGTGCTTAAAGTATTCCCTGTTAAAATTACACAGCTTAGGAGGTAATGCTTGCGAGGGGATAGAGTACATACATACATACACAGAGGCAGTGGCATAGCCATAGATCCCAACTATCCCTCTTTCAGAGGGACAGTCCCTCTTTCTTCCTCATTTGTCCCTCTTTCAGGATTGATGTACAGATCTGTGTAAATATATGTATTTTCTACAGAAAAATGTGTTTAACGGACTCTACAGTCCTGGCCAAAAGGTTTGAGACTGTCAAAAATATTGGAAATTAGAAAAGTTGGTGCTTACGTTTTTATAACAGCAATTTGCATATACTCCAGAATGTTATGAAGAGTGTTCAGATGAATTGGATAGTCCTTCTTTGCCATTATTATTATTATTTATTGTATTTATAAAGTGCCAACATATTACGCAGCCCTGGACAATAAATAGGGATACATTCATTGCAACAAGGGGTGACAGACAGAGAGGTAGCAAACGGTTATACAACATAGCACAAGGTTATACATACAATCAGGGTATAAAATGCGGTTTACAGAGACTCGGCAAAACAAGTACGAATTAGTCCATGAGAAGGGTGTAATTGCCGGGGTAGTAAAAGACACACTAAGGGAGGGGGGAGGCCCTGCCAAGGCTTACAATCTAAAGGGTGGGGGGACACATAAGGTAGGACTGTGGGTGATTGACAGAGAGTTAGAGTATGGTAGATGTGGGGTAGGCTATTTTAAAGAAATGTGTTTTGAGGGCTTGCTTGAAGGTGTTGAAGGAAGGAGCGAGTCTGAGGGGGAGTGGAAGGGAGTTCCATAGGGTGGGGGCTGCTCTTGAGAAGTCTTGTAAGCGTGCATGGGAATGAGAAATGCGTGGGGAGGTCAGGCGGAGATCATTGGAGGACGAGCTCAGAAATGTAGGTTGGGCAGGTCTTGTGCACAGATTTGTAGGTAAGGCACAAAACCTTAAAACTGATCCTGAAGCTGATAGGGAGCCAGTGTAGGGCTTCACAGAGGGGAGAAGTGGAAGCATAGTAGTGGGAAAGTCTGATGAGTCTAGCTGCTGCATTCATGACTGATTGAAGGAGTTCAATGCGTTTTAAGGGGAGGCCAGATAGTATGGCATTGCAGTAGTCAAGGCGGGAGATGATGAGGGCATGGATGAGAAGCTTGGTAGTGTCTGGGGTCAGAAAGGGTCGGATTTTGGAGATGTTTCGAAGGTGGAAGTTGCAGGTTCTGGTAACATTTTAGATGTGTTGGCTGAAGGAGAGGGCAAAGTCTAGGGAGTCTAGGGTCATGAAAGTTAACTGAATCCCCAAAAACCTTTCCACTGCATGTCATTGCTGTCAGAGCTGGGACAAGGTCCTCCAGCACCCAAGGCTGAGACACCAAAGTGCGCCCCTCCATCCCTCCCACCCCAGCCGTCACACACTGATTGCTATTAGACTAAGAGTTGCCCAGGGCCTCCAACACCTTAATCTCTAGTTATCTGGCTTGCAGTCACTGCCATGTATCCCCTTTTCTTATTTATCTCTGCTTCAAACACAATATGGGAATGATAGCTGAGTGAGTTGTGCGTCCCCTCCTACACTGCGCCCTGAGGCTGGAGCCTCTCTCGCCTCTGCCTTGGCCTGGCCCTGATTGCTGTCATTAAATGACCCACTGAGATCATTTCAGTAATCGTATTGTTGTTAACTCAGGTGAGAATGTTGACAAGCACACAAGGCTGAAGATCATTATGTCAGGCTGATTGGGTTAGAATGACAGACTTGACATGTTAAAAGGAGGGTGATGCTTGAAATCATTGATCTTCCATTGTTAACCATGGTGACCAGCAAAGAAACGCATGCAGCCATCATTGCATTGCATAAAAATGGCTTCACAGGCAAGGATATTGTGGCTACTAAGATTGCACCTAAATCAACAATGTATAGGATCATCAAGAACTTCAAGGAAAGAGGTTCAATTCTTGTTAAAAAGGCTTCAGGGCGTCCAAGAAAGTCCAGCAAGTGCCAGGAATGTGTCCTAAAGAGGATTCAGCTGCGGGATCGGAGTGCAACCAGTGCAGAGGTTGCTCAGGAATGGCAGCAGGCAGGTGTGAGCGCATTTTGGAAGATGGCCTGGTGTCAAGAAGGGCAGCAAAGAAGCCACTTCTCTCCCAAAAAAACATCAGGGACAGATTGATCTTCTGCAGAAAGTATGGTGAATGGACTGCTGAGGACTGGGGCAAAGTCATATTCTCCGATGAAGCCCCTTTCCGATTGTTTGGGGCAATCTGAAAAAGACTTGTCAGGAGAAGAAAAGATGAGCGTTACCATCAGTCCTGTGTCATGCCAACAGTAAAGCATCCTGAGACTATTCATGTGTGGGGTTGCTTCTCATCCAAGGGAGTAGGCTCACTCACAATTTTGCCAAAAAATACAGCCATGAATAAAGAATGGTACCAAAACACCCTCCAACAGCAACTTCTTCCAACAATCCAACAACAGTTTGGTGAAGAACAATGCATTTTCCAGCATTGGAGCGCCGTGTCATAAGGCAAAAGTGATAACTAAGTGGCTCGGGGACCAAAACGTTGAAATTGTGGGTCCATGGCCTGGAAACTCCCCAGATCTTAATCCCATTGAGAACTTGTGGTCATTCCTCAAAAGGCGGGTGGACAAAAAAACGAACTAATTCTGAGAAACTCAAAGAAGTGATTATGAAAGAATGGGTTGCTATCAGTCAGGATTCAGCCCAGAAGTTGATTGAGAGCATGCCCAGTCAAATTACAGAGGTCCTGGAAAAGAAGGGCCAACATTGCAAATACTGACTCTTTGCATAAATCTCATGTAATTGTCAATAAAAACCTTTGAAATGTATGAAGTGCTTATAATTGTATTTCAGTACTAAAAGCAGTTTAGCAGCAAGCTTTGTGAAAACTAATATTTTTGACAGTTTTTAAAACTTTTGGCCAAGACTGTAAGCTTTATTCCCATCAATTAAATTGATGATTTTTTTTACATGAAGAAAAAACTATTGGTGATAGAGAGGACCAGTGTGATTTGAAAGATAAAATGACATCTTTTGATTCTGAATTCTTTGTGGTATGCATGGCGAGGGGTGTGGCAGGGCATTTGCACTGGGATTTGGTTCAGTGGAGGGCAGAATTTCAGACACCAGAATGCCTGTACCTATAGGCTTTCAAGTGTTAAATCCAGCCCTGGACCCTATAATTTGTGAATTGGGGTCTCAATGGATCAGATTTGGGCTTGTTTTTCAGCCTACCCTACATATGTCTTGATTGGACAGAGATCTGGGGACCAGGGAAATAGTGATCCATCAGACCAAACAAATAACATTTATATTGCGCTTTTCTCCTGGTGGACTCAAAGCACCAGAGCTGCAGCCACTAGGGCGCGCTCTATTGGCAGTAGCAGTGTAAGGGAGACTTGCCAAAGGTCTCCTACTGAATAGGTGCTGGCTTACTAAACAGGCAGAGCCAAGATTCGAACCCTGGTCTCCTGTGTCAGAGGCAGAGCCCTTAACCATTACACCATCCAGCCACTGGTCACTAGGTCACCCTCTTCCATTGCTCCCTGGTCCAGTGCTGCTACTCATATGGCCATGGTAGGTGCTTTCTGCTTTGGTGGACACAGGTCAGCCTGAGTACTTTGTTCTGCAGCTATGCAGCCCTATACATAGAACGTTTGTGAAGCACTTTGTGTTCTGACACTTGGCTTTGTGCTGCAGTTGCTCTTTTATGTGATCAGACCACATGGGCTAGCCTTCGGTCCTCACATGTATCAATACTCCTTGGGTCACCCGATTTCCAGTTCACCATTAGTATCCTTACTTTTACCAGGTACTAATCACTGCATCCCAGGAACACCACACTAGACATATTGTTTTGGTGATCAGGGCTGAATTTCTGGAAAGGCCACCAGGGCCTTGGCCTTGGGAAGCTACAGCCCAACTGGGCACCTGAACATAAAAGAGGGGTTGCTAGATAGGAAACAGGGGGCTGAAAATGGGGAGCAACACATGAAAAGGGGAAGCTGATGCCTAAGGGAGCTGTTCGTGAAAGAGATGGTCTGCAGTATATGAATGTTGCACATGGAAAAGGGGGCTGCACATGGAATGGGAGGGGCACTGCTGCACATGGAAAGGGATACCCAACATACTTGGCCTAGAGGCAGTAAAAGTATAAAGCCTTGTGGGTGATGCTTCTACCTACTTGTCTAATTATCACAGTTTTTTTTTTTTGCCTGAGAGGGTTTATGCAAAGTTTTGGTACCATGTTCCTTCCATTGGAAGATGATGGATTTGATGGTGCTTGGGGCATATTCAAAGCGTAGGATAAATTTTACCCAGCCCTGAGTTGTTTGGAGAGCTCCTTGGTCTTTGTAAGGATCCACTCCTCTCGGCCGCAGTATGGTCTGAGGCGACGACTGAGGTAGAGTCAGCTGACACTTAGCAGGGGTTTTATTTAAATAATATGAAATAATAGTTTCTGTCCCTGCCTGGGATTGAACCCTGGTCTCCAACATCAGAGGTGGTGAGTTTGACCACTGTGCTATGACTAATACTGTCAGAAAGGTTTGCTGGTCAGTATTGGGTGGGTCAGCTGGCCTGTTGTGGTCATCTGTTTTAGCTGACCTCACTTTCAGCTGATTAATGCCTGCATGTGATTGGCTGTTGTGTGCATGTGGCCGGCCACTGATTGGTTGCATGTAGAATATAAGCCTGCTGAGTGCTTCCTGTCTTTGCCTGTGATAGTGTTAGCTTTGGCTAGTTGCTGGTATACTGCTGTGTTATTGGATTCCTGGATTTTGACCTTTGCCGGTACCTCGACCATTCTTGCCTGCGGCCTGCCTTGACTTGGATTGTTACTGGACTCTGTTATTGCCTGCTGCCTGCCTTGACTCGGATTGTTACTGTTCTCTGTTATTGCCTGCCGCCTGCCTTGACTCGGATTGTTACTGGACTTTATTGCCTGCCGCCTGCCTTGACTCGGATTGTTACTGTTCTCTGTTATTGCCTGCCGCCTGCCTTGACTCGGATTGTTACTGGACTTTATTGCCTGCCGCCTGCCTTGACTCGGATTGTTACTGGACTCTGCTTATTGCCTACTGCTCTGTACCTTGCATATCTGATCTCACATGTATGACCCTGGACTGTTCTGGACTCAATATATTCTGTGTGTCTTGTTTGGCCTGGAGGTTTATCTGCTCACCCTGCATTCAGCTCCAATACTTTGCACACTTAAGGCCTGGGTGTAACCGAAGTCAGGTAGGTGTTACTTCCTCACCTCCTGTTCAAGCGGGGACGCGCCACATAGGGTGAAGCGTGTGGTGTTAGATTGGGGCATTGGAGTTGATTTGTGAGCAGGTACTCTAAAGGGCCTTACAGTCTCCATGGTGGGATGCCTCTTGCTTAGTGATTCTGAAGCCTCTGGGTAGGGAGGATCAATGAGATGCAAACATTTCCAAGTTTATGCAGAATTAAGTAAAATTGTATGCAGCTTGAAAATGGACCAATCCATTTAAACTTGGGCGGGGCTTGATTGGACCATTTTCAAGCTGCATATATTTGCATAAAAATGTACATAATCCTGTATGAACTCGGAAGTATTTGCATCACATTGATCATTCCTACCTCTGGGGCCTTAAATTTCCAGGTGCCCTTTTTTGACGTATGCATAAGTACGTCGTTTTTAGAAATAGGTGAACTGTGGTAGGTTTTGGGGGCTCAGAGCATAAATTGACAGCAAAAGCCAACAATTTGGCTGGGTGGGAACACGAAAGCTCCCTACGACATTGCACAGTGCCGAACTGTTAAAGTGAACCTCCGGACTAAAAATCGACTCAGCAGCACTGAAAAGGTTTGGTGTTTCTTTAACAGTTTCACAGCATCAAAACTTTGTTTCTCTTATACAAGCCTCATTTTTAGTTGCACAGAAGAAAACTGCCCGGGCTTTTTTCCCCTGATGCTGTGCAAAGCATGATGGGATTTCTGATGTTGTTGTTCTCGTTCTGCTGTTTTTTTTACATTTTGAATTTGACATTTGAAGCCTAGCGTGTGCAGCTGGGAGGGGTAATCAGGACACAGGACAGTTGGAACTGTGTCTCATGCTCCTTGTCTCCTCCTTTCAACCAAAAAGATGGCTGCCCCCATGACAAAGATGGCAGCCCCCATGAATCACAAACATTTGCCTGATCTTTTAAAACAGGGTGGGTAAGAGATTATATTACCTATCTATTCTAATTAACATAACTAATGTAACTTGATGACAGTGTGTTTGTTTAGGCTGAAGTTTCCCTTTAAAGCCCAGTTACTGGGGCAGAATTGATGTTGCTCCTCCTATGATGGTATGAGAAACTTACAGTGTGTGATCCATCCCAACCCACCTGTCTCTCATTCCCGCCCCCATACAGGGTTATACCCCGTCTCACCCACCTCTATTCTCCCACCTGCATCTCCCGTGTCTCTCTCTCTCACCCCCTCCTCCTCCTCCTTTCATTTCTTCTCCAGACTATTTCTGTCTCCAGGTACACAGACTGCTCCTACCTCGTCTGATCTGCTGAATAAAGCCGTGTATAATTTGCATGTAAATAATATTCCTCTTGGCACATCCTCCAGTGTTTGTTGTATTTCAGTGTATAATTATAAGAGATGAGAAAACCTCCTATTGCTCTCGTTAGTGCTGCAGTAGGATTCGCAGCACTGCTGGGTGCACGGGGCTGCTGATAAATGTTAATAAGCCTCCAGGCTCATCTAATTATAGATAGTGTCTGTTCTAGAAAGGTGGCCCATACTCTGCCTATATATGTCTACAGTATCCAGTCTATATATTCCCTATGTGGAGTTATGAAACATGTAATACATCATGTGTAAATGTTTGGAAATCGCAGCCATGTTCATACGTTTATGAATTTGTACGATGTAGCTTAAAGAGGAACTCCAGTGAAAATAATATGCTTAATTTTTACAATAATTATGTATAAATCATTTAGTCAGTGTTTGCTCACTGTAAAATCTTTCCTCTCCCTGATTTACATTCAGGCATTTATCACATGGTGACATTTTTACTGCTGGCTGTGAGAATCCGCCTAGCTGCCTGCGCAGGCAGGCAGCCTTTTGACCATTGTTTAAGTTTGCATGCTGCATGTTTGATGTGTTACAAGCTGTTTGAGCAGTCCAGCTGAGGCAAGGCACCGGCATTGTGTCCCAAGTAGAAACTACTTGGATTGCTGCTTTCCCTGCATCCATTTTTTGTTGCATGCTGCAGGACTCTGGAAAGGAGACCTTCTGTCAGTTTTGCAGCTTGTGCTTGCTGAGGAATTTGCATACGTTGTCATGCAAATTGCCTGGCCACATTCATTGGAGGCGTGTACTATGTGTTTCCCACAATGCTTGGCTGGTCATAAGGATTCCTTCCTGTGAAACACTTCTGGAGGAGTGTCAGCCTTACTCTTTGTTTGAAGATCAGCTTAGAGTAATTTCTGAAACTGCGCTAGGCAGATTTCCCTAGTGCAGTTAGGATTGCTTATCTGTTTTGTTTGTTCTTTTGCGATTGTCCTGTCCCAGCGGTGGTCGACAGGAAATCGTTCTGATCTCTGTTCTTGGAGTATAGCTGGTGCAGCGGTTGCTACCAGCTATCTCTTCTGATCTGTCTCACTTGGATCGCACTAGCATCTTGCGCTAGCGCTGTGGATCCTTCTGTTCTGTTTCCTTGGATCGCACTAGCATCCTGCGCTAGTGCTGTGGATCCTTCTGTTCTGCTACTCTGTACCTGGTTCACACTAGCATCCTGCGCTAGTACTGTGGATCCTTCTGTTCTGCCTCCCTGGATCACACTAGCATCCTGCGCTAGTGCTGTGGATCCTTCTGTTCTGCTACGCTGTACCTGAATCGCACTAGCATCTTGCGCTAGCGCTGTGGATCCTTCTGTTCTGTCTTCCTGGATCGCGCTAGCCACTTTCGCTAGTGCTGTGGATCCTATCGTTCGCTTATTCATATTTTCGTGTGTCTGTCTTGTCTGCTACGAACGCTTGCTGGAGGCTCGGTGAGGTAACCGTCAAGCAAGCGCTCGCGTCCTCTGTTGCATGTTTGTCTGTCGGTGGTTAGTTAGGCGTGTTTGTCTCAATTGTGCTTATCACGTAGAGACCGCGCATAAACGCGTGCACTGTTGCGAATGAGTGTGGTGTTCGCGTTTAGCTAGCGTTTGTTATTTTCCGTATCTCCTCATTGTATGATTTGCTGTGCCTTTGCTACTCTCGTGCTCTGCCTTGCTGTAACCTTGTGTCACGTCTGGCGATCGCACCTCTCGCGATCGCGTTCCTACTTCATATCTGCTGTGGTGTGTGCACCGTTGCGAGTTGGCGACTAGTTTGGTGCACACACTTACAACCTGTCCCTTTGCTCGTTCTCATTCGCAATCGCTTCTCTTGCGATTGCGTTCTGCGCTTCGTACAATTCCTGTCTGGCATTTGTGGAGGTACAGAGGATTGGTTCCTCTGCACTCCCCAACGCCATCTGCCGACAGGAATTTCCCTCTACGGGTGCGTAGCACCTTTTGCTGGGTTCCTGCAATTATACGCTTGTGGAGGATTTCCGCCGTATCAGCGCACGCGCTGTGCGCTGATCACGGAGGAATTTCCACAATCGTTACAGTATGACCAGCCCAACCCAAAACCCCAGTGTAGACGGAATTTCCGATTTGTACGATTTTGTTGAGTATGCATCTGCTGATCAGTTTCCAGGTTTTTTGCCCCAATCCAAAGCTTATGTGGATCCTACTATAGGTAGGATCGCACACTATATTAAAGCAGTTAAAAAATCTGTTCTTGTTCCTGAACTCCACCCATATGTAGATTATCGGGATACTGGCCTGTTTGAACCCCCATTTGCTTCCTGGG
This sequence comes from Hyperolius riggenbachi, assembly GCF_040937935.1. NCBI lineage: Eukaryota > Metazoa > Chordata > Amphibia > Anura > Hyperoliidae > Hyperolius > Hyperolius riggenbachi. The sequence goes on along the minus strand of NC_090651.1, from coordinate 43,125,454 downwards.
ATGTTGGGGCCTTGTTGGAGGAATTCGATTTTGATTGGAAAGCCTTTTGCGATTTTTACATCGCAAAAAGCGAGGCTGTCTTGAATGATTGTCTCGATTCTATGTACCTTTTGATTGATTCCGATGAATGTGACAAGGATAATGTGGATCTGGTGATCTATGTATGGCAAACCATTTTGGATGAGTTGCACACACACCAACCAATTGATTCCAATAATTAGACATCGTTGTCGGATGATTGTTCCTGCCTTTCTGGGGTAAAGCATGAGAGTCTTGACTTTGTGCAATCTGAAATGAATGAGTGTGCCGCTGTGGTTGATTCCTGTGCGAATCCTCAAGGATTCTCTCCTGACAGTGTGCAGTTTGAATCTGTGCGATCTGATGCCTGTTTCTCGGATGTTCCTGCAGATTGTGATTGGCATGAGTCTGCCGGTTTCCTCAAGGATGTGTGGGATCTTTTTTCATTTAGAAACAGATCTTTGAGATCTTCCGTCTGTGACCCTGCTATGGGGAAAATTTCTTGACTATGCAGTGTCAAAAGTAAAATTAATATGCCTAATAAAGTTTATCCTGTTGATGTCGCTATTTCTTCTGCAAATGAGTCTGTCTCACCCTGTTCTCACCTGTAAGGGCCCGTTGCCTGATGAGTTGCTCCAGTGTTTCGGTCCTAGATGCCTTGCAGTCTGCTCCGCAGATCGCGGAGGTTTGCGCTATGGAAGCGTCAGTTTCACAACCTAAAGTGATTTTTGATTCGCAGGTTTTGCGTTCTGATTCCTCGGATTCGACATTGTTAGCCGAATCTAAGAGTGAGACAGCGCTTCGGTTTTGCGAATCTGATGCTGAACCTTCTTTGCCTTGTTCAGAGACGCTTTCTCTGAACAAGCCCTGTACCATGAATGAAAACATGTTTTCCTTTCACACTGACGTTTGTGAGCCCCTTTCTTGCTCTGAGGGAAGTGCTGATTCTGCACCCTGTACTCTGGATGAGTCAATGTGGCCTTGCTAAGAATCCCCTGCAGTGTCCCTAGAGGCTCGTCTAGGTATTGCCACTATACTCACCTGTTTTTCTGCAGTTTTGGCGTTACAAGCTAGTTTGACTGCCACACAGAATTCTGGGTACAGTGAGAATGAAGTTAGGGAGTCAGTGTGTGTTCCAGTAAATATTCCTGTACATCCCGCTAATTATGATGACGGTTATGGTGGAACCATTCCTGGGACATCTGCCCTGCCTGCAGGAGGTATTTAATGTTCAGCCCTGTAACATGGATAGTTCAGAATCCTTCTTAGAAAACCTCGAAAATGATGTTCCTGAGGTCTTGTTTGATGTTCTGGAGGTCTCCGAGTTCCTCCCAAAGGGTGCAGAACTTGTAGGAGATGTCTCCTGCCCCCCAAGTCCTTCTGAGGTGTTGCCCCCTTCCGTAGGCATTGCTGCCTTGCTGGCTACCTTTTCAGCTCTGGTGGAGCTTCAGTCATGGGTAGTCAATGATGAATTTCTGTCAGATACCATTACAGTCATTGAGATCTCTAAGCCTGAGACCGAGTCTTCTTTTGAAATACCAGTACCTGTGACCTCTACTCGTGATGATTTTCTGCCCGGTCCTGGTTTTGGTCTGGTCGTGCCGGACTCTGAGGTTGGCAGTTCCCCGACATGTCCTGAGGTTTCTCCTGTGCTGGTGTACCCCAGTGTGCTCTGTGACCCAGAAAGCCCAAGTGTGCTTTGGTTACCAGCGTACTCAGATGCTTCCTCGGTGGAGACATGTTCTGATTTAGCCTGCCTGCTTGCATGCCCAGAAGTGGTCCCTGAAAGTCCTGATCTTGATGGGTTTCCTGCTAATTCTGAATCTGGAACTGTCATAGGTTCCATGGGGGTGCTTGGTAGCTCTCCATGTGAGCCTGGTGAGCGTTCTGGCTTCTTGGAATCTCTGCGGAGCTTCAAGGCGTTCTGGGAGATTCCGAGAGAAGTTTTGCTTGGTACCCTGAATACGATCAACAGCAGCTTTTGTTTTGAAAGAGACACTTTGAACAGGTTTTGTGGCAGATTTGGTATTTTCGGACGCTCCTTGGAAGGTGATGGGTATTGTCTGGAGGGTGTCGATGGCTTCTTCTCTGGTATCCACAGTCCTGATGGGTGTTACGCTGAGACTTGTAGTACTGATGGGCATGTTTCGGTGGCTTCTGTTTCCGATGAGGTCGGTTTCGGGTGGACTGACTCTGGAATTGGACCTTGTCAGGCTGTCCCGACCTTCATGAGTCTTCTGTTAAAGTGGTTTGGAAATATCAGTTTTGAGGGTCGTCTGGAATTCGACCCTAGAAGGGGGGGTATTGTGAGATTCCGCCTAGCTGCCTGCGCAGGCAGGCTGCCTTTTGACCATTGTTTAGGTTTGCATGCTGCAGGACTCTGGAAAGGAGACCTTCTGTCAGTTTTGCAGCTTGTGCTTGCTGAGGAATTTGCATACGTTGTCATGCAAATTGCCTGGCCACATTCATTGGAGGCGTGTACTATAAGTACTATGTGTTTCCCACAATGCTTGGCTGGTCATAAGGATTCCTTCCTGTGAAACACTCCTGGAGGAGTGTCAGCCTTACTCTTTGTTTGAAGATCAGCTTAGAGTAATTTCTGAAACTGCGCTAGGCAGGTTTCCCTAGTGCAGTTAGGATTGCTTATCTGTTTTGTTTGTTCTTTTGCGATTGTCCTGTCCCAGCGGTGGTCGACAGAAAATCGTTCTGATCTCTGTTCTTGGAGTATAGCTGGTGCAGCGGTTGCTACCAGCTATCTCTTCTGATCTGTCTCACTTGGATCGCACTAGCATCTTGCGCTGGCGCTGTGGATCCTTCTGTTCTGTCTCCTTGGATCGCACTAGCATCCTGCGCTAGTGCTGTGGATCCTTCTGTTCTGCTACTCTGTACCTGGATCGCACTAGCATCCTGCGCTAGTGCTGTGGATCCTTCTGTTCTGCCTCCCTGGATCGCACTAGCATCCTGCGCTAGTGCTGTGGATCCTTCTGTTCTGCTACTCTGTACCTGGATCGCACTAGCATCTTGTGCTAGCGCTGTGGATCCTTCTGTTCTGTCTTCCTGGATCGCGCTAGCCACTTTCGCTAGTGCTGTGGATCCTATCGTTCGCTTATTCATGTTTTCGTGCGTCTGTCTTGTCTGCTACGAACGCTTGCTGGAGGCTCGGTGAGGTAACCGTTAAGCAAGCGCTCGCGTCCTCTGTTGCATGTTTGTCTGTCGGTGGTTAGTTAGGCGTGTTTGTCTCAATTGTGCTTATCACGTGGAGACCGCGCATAAACGCGTGCACTGTTGCGAATGAGTGCGGTGTTCGCGTTTAGCTAGCGTTTATTTTCCATATCTCCTCATTGTATGATTTGCTGTGCCTTTGCTACTCTCGTGCTCTGCCCTGCTGTAACCTTGTGTCATGTCTGGCGATCGCACCTCTCGCGATCGCGTTCCTACTTCATATCTGCTGTGTTGTGTGCACCGTCGCGGGTTGGTCGACTAGTTTGGTGCACACACTTACAACCTGTCCCTTTGCTCGTTCTCATTCGCAATCGCTTCTCTTGCGATTGCGTTCTGCGCTTCGTACAATTCCTGTCTGGCATTTGTGGAGGTACAGAGGATTGGTTCCTCTGCACTCCCCAACGCCATCTGCCGACAGGAATTACCCTCTACGGGTGCGTAGCACCTTTTGCTGGGTTCCTGCAATTATACGCTTGTGGAGGATTTCCGCCGTATCAGCGCACGCGTTGTGCGCTGATCACGGAGGAATTTCCACAATCGTTACACTGGCAGGTGATGTCAGTGGAAGTAGCTTCTGCTTGCATTTTTGGCAGTTGGAAACAGCTTATTTCCCACAATGCAACAAGGCTCCCACAGTGTGATGTCAGGACCATGGTCCTGACATCACACTGTGGGAGGGGTTTCACCACAATGTCAGCCATACAGAGCTCCCTGATGATGATTTAGAGATGTCGGCGAACGGTTCCGTAACCGTTCGCCGGCGAACCCCTCACCCTGTACTACTTCTGGGTCGCTATGACCCGTAGTAGTACGGCTGCGCTGAGCCGGCGGTGCGCACCGTGATCGCGCACCTGTTGCCGAGCACTTTCCGCTCATGTGCGTGACGTCATGAGTGATGTCACACTCATGCGCAGAGAGTGCCCGGTAACAGGCACGCGATCAAGGTGCGCACCGCCGGCCCAGCGCAACCGTACTACTACGGGTCATAGCGACCCAGAAGAAGTACGGCCATGAAGAGATTCGCGGGTGAACTGTTCGCTCACATCTAATGATGATCCGTTTGAGAAAAGGAATAGATTTCTCATGGGAAGGGGGTATCAGCTACTGATTGGGATGAAGTTCAATTCTTGGTTACAGTTCCTCTTTAAGGGAAATAAGTGAGTGAAGTACAGTGGGTTGGATGTGCTGTGAGTCCTATGGTAGAAAAGCACTTTACAAATGTTACTGTAATATCGTATTCTTGCCTTTTTATGGAGAAATACCAACAAAAACATTTCCACAGCAGTAAATGGTATGCGTGAGAGAAGGGCGCTGCCTGCACGAAAGGCTGTAAAATACATCAATGGACACAATTATACAAAGTCTCACTCTAGAAGAGCTCCGAGATGTTGGATAGAGCCTAGCTTGTTCAATATTTCCTTTTCTTTCACAAAACAATAGACCAAACTGTTAAAAATAAATGAATGTGAAATAGTCCTTGCCGGCGGAAAACCTCCTCAGTTAATGCTTATTTGTCTCTTGCAGGGCCGAGCGAGCTTGACCTCAGCCTCATCTTAGACAGCGGGGAAGCGGCTGAGTCCTCATCGGAGTTTGAGCATCGGGTAATAATACTTACCACATTTGGCTTGCTGTTGTTTAGTGCTGTTTTATGTTTTGTTCTTATGAAAATTTCAAAAAGGTGAATTCCTACAGAGATTTGGGAAAAGGAAGGGCTTGCATGTGGAAATAAGGAAGTAATGCAGCAACAAGGCATGCGTGGAAGACGGCCGACGCTGAAGTTATTTTATTGCGCATGATGCGTAGGAGTTCATGGACATTGTATGTAAGCCTAAATGTGGACATACATCAGGCTACTTGGTGGCCGATTAGCGTTCCGATTCGTTTAGTATAATCAGAATTGGATGAAAATCGGCCACCAAGTGCATGCCTGATCTACAATGCGACCAATTTCGGGTCGAAATTGATCGCATTAATCGGTCAGACATGCTGCAAGATGTAGGGCTGACTTGCTCGATCGTGTGTGGCGGGAACGGGTTCTAAGACGCTGACCTCCTAATGTGCAATGTATGCCCCCCAGTGCTCTATGCACTATACATTACCTGTCCGTGGCCGCCGCTTGTCCTCCTCTGGGCTCTGTCCTTTGTCGAGTCACACACTCCAGGTGTTTGCTGGAGTAAAGCGACATCCTATACATGCCTGCGTTAATCTGGCAACCGTGTGGAGTGTGTATGGATGAAGGACAGTGCCCAGAGCCACCGGAAGACAAGTGGCGGCCACGGACAGGTAATGTATAATGCACTGAGGGGGTACATTACACATTAGGTGGTCAGCGGTGGATGCAGCATCACAAGGCCGATTCCAGATCAATTTCAGCATAAAATTGATTGGGAATCGGCCTGCGGTTTATGGACACCCGAAAGATCTCTCTCTAATCAGATTTGATTAGAGAGAGATTTATCTCTTGATCGAATCTGTCCATTATCGCTAGATGTATGGCTTCCTTGAGACTGAGTTCACATTGCACCGTATGCACAATGGTTTATTACAGCATATCTGCTCCGGGTACGCTGTGGTCCATCACGGTATCTGTTACCTCGTTCACATATGCACTATTGTTCATCCAGTCTACTTCTGCCACCCATCAGGTCTACATGCCTCTGCCACATTTGCTTCCAATGCTGCTCGTGTCCACTATAGGAAAGAAGCTTTCGTATATAGATTGGAGCCCTGTCAGAAACATTATGGACTCTCCATTGGATTGCAATAAACCAGTAGGAATCCTCCTTCCACCAAGGAGGATCCTCATTGGTCCACCACTCAGTAAACCAAAGAAAACCCTCCCTGGGGAGAGGGGATTCCCATTGGTCTGTTATAATCCAATGGCGGAGCTACATGCTTCTGCTGTATAACAATGCTTTTCCCAAGTGGTGGTAGTGGCAGTGAACCTGAGGTGACAGAAGATAGGTGAACCTGCCTAGTTTCATAGGCTTCCACTGATTCCGTCAGTATCCGCCGCGTCTGCAATCTGTATCCGGAATGGATTCTATGCAAAGCAATGGGGTCCACTCACATCAGTGAGTGGACCCCATTGCTTTGCATAGAATCCATTCGCATGTCTGCAGATCCATTCTGTTCCAATAAATGGAATGTTTTAATGGCAGTGTGAACCAAGCTGAAGTCCAGGCACGAATGTTTGTTTTTATCTGTATAGAAGCTCTTTGACAACCTGAGGTCAATTATACTGCTTTAGACGCACTTGATCTGTAGTCTATCACCAGTGACTTCCTGCAGCACAGACTGAACAGTTTATAAGTTGCAATCTTTTAGATGTTGCAGTCTGTGCTCCGCCTCCTGCACTCGGTACAGATTTATGATGCAGAACCAGGCAGAAGCAGTTACCCCACCCCTCCTCCCCCTGCTGTTAAGGCCTTTAGTTGGCAGGCTTCAGGCCCTGTTTAAACCAGGCTTTCTAACTTGGATTGGCCCAATAGGCTGCCTGTCAAGTTTCCTGTCAAGTGACAGGCAGCCTATTGGGCCAATCAAAGTGCGGGGATAATGTCCTTAAAAGTGATTGGATCCGCAGGGGCTCAGTGCAGGATGAGTGGAGCTCTCGTCATTGCCAATTAGCAGGCATAAGTTCGTAGCGCTAACTCCGATAAGGCATGTTAACTTTGATAAGGCACATTAACTCTGATAAGACACGTTAACTCTGATAAGACATGTTAACTCTGATAAGGCACGCTAAGCATGCAGTAAGGGAAGCTATAATGATAGTGAATCAACACCTTGTGACATATACTGTATATAACATGTGGGCACTGGGCTTTGTAAGATGTACTGTTCACATCCTGAAGTTGTTCATTGAGAAGACCAGTAATGAGTGAGCTTATGGAGGAGTTTAGCAATACATTGTTGAATAATAATCATACTTTATTAGTCATGAAAACGTATTTGCCTCACCTTACTGAGCCTACTTTGCCTGAGGCCGACTCTGGAGCCAAGATGCAATGCTAAGATTCCACCTGAGGCCTGACAGCTGCTGCCTGTCAGCTGCCTGAACTCTGTTTGATATCACGCCTCCGAGCTCCTCAATGTGGTTCCACATTGCCTGCAGGTCCACGAGTGGGCACAACTGTATCAAGCAGGAATGTTAAAGAGGAGCTGTCAGCCATACTATCTCAGACACCCCTCTCCCCCCTACATAAATAAGTAGATAAATACTTGCTCTACTTGCATAACATATGTATTGCACTGTCCACATTTTGATTTTAGTGATTTTTCTATAGTAAAAAAAAAAAAGAGGAAATCCTTCTTAGGATTCTCCATTTTAACTGTGTCTATTTTGAAGTCAATCCTGACATCATTTCTTCCCTTACTCTGTCTGTGTATGCATTGCCCGCCCCCCTCCCAGTCTTCAGACACTCCCACTCAGCTCTGCAGTAGAAAGTGCATTGTCTCAGCATGAGAAATATTAGCCAATCAGAGAGGAACACAGGTGTGGGAGGGGAAAACGGGAGGGAAAGAGGCTTCAGCCAATCAGGCTGCATTATCAAAGCAAAGTAAAGAAGCAAAAAAGACAACCCAGCATGCCCTGCAACTTCCTTTGTGCGGCAATGTACCAAATAAATGATCATTCCCCAGTTTACCTGACTCTTATCCAGTGATGAGCTACAGATTTCTAACGGATGAAATCCGAATGGGTTTCATTCGGATTTCATTCTCCTAAATAGTACCACATAAAAAAAAAAGAATTGATTTTTGATTTTATGCCCGACAGTTACACTTGAACAGCTAACTGGCTCTGTTGTCATGCTGTGAGCCAAGTATGCATTGTCAGCCTGTTAACAAGGCAGCAGCTGTCCTAGCTGACATGCCTGGCGACAAAGAATTATAAGACACCGCTCAAATGAGGTCCACTGCTGGACTTCTTCCACATTGCTTAGATCTGACCTGTAGTAGCAATAGAATGACTAGTTGGTGTATCCATAATATATGGATGCACTGACACTTCCGCGCAGTGTGCTCATCTCGAAGGTCATACACAAAAGGAGAAAAAGCCTATTTGCATGCGTACATGGCAGTTTGCTGCCTGGCCACTTTGGCGCAGGGTAATTAATTACTATTCCCCCTCTGAGTCGTAACTTGAAGGGGGAAGTAATTTGGGGTCATTTGGGGGTGGTACGCGGCATATATCTGCAACGCTACTGCTCACATTCCATGCAGCACAAACGTATGCCCCGGTACATTGCAGCCAAGGATGGAGGATCGCTAATCATTTGATGAAGGGCAATGCCTTCCAAAGCAGGCAATTTGAGAGCAAACCCCCACTGGAAACTTAAGCCCCATCATAGACCTCAATGTAAATTGCTGCTATGTCGGCACCGACTGTTCAGTTTGGGTGTTGGGCTATTTTATAGGTGAGCGCCGGCTACCATAGGAGGGAGCAAGTGGCAGTGAATGGAGTTCGGCTACTAAGTAACTCAACTGTGGATATTGGTGTAGACTGCAGGGATGTCAAACCGGTCCTCTGAGGGCCGAGGTCCTCACACATTTTTAACACAGCTCAAATTAATAGATGGGTCTGAATCAGGAAAGGTGTGGTCCATCAGGTAGAACACCTTCCTCTCCTTCTCAGTCCATACTAAACACTGGCATGGATCTGGCCCTCCAGGCCTGGAGTTCGACACCTGTGGCGTAGAGAGTTCTGGCGGTGCAAAGAGTTTGTCTACTATGTAGCCAAACTCTAAATCATGGTGGTCTGTAAGCGGTGCCAAAGGTTTGGTTGCTATGCAGCCAAACCCTGGATATCATCAGAGGGGTTCACCAAACGGACACAGAGTTCGCTAAATGCATTGTGGGGGTACAGAAAGAGACACCGAGAACCCAATATAGTGTAGTATGTACTGGTAATATGGGTGTGACAAAGTAAGTATATGATATTAATACTCACAAACCAGGGTTACCATCCAGGCAACCACTGTATAGGCAGGTGGGGGAGATTAGACTTGACCCAACTCAGGATTAAGAAGTCGCTCTCTGTAGATTGGAAAAAGGGGGGCAACACCCCTCCACCAAGGGTATACTTAGATCATGTACAGGAAAACAGAGGCGCCAAAAGTATAAAAGTCGGTAAAAAGTTTAAAAATCAGGGGAGGCCGAGTTGGATTTCCCTCCTCCAGAAGTATGTAAATAAATATTTGGTTGAACTCTTATCAACAGTTTGTTGTGCCTATCTGGAGGAGGGAAATCCACCTCGGCCTCCCCCAATTTTTAAACTTTGTATCTACTTTTATACTTTTGATGCCTCTGTTTGCCTGTGCATTATGGGGGTAAGTAACTGGGCACCCAAGGAAACCCACATCGGCTATAGCCTACTGTTTGGCGTAAATTGGGGAGGGGGGAGTTTGTGTAAGAGGTCTCCAGGACCATCTGGGAAACCTCTGAGCCATACAGAGCCTTCCATCTACTTATCTAGTATCTATTTCTTATTTTTACTTTTTTGTTTCTTCACGGGTTTGCTTTTAAATAAGCCGAGATAACTCATGACATAAGTTTTGTGAATCAACTCGTTTGTAACCAGAAGTAGAATTTTCCTTATACATTACAAAAGTCGATCCTGTCCGGGGCACAATTAAATGTCACTTAAAGAGAAACTTTAACCCAGAATTGAACGTCATTCCAGTCAGTACCTGATACCCCCTTTCCCATGTGGAATCTCTACCTTTTCTCCAATAGATCAGGGGGGATGTCTGTATGGCTGATGTTGTGGTGAAACCCCTCCCACAGTGTGATGTCATGACCATGGTCCTGACAGCTTACTGTCAGTGAACCTCATTGCATTGTGGGAAATAACAGCTGTTTCCAACTGCCGAGCAGAATCTGTCTCTGTGCATATGTAACTCTCAGTAAAGGAGGCCATAGATTTACAGCAGATTCGACCATCAGATAGATTTCTGTCAGATGCCTAGCAAGTTGAATCTGACAGGAATCTATCTGATGTGTGCCACACACTAGGAACAGATTTCCAATAGATTTCATAATGAAATCTATTGGAAATCTATTTAAATGCATTATTGGACCATTAGATCCAATGCAACTTTATGGGCTATCGATCTGCTGCCAGCAGCAGATCGAAGTAGATTTTCCATCCTGTCAGATAGATCAAATCGATCTAAAGTGATCTAAATCGGTCGCAAATCAATCAAATCGATCCATCGAAGGCTGAAATCGACCAGTGTATGGGCCAATTAAGGAACATTTTGCAGAGATCACCTGGCAGAACTAAAGATTTCACCAGCAGTGATTAATTCCAGAATGTAAATCAGGGAGAGAACAGATTTTACATAGAGCAAACACTGACTAAATTTTCAATAAGGCTACTTTCCCACCAAGATGTTGTGTTTTAGGGGACGTTATGGTCGCATAACGTGCCCCCAACGCAACGCATGGTGGTGTTGAAGTTGGACGTCAGATTGAGCTGCGTTATGCAGCTCTCAAAGCAGCCACTCCAGGTTAGTGATAGGAAGTCCGGGTCTTTTTAAGGATTTGGATCATTTGAATCGGATCATTGAAAAGATCCGGATCTTTGAACCGAATCATTTGAATCATTTTACTAGGGAAGCAGACTGGGTGAAATGACTAGCAGGACAGGACTTTCCCTGCACTGTACATTCTGTATGTTCCTGTTTCTTCCAGACAGACATCCACTGTGAACCGAATCTTTCATTGTGGTGATCCGGATGATTCGACTCACAAAAAAGATCTGGATCAAATGAACGATTCGTTCATGATTCGGACAACACTACAGTTCCACCACAAGTCACCACAGTGCAGTGAATATTAATTAGCCATGTGGCTGGCTGCTGAGGAGGAGGGGAGACCTCCTCCTCCAACATTACTGAGCATGTGCAAACAGTCTAACGTGGCTTAGCCCAGTATAACGTACAGCATGCAGCACTTTGTTTAAATGTGCTGCATTACTATGTAACGCAACGTGGGCACTGTGAACAGCACATTGATTTTACAGTGCTGTGAGTTAGGCTGCCTTACTGGCTGCAGTAATGTGGGACTTTGACGTCCCACTGTGAAACCAGCCTAAATGAATACTGTAAAAAAAAGGCAATTTTATTAATTATGTTATGTTCACTACAGTTCCTCTTTAAGAAGGACCCTATTTAGCCTGATCTTAAAACCGCATTTTATTTACTGTATTTATTTTTTTTACCCCTAAAGACGTCCATTTTTTTTTCCTCAAACAAAAGACAGAAAGCAGCTTTTTCCCTCGCTAGAGTTTAGCTATTCCAGATCCGTTCTCCGCTAATCTAGGTGTCTATAATTACACACAGCGCAAATCAGCTGAATTCCAGCCCTATTTATAACTGGTATCAATTACTTCAATATCATTAGCAGATAAAAGTCATTTTAGGCTTATTAACTTTCCTTCGTGTGGCATCCTTTATATAGAACTGCCTAATTAGCCTGGTTTTGGTGAAAAAGTTCAAGCCTGATTATTGGAAGAATATTTTTCTTTTTTTCATTCCGTTTCGCTCTTTTTTCGTGTGTGTGTCTTTCCCCATACCCCCCCCCGCAAACTCATTAGAGCCCGGTAGCTGTGTCTGCTATCCCAAAATCCTCCAGGTCTGTCTTGTTTAATAGCACCTGAGAGAGGAGTCCTAGAGCCGTCGTCACGGCAACAAGCCTTATACAGCAACAGTGCTAACACTGTCACATGCGATTCCCTCTCCTTGTTGATGAAGCGGGCGGGCTTGCAGCATAGCATTGTGAGAGAAGTAAATGATGGGCATTTTGCCTCGTGGTGAATGGTGGGGGAAGGGGGAGGGGGGGAGAGAAGAGCAGAGACTCATGTAAACAATTCTGAACGCTATGAGCAATCCCGATTGGGACAATGTAGAGTTTTAAGCAGGGAGCCGCAAAGAAATAATGTGAAGCGAAAGTTTGTTGAGAACAGAAAACAAAACAGTTATATGGGTTACTATGGGATGAGAAGTACAGCTACATAGGGATACTCATTTGGATTTTAGCCCAATCGCAGAACTCGAAAGCAGTGGACCAATCGGAGAATGCAGAGGCAACGCAGAATGCAAAAAATTTCCAAAAATAAAGACGCCTTGAAAAACTGAAATCGGAAAATGGACATCCGCAGAATCGATAATCAGCATTGACAGAAATCGAAATTTCCACGGAATTGGAAATCTCCATTTACGACCATCCCTACAGACAAGAAGTGTTTATTGTACAAAGTGGTCATTGTTGACCATCTGGGATGTCTGTTTTTAGCAGGACACACCATAGCCAATCACTGTACAGACGAGCTTCAGCCAATCACTGTACAGACAAGCTTCAGCCAATCACTTTACAGATATGCTATAGTCAATCACTGTCCAAACAAGCTATAGCCAATCACTCTACAGGCATGCTTTAGCCAATCAGCCTGTTCAGTGCTAGGGTCAGGGGAATAGGGGATGATAAACCATTCCCATGGTAGTAAGAACAATGAGTAGGGGGAGGAACCGCAGACATTTTAATACGAGGCAAACCACAAACAACATAAAATTGGTATTGAAAACCAAATTAGTTAATTAAGTTGTCAAGACCGTGCATGTAGATGTAAAAGAGGAGGGGACTGAGGACAGAGCCCTGAGGTACCCCACAGAAAAATTATGTGGAGAAGATCTGATCTGAGACTGTGAAAGACCTAGAGAGGCAGAAAGATATCCGGGAGAAAGTGAAGGCCCTTCATACCTACAGATGAAAGTATTTGTAGGAGTATGGTGTGGTCAACAGTGCCAAACGCAGAGGACAGATCAAGAAGGATGAGTTTGGAATAATGGCCTTTGGATTTAGCTGTAAGAAGATCATTGGCCACTTTAGTAAGAGCTGTTTCTGGGGAGTGGTTGGAGTGGAAGCCAGACTGGAACTGATCGAGCAGGAAATTTGCTGATAAATAATGGCTTAGTTCAGCATTGATATGGCTTTAAAGTGGACTTAAACTCAGAACTCCTCTCTGCTCTAAAAGATACACAAACCGCATAATAACCTTTAACCACTTGCCGACCGCACGCTTATACCGTGCGTCGGCAAAGTGGCAGTTGCAGGACCAGCGACGCAGTACTGCGTCGCCAGCTGCAGGCTGATTAATTAGGAAGCAGCCACTCGCGCGAGCGGCTGCTTCCTGTCAAATCACGGCGGGGGGCTCCGTGAATAGCCTGCGGGCCGCCGATGGCGGCTCGCAGGCTAAATGTAAACACAAGCGGAAATAATCCGCTTTGTTTACATTGTACGGCGCTGCTGCGCAGCAGCGCCGTAAGGCAGATCGGCGATCCCCGGCCAATCAGCGGCCGGGGATCGCCGCCATGTGACAGGGGACGTCCCGTCACTGGCTGCACAGGACGGAGGACGTCCTGTGCAGCCTCGATCGCCGGGGGGGGGGGGGGGGGGGAGCAGGTAGGAGAGAGAGGGGGAGGATTTCGCCGCGGAGGGGGGCTTTGAGGTGCCCCCCCCCGCAACACCCAGGCAGGCAGGAGAGATCAGACCCCCCCTGCACATCATCCTGCAACCTGCTCTGTGCTGGGGGCTGCACAGCCCACCCAGCACAGATCACTCAAAACAGCGCTGGTCCTTAAGGGGGGGTAAAGGGTGGGTCATCAAGTGGTTAAAGAAAAAACATGTATTTGTTACAGCTGATACAAATCCAAAATCAGCACTGTTTCTACTTCCTTATTCATGGAAGCAGGTATATTGTTTACAGCCTGTGCTTTCAAATGGGCTTATCTGCTTATCTGCCATAGGCAGCCATGTGACACAGGTAAGGATCAAATTACAACTTGTGATTAGACACAAATGAGGGGGAATTAAACAGGCTAAACTCTCTAAAAACACTTTGGGTGCATTTATCTACGTTTTCCTTCTGTCCTGGCAAGAGTTCAGGTCCACTTTAAAATACGGTCATTTTCGATGAAAAGGGGAGAAGTGACATAGGACAGTAGCTGGAGAGTGCTGTGCGATCTCGAGATGTTTTTAGTGGTGTCAGAACAGTCTTTTTGAGTGGGGATGGAAAGATGCCAGTGGAGAGGAATAGGTTAAATAGCGATGTTAGTACAGGCATGAAGGATGAGGATAGCTGTGGAATGAGGTGGGTGGCGGTAGGACCAGAGAGGAGGTGGTTAGATGGGATTTGGAGATAGAGAGGAGAGAGAATGTTCAGAGAGTGGAGAGATGTCAGAGCAGTCAAGAGGTGACATCTTTAGTTCTGCCAGGTGATCTGTGCGATATGTTCATTAGATCTGGAACCCACTAGGAATCGCTGCAGCCCTTAAAAATCACCGCATCGCTGTGTGCAGCCATTCCTAGGCCAATTGCACTTGCGATTCCCCAGTGGCTGGAAGTGCTGTACAGTAAACTGTACAGCGCTTCCGATTTGCAATTCTTTATATATATATATATATATATATATATATATATATATATATATATATATATATATATATATATACACTTTATTACACTTACCTGGCGTCCTTCTTCCATCCGTAGCCCCACCCCCAAAAGGAAGAGGTCATAGGTGCTTCTCTAGGACCAATCAGAGAAGCGCCTGTGACCTCTTCCTTTAGGGAGCGGAGCTACGGACGGAAGAAGGAAATCAAAACACCGGATAAATATTTAAAGTTTTATTTAAAACGTGATCACTCGGGCCCCGCAAAGCGCTGCTTAATTGCTTCGATAAGCGATTCATGCAGCGCTTATATACTTTGCATTGAGCACAAACTGTTGCATGTTCTGCGATTTGTGATTACCTCTAATTGTAATTGCGCTAATGAGTTCCCACTCACTCACATTAGCAAAGCGTTTTTGGGATTTGCCAGCGATCGTCGGCGATGCCAAAACGCCCTAGTGGGTTCCAGCCCTTACTGAGAGTTCTATGCAGAGGGAGATACTGCTTGCTTGGCAGATGGAAAAAGCCGTTATTTCCAGTGAAACAAGGTTCACAGACAGCAAACTGTCAGGACCATGGTCATGACATCACACTGTGGGAGGAGTTTCAACACAATATCAGCCACACGGACGTCCCTCATGATCTACTTGGGAAAAGGTAAAGATTTCTGGTGGGAAAGGGGGAATCAGCTACTGATTGGAATGAAGTTCAATCCTGGGTTACAGTTACTCTTTAATGGGTTAAACAAGCCCTTCATGTATAGCTGGCATTGCCACTAATTTCATTCCAATTAAATGGAGACAGAGGGAGAGCGACTCTATTTCTGGAAACAGTAAACTACAAGAAGTCAGGCAAGGTGGCAGAATGATGATGGGTGTGATTTGCTGACAGTGTAAAACAGAGCTCATTAGTACAAACGATTGTCTGCCGAGGAACAGTTCCCAGCAGACCCTTCAGTGGTCACACATTCCGCAGTAATGCTTTGCCTATAAACCTGGTGACATTTCAGAGCTGAGAAGGCTTAGCGCTTTGTGAACAGACGCCGAGCATGTTGGGAAGTCAGCAAGAAATCCTGTCTCTCCATATGTACAGCTAACTTATAGGCAACCGCTAACGTGACAGGATGTAGGCACGCTAATACCGTACAGCGCAGCACATTGGGGTAACATACAAGCAACAATGACAGCTTCTAACGAGCAATATAGATCCTGCCAGGGAACCAGAGATGAAGCACCCTCATGTATTTTACCATATATATCAGTGGGAACATTAGAGAAAACACCTACCCTGCTTTCTGTTTCATTCTGCACTGCACAGCTTGTTTCTTATCAGCCCTGATAAAATCCCTAAATAAAGGGAGGGGGGACACCAAGAGCCCAATAGTGTGATATTGTGTAGATGAAAATGAATAAAGAGTAATATAACAATTTAATACTCACAAACCAGGGTTACCATTAGGCAACCACTGTGAAGGCAGGTGGGGAGATTAACCTGACCCCACTCAGGATTAAAAGTCGCCCTCTGTAGATGGGAAGAAAATGGGTACAACCCTCCACCAAGGGTGGATTTAGCAATATGTAGAAGCTTTCCAGAGGTGCCAATAGAATAAAAGTCACTTAAACGCGCTTAAAACCAATGGGGCAGTGATGGACCTATCCCATCCATGTGGGATAATGATAATTAATAAATTTATTTATACTCCACAGTAAAAATAGGCAACGTGTTTCATGGGCTCAATCCCGCTTCTTTTTGATTGGCCTAATAAAGCTGGATTAAGCCCGTGAAACGCGTTGCCTATTTTTACTGTGGAGTATAAATAAATTGTTGTTTGACTGTTGATGCCACAGTCCTTCCTTTGTTTGCTTTGTCCGCATGGATGGGATAGGCCCACCACTGCCCCATCGGTTTTAAGCTCGTTTAAGTGACTTTTATTCTATTGGCGCCTCTGGAAAGCTTCTACATACTGATAAAATCCCTGACTGAGCATTCAGCCTGGCTTTGCTCAGGAATCTTTATAGCTGAGTTTGTCTTCTCTGATGTCTTTTCAAGCCCAAGCCTGCCCTCTGCTGGCTCTGCTCAGGAATCATTATAGCTGAGTCATTATAGCAAAGCTAGACTGAATGCTCAGTCGAGGATTTTATCAGGGCTGATAAGAAACAAGCTGTGCAGTGCAGAATGAAACAGAGAGCAGGGTAGGTGTTTTCTCTAATGTTCCCACTGATATATATGGTAAAATACATGAGGGTGCTTCGTCTCTGGTTCCCTTTAATGAACAAAGCATAAATGTGTGTAAAACACGGATTGGTCAATATTGTAAACCTTATCCATTTAAGAAATTAGTTTGATACCTTCTTCACAAAAGTAATAACTAGGAGTGATTGAATTGGGCAGCTTACCAGTCA
Organism: Hyperolius riggenbachi; assembly: GCF_040937935.1. NCBI lineage: Eukaryota > Metazoa > Chordata > Amphibia > Anura > Hyperoliidae > Hyperolius > Hyperolius riggenbachi. The sequence continues at coordinate 43,108,360 of NC_090651.1, read as the reverse complement.
GCCACCTTGAAGCAAACCTGAAGTGGAAAAAAACACTTACGATAAAATGAATTGTATATGTAGTACAGATAATTAATAAAACATTAGTAGCAAAGTAAAGAGTCTAATTTTTAATTTCAGTTATATAGCTTTTTTTTTTTTAATAACATTGCATTATTCTGTCACAGTAGCTCTATTGGTGAAGACGTACCCACAGGCCAACCATCCAATCAGGAATGGTAAGGTGTGCAGAAGATCTGGCCCTGGACACCACAGGATCAAAATATCAAGAAAAGGCGTAATGATCCGCACCACCTTAGTCAAAATATCTTCATTTATTGTAGAAAAACATACAAATTAAAAACAGAACTGCAGGGCAAGACAGTCCACTGTTTCGGGCTCCTGCCTATCCTCAAGTTGCCCAGTTGATTCACAAAGCGGTGCTAACCTACTTAGCACGCCTAAAGACTTTTGGGCGTGATAAGCATTGCACTAAGTAGGCTAGCACTGCTTTGAGGGAAAAACTTGCGCGCAAAGTCAGGTGAGCGCAAAAAGTCGCATAGGGTTTAATGGCGTAGCGCGCGTTAAACTTTGCGCAAAACTTTGTGCGCGAGTTTTTTAGCACTCCTAAACTAAGTTTAGGCGTGATAATGGGCTTTTCACCAGCGTGCTAACTGTTAGCACGGCTTTGCAAATTAAGCCCTAAGTCTTTTAATGCAGAGATAATGACCCATTGAATTTTCCTGCAGTAAAACCTTATCTCATGCTGTCTCTCGCTGTGTCTTGGCTGTTCGTTCTTCAGAAAACAGGGCTGGATTCGACCCACTGAGAAGCTCTTTTGAATAGATAGCAACTGAAGATTTTTTTTAACTCTTCCTGTAGTGGAAACAATATGAGACTCATATATTTGCTACTAATGTTCTATTTCTTAGCTGTACTACACTTACAATTCATTATCTTATAAGTTTATTTCCGCTTCAGGTTTGCTTTAAAACCACAGGAAGGTGAAGCGACTGAAGGTGCCCACCAAGGGTACAATTTGCAGCGAGGAATCGCCCGAATGATCAGATGAATGCAATTAGAAATAAAATGCCGTTATACATAGATTATTTCACCATCAACTTACCGTACTTGCCAATCTGTACTTCCCATCCATTGCAACCGTTTTTTCCCCCCAATCCACGAAATTGTCGTTCAATGTTCACAATTAGAATTGTTCACAGTAAAATGTGGTCACCAACGAGTTTTATAGGCATATGACCCTCTCGGCGCACTCTGTCGCAGTGTCATATGACTGATTTTTTGTGCAGTGCAAACGCAATGGCCAGGTGTAAAACCGGCCTAAAGTGTACCCGAGGCAGCATGATACATACTTAAGAAGTGGGAAGCCTCCAGAGGATTCCCACGTTCTCCTCCAGACCACCGCCGCTGCTTGAGACCCTCTAGAAGTTCCCATTCGTACTCCTCTTCGCGCACGCTGTGCAGCCCACATGGAGCCACTCTTGGACGAGCAGCCCTGGTTCACTGCACAGACGCAGAACAGCTGCTCCTGTGCATGAAAAGAAGCGCAGCCGCAATAACATATCCGACAAGCTCTAGTTGGATATGTGGCGGAAGTCCATGGATGGCTATGATGTGGGCCAGGAGGATGTGAAAAGCCTCTGCAGGATCCACAGAGTTCCCTCTTCTTCAGAATATACCGTATTTTTTGAACTATAAGACGCTCCTGACCATACTGATTCTGATTCTGATAAGACGCACCTAGATTTAGAGGGCAAAACCAAGGGGAAAAATATATACTAAACCTGGTGCATCCACGGTGAAGGGGCATCTTGTGGATTATCCCCTCGTGTATCTCTTGTGTCTCTGTGTCCTCCTGTGTCCCCCATGTGTCTGCCTCTGTCCTCCTTGTGTCCTCATCTATGCCCCACTGTGTCCCCCTGTGTCCTCCTCTGCATGGGCACAGTACAGGAAGTCCCCGGCATTGCGGTGGGTTGGAGGTTGGTATTGGCAGGTGTTCACAAGTCAGGAACTCCCTGCATTTGGACTATAAGATGCAGTGACTCCCCCCCTCTCCCCCCCCCCCCACACTTTAACCAGCCACACAGGTACCATGCATTTCTGTTAAAGCGGATCCGAGATGAAAAACTAACTATAACAAGTAACTTGTCTATATATCTTATCTAAAGTTTATATAGTTTACACAGCAAATCTAGCTGCAAACAGCTTTAATAGAATATGATTATTCTTCCTGTGATACAATGACAACAGCCATGTTGTTTGTAAACATTACACAGAGGCAGGCTTATCTGCATCTTGAGCACTCGGCCTGTGAAAGAAACCTAGTCCCCCCTCTTCCCCTCTGCCTCTGAAATCTCTGGCTAGTAAGACCTCCTCCTCCTCCTCTTGCCCAGACTGAGCTCCATGAGCCCTTGCTAACTGCCAAGGCTCTAAGAAAACCTGTGGGCGTAGCTTGTTTAGTTTATAAGGAATTAGAGTATTAAAACAAAAACAAAAAAGTATTTGGCTTGAGGAATGCCCTATAAAACTATATGAATGGAACACAATTATGCAATGAGAAAAGTTCACCTCGGATCCACTTTAAGGTGTCCATTAACAGTATCATTTTTACTAAATGCGATCTTTCGATGCGATTTGAACGATCATAACTAATCAAAAGGCAATTTTCAATTGTTCACATTTACTGAACGATTCCTTTTTTCAAATGCAAACATAAAATCCAATTTTCAGATCGATATAGTCCTAGTTAGCAATCGACCAAAGAATCATTCCTTATCGATTGGCTTCATAAATGGCAAATTTTCTATACAATTCGATTGTAAAGATCGCATTTGTTACAATTTTTTTTACCGTTAATGGGCTCCTAAAGCACAGGGCCACCTGCATTGCAGAGCACCGCGATCGTGAGCTCAGGCCATTGTTCTATGAAGCTCTGCGAGTTATTCCAAAGCTAGAAAAAACATAACATGGGCTGTGTTTTCTACAAATAAGCATGTAATATACGCAGGTGACTCATCCTACTTGTCTGTATTGGAATTACTAGATGGTTCTATTGTTTGTTTTTCTGCTTTTGGAGGACATTTTTATTTAACTGCTTTACAACCAGCAGCCCCAGGACCGCCTAACGCCAATTGCCGTAAAGTCCTGGGGCAGTGTTTCGCTGGTCGCCGCTAGAGACTGTTAGTCTATTTACACTGTGCACTGCTGTACTGGGGACAGCCATGTCACTCGGCTGTCCCAAAGGGAGGCTCGGGAACGATCGGCTATGACAGCCGATCGCTGTCATTGGCTAGCGGGGGGAGGAGGGAGGGGGAAAAACGTCCACGCTAACAAACCGTCCCAACGCGGTCGTGCGCACCGGAGAGGGGAGATTAAGCTGTCATATGACAGCTGGCATCTCCCCGAGTGATCAGCAGCCATCACGTATGGCTGCTGATCACGTGATCACAACGATCGCTGTCGGATCGTAGTGATCACTTTGACAGCTGCGGCGGTAGGGGGGAAAAGAAGAGGATCCACTCACCTTCGTGCCGTTCCAGCGACGATTGGCGCCCCCTTCTGCTCTGGCCCCCCCTTTGCTCCGTCTGACGTCAGCGGCCGGGTCCCGGCTTGATGATATCATCAAGCCGCGACCCGGACCTGAGCGTCATTTGGAGCTGAGATGCCGGCTGGAGAAGAGGTGGCTACTGTGGCTCATTGTTGGAGCCTGGAAGGAGAGTGATGGCTGCCAGCTACAGGGGGGACACCTGCCTCCATGGGGAGACACTGCCCAGCCAGCCACAGACGGGATCCGGCCGCCCCCCCCCCATGCAAATTGCCCTGGTCCTTAAGGGGGGTAGGCGGCCGGTCCTGAAGTGGTTAAAAAAAACCCAGACAAAATATAAACAAACACATAAATAAATAAACATTGGGGAAGCGATCAGAGCCCACCAGCAGAAAGCTCTGTTGGTGGGCAGAAAAGGTGGGGATTAATTTGTAATGCTACGTTGTATGGCTCTGCAGCAAGCTTTGAAGCTTTTTTAGAGCCCAAAATAAAAAAAAAAATAGCCTGGTCACTAGGGGTAAGCCTACAGTCCTGAAGTGGTTAAGCTGGTCATACACATAAGACGCCCATACATGACTCAATTTTCCGCCAAGCGATTAAGCTATCAGCTTTATTGGGCGATCAACTGCAGCGCGGTTGATCGAATCAACTAGTGGCCCACACACTGCAAGCGAGGATCCTATGCAATTCTCCTTTCACTAATGGAGCTGAGCGATGATGTGCCTCCATGCTCTGTAACTAACATCCATTCTGTGTCGATCGAAATCAGGTAACCAGTAGCCAATTCCTTCACAATCAACCAATATTTCAGATCCTGCCCAATTGAGTAAATTGGTTGATTTGACCAGGCATCAGCCAGTTTCCATCGAAAAGTTTGAATCCCAGCCAAGACACTATCTGCATGAAGTTTGTATGCTCTCCCTTTGTATATGTGGGTTTCCTCCGGGCACTGTAGTTTTCCTCCCCAAATCCCAAAAACATACAGATAAGTTAATTGGCTTCCCCCTAAAATTGGCCCTAGACTACAACGGACATATGAGTATGTTGGGGATTACTGTAGATTCTGTGCACTCTGAGGGAAAGTTAAAGTGTACTTGAGATGGTACACTGACCCTTATTTATACTTACCTGGGCAGGGGCGTAACTAGAAATCACTTCCCCCCCCCCCCCCCCCCCCTGCGAAACTTTGGATGGGGCCCCTTATACCCCCAACCCCCCTCACATTCAGCACAGGCAAACTGAGAACCAATGCACAGTTAAACTAAGATGCAGTCATTAGGAACAATTGTGCAGAGACTAGAAAGCTTTTTCTCTCTGTGCTCAGAGTCCTCAAGCATCATTGCAGGGCACAGCACTTGGGGAGGGGTGGAAAGGCTGGGGTAGAACAGCGCTGTACACAAGACCCTGCATGAACACTGAATAGGGACTGTCTGCAAATCTTTGTTTGCAAAACTTTGTATGATTCCTTATCAGTGGCTGAGCAGATGCAGTCATTAGAACAATTGTGCAGAGAGCAGAAAGTTTTTTTCTCTCCTTGCGCTTAGTTGTTAGTCTCTCAGGACGTTGCCCCCTGTGTCTTCTGGGGCCCCCTGCAGCTGCATCCCTTGCAGGGTCTATTCTTACCTCCCTGTACCTGGGGCTTCCTCCAGCCCCATCAGCACAGTGGCTGCCCTCGCCGTCCTCTTCGCTCCCTCCATTCTGGTGCTACGTCTCCTGGTTATCTAATTAATTGGCGCCAGTCGTGAGCTTCTGCGATAGCGCGGCTTGGCCGGGTACACGCCCCCACCACGCTCCCATCCCATGGAGCGTTCTGTGCCTGCGCAGTACTACTGGGCAGGTGCAGAACATTCAGGCCACAGGAGCGTGACAAGGAGTGTGCACGCAGCTGAGCAGTGCATACGCAGAAGCCCGCAACTAACCGTCAGAACGGAGGGCTATAGCGGCAGAATGGAGGGGCCAAAGAGGAGGCCACGGTGCTCATGGGGCTTGAGGAAACTACGGGTAAGTAGAAATAGGGGCTAGTGAACCATCTCAGGCTCTTAAGTGGAAAGATTATGTACTCTGTACAGCACTGCGGAAGATGTATTAGCGCCTTAACCACCCTGGCGTTCTATTGAAATCGCCAGGGCGGCTGCGGGAGGGTTTTTTTTTTATTAAAAAAAAACTATTTCATGCAGCCAACTGAAAGTTGGCTGCATGAAAGCCCACTAGAGGGCGCTCCGGAGGCGTTCTTCCGATCGCCTCCGGCAAGCATAAGTAACAAGGAAGGCTGCAATGAGCAGCCTTCCTTGTTTGGCCATGTTCGTTTCGGGCTTTTTTTGTAAAATTGTATGCGCTGGAAACAAATGCTGCAAATGTTCCCACCTTGCAGCATTTGTTTCCAGCCGGTGGAAAGATTTTGTGGGTCTGGTAAGCTCAGACGCCCCCCCAGCATTCAGCCTTTGTTGCCTGATTGGTCCCCTTTCGGTTGAGCTTCACAGAATTGGGTATCACGGCCTGATGAAGGGCGCATACAATTTTACAAAAAAAGCCCGAAACGAACATGTGTCGTTGCCTTGAAGTTTAATACCCGTAAAGCTACAACCATTGGTCAACTCAAATCTACCTTATGTATCTTAAAAACCAATCACTGTGATGCTGAAGAATCATGTGTTTTTGATGTTTTTCTATATGTGTCAATAAATATTTTTCAGAGTTCTTTTTTGCCTCTCTGAGATTGCATCAGTCTATATAGTCCTCTTCTAAAGTTATAAATAAGTCACACCAGTGGGACAGGTGAGAATTTACAGTGCACATGGGCACAGGGGAAGGGGGGCATTTTACACTTGGGGAGACAGCAGCTGGGAGTACATCGGTCGTTGCGATATTGCATGCTGCTACCGGATGGTCGATCTGGCCACAAAATTTCTAGATGTATGGGCACCTTTATTGGAGACGGCTTCCGGGAATTATTAGGAAAAAAAGGAGAGGACGGAAGAAATTTCCACACATCCAACAACCACAATGATTGCTGTGCCAATGCTTCCTCAGAGAGAGCAGAATGTGCCGCTCTGATGTGGGGATGCCATTGCTACGCTATGATGAGGGCCATTGCTGGATAGTGATGTCTGTGGCTGGATAGTGTACTGGTAAAAGGCCATCTATCAAAGAAAGTTTACTAAAATTCTAAATGCCACATATATTTCCAGTAATTACTAGCAAATAGCAATACAAAGGCTTTTTTCATCTTTTCATGTTTTATATGAAGAAAATATGACATTTACAGAGAACAGTTCTCACTATAGGCATTACTATGGAGGACTGCGTCCAGTACACCAAACATACAGAAACAATCTTCACTGGCTCTAATACTGTGACTGGAATTCAGAATGATAGGAAGCAAAAATATAGTTTTAAATGTGTGTAAATAATCATCAGCTGAAGCTCTGTTTTCCTGTCTGTGTGTCTCTCTCTGCCACTCAGTGTAAAGTAAACAATTTACAGCCAGGTTACAATGCAGCTCTGCCACAAATTATTACAAAACAGCTGGTAAACATGGCTTTTTTTCACACAGGCTGTGCTGAGAGACCTCTGAAAAGCATTTTATTGTTGCTGGCTAAAAGTGCTATAGTTATGTGGGGTTTACAGAAAAGCAGTTCCTTTGATAGTTGTTCTTTAAGGGCTCTGCCTCTGACACAGGAGACCTGAGTTCGGACCTTGGCTCTTCTTGTTCAGTAAGCTAGCACCTATTCAGTGAGGAGACCTTTGGCAAAACTCCCTATGGCCTTGTTCACATTATAAATCACAAGCGCTGAGCAATTTATTGAGCTTTTTTAAAGCGCTTAGAAAAGCACTTTTGTAAGCGCTTTTCTAAGTGCTTTTGATGAGCGATTGTGATTTTCACTTCCTGACGTCAGGAAGTGAAGTCTTTGACCCGGAAAAGAACAAATACAATGGCCTCAATTCTGGTAGGGTTACCAAACAAATTACCTCATGTGATGCAATTTACCTCATGAGGTAATGACATTTAGCAATTCTGGTAGATTTTAGTCATGTTTTACCTCATGAGGTAAATTATGAGGTAATTCGTGAGGTAATTTGCATTAATTTTACTAAAAATAGCTATTCTCATGGAAATTAGGGGGCATGTTAGCACATAATTTACCAATCCGTTTAAGACCTGCCTGTACCGGGCGGTAAAGTCAATTTGTATGCATTTTGCAGTTTTTAGTGGAGTTCCTATTCAGGCTGTGTAATAGAAAACAATAGTAGAAATAAAACGCCACATATTTACTGTTTTTTTTTTTTGTTTTTTGTTTTTTGTTTTTTTTTATAAGGGATGTCTATAAATATTTATAGTAATATAGGGAGCCTCTATGATGATAGAAAAACATTTATTAGAAAATTACATGTAGAAACCCCAAAATTTTGGGGTTTCTACATGTAATTTTCTAATAAATGTTTTTCTATCATCATAGAGGCTCCCTATATTACTATAAATATTTCTATGTCACATTTATAGGTGAGACTCTGAATTAATTTATTAGGTCGATATCCCACTTATTGTATATATAATGTCTATAAATATACTATTCATACGTTGCTACATAATCAAATACGCCTTCCCTCCTCAAAAAAAAAAATCTTCCAAAGACTATTCTAACTTATGGAAAACAATTAAATACTATTATTATTTATTTACGGCATGCTTACCTCTGAAATACCGCATGTTTTAACCAGGGCTGTGGAGTCGGAGTCGTGGAGTCGGGCAATTTTGGGTGCCTGGAGTCGGAGTCGGGAAAAAATGCACCGACTCCGACTCCTAATGAATTTGTAACTGTAATTAAAATAGAAAATATGATAAAATGTTCTATTTCTCAGATAATAGTCATTAAAAATAATGTATATATACAGTATATATACAGTAATAGCTGTGCTTAGTCCACAAAAATGAAATAAACCAATCAAAATTAGTTACTTGTGCTGCTTCAATAAAGCAGTCCCCGTATTTTTAAGGTCAGATATACACATCTGATTGTGACTGTATATATGATGTGTACAAAGGAATCTCTTATATATACTAAATAACATCTATGCTGTAAGAATAAAGCCTGATATGTAGCTGTGTCACTAATAGACATGGTCAATCAGATGGAAATAATTCTGCATTGATGCTGGTTTATGCAAATGTATGCACTCCCTTTGCTGATGAAATCAAATAATTTGATATGTTGTTAAAATTTGGTTTGGTGACTGCAAATTAAAGGGTAACTGAGACGGATGAAAAGTAAAGTGTTATACATACCTGATGCTTCCTCCAGCCCCCTTCAGGCTAATCAGTCCCTCGCTGTCCTCCACCACCCGGATCTTCTGATATGAGTCCTGGTAATTCAGCCAGTCAGCGCTGTCCGGCCGCATGCCGCTCCCACAGCCAGGAACATTCTGCACCTGCGCAATAGTGCTGCACAGGTGTAGTATGCTCCTGGCGGCGGAGTGTGTGCATGCGCACTACGCCCGACTGGCTCAAGTACCTGGACTCATAGCAGAAGATCCAGGTCATGGAGGAGGACAACGAGGGACTGATTATCCTGAAGGCGGCTGGAGGAAGCCCCAGGTATGTATAAAACTTTAATTTCATCTGTCTCAGGTTTACTTTGTTACACAGTAGTACTATATTCTACATATGCACTCTCCACAGAGCTGCAGGGAATCCACTGAGAATGCTGTGCACATTGAACACAGAGGTGTTGTCTGTCACCCATAAACCTTGTTCAGATTGTGCATGAAGAATGTGTAATAGAGGAAGAATCTCCTCATTCCCCTGCAGAGTACCTGCACATCATTCTTACATGTACCCACACTTACATTGCCTAGGGCCTGATAGATGTTCTTTGTTCCGGTTTGTACCTTTTACAAGTACTCTTACCAAGGACTAGTTTTAGTCTAAAGGGAATAAATATAGTAGTCTACATATCCTTCTCACTTCAGTTGTCTTGTAAAATTCCTAAGCGTTGGCAGTTAAGAGACGAATTTCATGTTACATACTTTTAATCAACAAAATTGTAATATGCAAATTAGAGAAGTTGGAGTCGAGGAGTCGGTGGAATCCTAAACTGAGGAGTCGGAGTCAGTGGATTTTTGGACCGACTCCACAGCCCTGGTTTTAACTCACTTTATGCATTTACCTCATGTTTTACCTCATGTTCAGAAATGGAGAAAAATATTTCAGAATTGCTAAAAAAAAAGAGGAAAATATCTCATGAGGTATTTTACCTACAAAGAAATATTTACCTCATATAGCTACTAGAATTGAGGCCAATGTATTTATTCTTAAGCAAAACGCTCAAACGCTAGCGCAATGAAACCCGATGGGGCTGTTCTTGGGCAATTTGCACTAATCGACGCAAATCGCCCAAAAACGCTAAGCGCAAACGCATAATCTGCACCATTTTCAGGCGATTTCCCAGCGATCGTGTTTTAGTGCTATAGAAGCGCAAAACGCAATCGCTAAAAAATCACCAGGTGTGAATGGTGATTTTTTTTTTTTGGTGTTAATCGCCAGAGCAAAATGCTAGCAAAGTCGCTAGCGTTTTGCGATCAGCAAGTGTGAATGGGCCCTTAAAGTGCTCGGGAAATTGTACTTTGCGATTTCCCTATACCTTCCATTGAGCCAAAGTGCTCAGAAAATGGTACATGTTGCGCAGTTGCGAGTTTACTAAAATCGCAACGCTCCCATGTGAACACTCTCGTAGGAAATCATAGCACAAACGCTTTTAGGGCGATTTCAAAAATCGCCAGCGCTTAAAGAAAATCTGCAAACTCTCTTAGCGTAAACGAGCCTTAACACTGCTACTGCCTATAGAGCGCACCCTAGTGGCTGCAACCCAAGTGCTTTGAGTCCACCAGGAGAAAAGCGTGATATAAAAGTTCTGTGTCGTCATTTCTGATCTATTGTTCTGAGCGCAGAACTTCAGGAGAGATGAATGGAAGTGAAATAAACTGGAATGACGTTGTACTCCCCTACTTTTGTACAGTCTCCAAGATAAAAAATCACTTGCGTTGCCTCAAGGCTAAGGTTTTGTTAAGAGCTACTGTATGTGAAGTGGTTGGGAAAGGGGGGTGTGAAAGACTCAGATAGCAATGTTTTTTACCTGTAGCACTTTACACAAGTAGTGTTTGGCCCCTCAGACCCATGCATTGTGGGCTGAGGCACTTGAGAACAAATTCCCTAAACTCGGACACTCCCACTCATCTCTAAAAGATATTGTATTGTTGAACTATCAAGGTCTCAAAATACAACTGAGAGAGCATAGTGAGAAGCACGTGGGCCGAGAATGTTCCTAATGTCTGTCTGTGCTTCTGATTTCACTGTCAGCAGCTGACTGACTGAATAAGGGTTTTGCAACAAATACAAATTAGATATGTACAGGGGTAATCTGCAACACACTGGTCACAATGGACCAAAATAACACTATAGCACAAAAGTTACGAGTAGAACTATCAGCCACTCATATAAAATCCTTTATTAGTAATATTGTTAAAACAGGAAAACACTGCAAGTATTCGTTGATCTGTTTGTGTCTTTGTTATTCCCCCACCAATATATGAATGTTAAGGTTGCTGCAAGTGCAGATTGTAGCTCTGGGGTGCAGCTATCCTCATTATCTATGAGGTTTAACCACTTAAGCCCATCTGGACAAACATTCTCGTCCCGCTGTTAGCCCAGCGATCAATGAATGGGATTATAGATCCCATTCATTGATCGAAGTCCCCCGTGAAAAGCCGACAGCTTCTTAGCAGAGGCTGCGGTTTTTCTGTGTTACAAAAAGTTCCCCGTTCTCCCTAATAATGCTTCCTGGAAGCATACGATCACTCTTCCAGGATTTTTTGACTGTGGCCATCTTGTGGCCAAATAGTAAAACTACACCCACGTCTATTTTTTATTAAATACATTATTTTACATTTAAAATTAGCTGTTTACCTCCCACACCACAAATTACCCACATAATTTTTTTAACCACTTCACAGCTTCAGTACAGTATATCTACTCCCCTGCAGACTTCATCTAACCGCCCAGGGGAGTAAATATACGTACTCCCGCTGCTACCACTGCTGTAAGCGCTCCCGCTTATTTTTGCGCTCGTTCATGTTACCATCTGCCCACCAGGAGGTCAATGAATGGGAAAGCAATTCCTAATCATTGATCTAAGTCCCCGTAGCAATTATCGGCGCCTTTTATGAGAAGCTGCACGATCATTCTAATAAATAAAAGTTTCCCATCCTCAGTACACTTCTTGTAAGCATACATATTTTGCTTACAGGACGTATAAAAAAAAAAGACTGAGGCCATCTTGTGGCCAAATAGTAAAACTACATCTAAAAGTATTTTTTTTTAAATGCAAAGACCTGTTTTATATTTTAAATTAACCCCTTACCTCCCACACTCCCCAATAGTTACCAACATTATTTTTTTTTGTAAAAAAATACAATGAAATAAATGTACAATTATAAAAAAAGCATAAATAGTTTTCTTAGGGACTGAACTTTTTTAATATGTATGTCAAGACGGTATAATACTGTTACTTTATAAATTATATGCTTTTTATTAATGATGGATGCAAAACTGAAAAAAATGCATCTTTATTTCCTAATAAAATATTGGCGCCAGACATTGTGATAGGGACATCATTTAAATGGTGTAATAACCGGTACAAATGGGCACATAAATTACGTGTATTTTAATTACGGAAGCATGCATTATTTAAAAATTATAAAGGCCGAAAACTGAAAAATAAGGACTTTTTTTCCAATTTTTTCTTATTTTTCCATTAAAAAACATTTAGAATAAAATAATTCTTGGCATAATGTACCACCCAAAGTAAGCCTAATTAGTGATAAAAAAAAACACATTTAACACATTTCATTCTGATAAGTAGAGATAAAGTTATTGGCAAATGAATGGAAGGAGCTAAAGGGGGAAATTGCTTGGATGCTGAAGGGGTAAAACCCCTCAGTTGTGAAGTGGTTAATAAAAAATAAATAAATTACAAAAAAAACAAAAAAAACATAAATAGTTACCTACGGGTCGGAACTTTTTAAATATGCATATCAAAAGAGCATATTAATATATTTTTTTTAAAATTATAGGCTTGTAAATAGTGATGGATGCAAAATGAAAAAATGCACCTTTATTTCCAAATAAAATATTGGCGCCATACATTGTGATAGGGACATAATTTAAATGATGTAATAAGCAGGACAAATTGGCAAATAAAATACATGGGTTTTAATTACGGTAGCATATATTAATTTCAAACTATAATGGCCAAATAGTGAGAAATAATGATTTTTTTTCAATTTCTTTCTTAATATTCCTGTTAAAATGTACCGTATTTTTCACCGTATAAGACGCACTTTTTCTCCCCAAAAAATGGGGAGAAAAAGTCCCTGCGTCTTATACGGCAAAGGCAGGGAATCCCCGACTTCCATACGCCCGCCGATACGACCCGCCGCCATCAGGGATTTCCAGCCTGCGTCCTCCCAGGATCCTCATGTGTCCCCGCTGGCCTGGCCTGCCCCCGCTTATGTCTCCGGTCCCCCCGCTTATGTCTCCGGGTCCCCTGCAGTAAGCGGCAGCAGCTGATCTTACCTCCTCCATCTTGCCCGCGGCGATTGAAGACATCCGGCTTCAGTGTGCGGCTTCCTCTAGTGCTGACTTCTAATGACGCGTCATCAATGACCGTCATTAGAAGCCGGCACTAGAGGAAGCCGCACGGGAAAGCCGGATGTCTTCCATTGCCGCGGGCAAGATGGAGGAGGTAAGATCAGCTGCTGCCGCTTACTGCAGGGGACCCGGAGACATAAGCGGGGGGACCGGAGACAGAAGCAGGGGGCAGGCCAGGCCAGCGGGGACACATGGAGGAGGTAAGCTCAGCTGCTGCCGCTTACTGCAGGGGACCCAGACACAGAAGCGGGGGGACCGGAGACAGAAGCAGGGGGCAGGCCAGGCCAGCGGGGACACATGGAGGAGGTAAGCTCAGCTGCTGCCGCTTACTGCAGGGGACCCGGAGACAGAAGCGGGGGGACCGGAGACAGAAGCGGGGGGCAGGCCAGGCCAGCGGGGACACATGGAGGAGGTAAGCTCAGCTGCTGCCGCTGACTGCAGGGGACCCGGAGACATAAGCGGGGGGGGGGGGAGACATAAGCGGGGGGCAGGCCAGGCCAGCGGGGACACATGAAGACGCTGGGGGGTCAAGAGGACACAGCAGGGCGACCACAGGGGGGACCACAGGGGACAGGAGGACACAGGAGGGGGACCACAGGGTACAGAGGGGACAAGAGGACACAGGGGGGTGACCACAGGGGGGACCAGAGGACACAGGGGGGGGGACAAGAGGACACAGGAGGGGGACCAGAGGACACAGGGGGGACCACAGAGTACAGGGGGGGGGCAAAAGGACACGGGGGCGATCACAGGAGGGACCAGAGGACACGGGGTGACCACAGGGCACAGGGGGGCAGAGGACACAGGGGGGTAACCGCAGGGGACAGCAGGGGACCAGAGGATATGGGGCAACCACAGGGCACAGGGGGGGGACCAGAGGACACGGGGGAAACCACAGGGCACAGGTGGGACCAGAGGACACAGGAGGGCAACCACAGGGTACAAGGGAGACCACAGGGGGGTAACTACAGGGGGGGGGACCAGAGGACATAGGGGGGAGACCAGAGGACACAGGGGGGAGACCAGAGGACACTTTAGGTAGACAGGGTGAGATAAGAGGGCACATGAGGTACACAGGAGGACACCATTTGGGGGAGGTCATGTACAAGACACTCCTGAAATATGGACGCACCAGGTTTAGTTTATATTTTTTTTCCCTGCTTTTTTCCCTCTAAACTTGGGTGCGTCTTATATTCCGGAGCGTCTTATATGGCGCGAAATACGGTATTTAGAATAAATTAATTCTTAGCAAAATGTATCACCCAAAGAAAGCCTAATTGGTATCGGAAAAAACAAGATATAGATCAATTCATTGTGATGAGTAGTGATAAAGTTATTGGCAAATGAATGGTAGGTGAAAGTTGCTCAGATGCAAAAAATAAACAACCTGTGGGCTTAAGTGGTTAAAGGACACCCGAGGTGACAAGTGACATGATGAGATAGACATTGGTATGTACAGTGCCTAGCACACAAATAACTATGCTGTGTTCCTTTTTTCTTTCTCTGCCTGGTAGAGTTAAATATCAGGTATGTAAGTGGCTGACTCAGTCCTGAATCAGACAGGAAGTGACTACAGTGTGACCCTCACTGATAAGAAATTCTAACTATAAAACACTTTCCTATCTGAAAATGGCTTGGGAGAGCAGGAAAGAGATAAAAAAGGAAAATATTTCATATATTTTAGCTCTGGCATACTTCAATGAATGTGTCATTGCGCAAAAACAATAAAAAACAATGAAAACTTAAAACGTAGATTTAAACATAAGTTAAAACTGTGGAATACCTTAAAAAGTCATATTTAGGAGAAGGAAGATAGATACAATCGTTTATTTAATCAGTTTATTTTCGCCTCGGGTGTCCTTTAAGTGAGCTAGCTATAGTCCAGAGCTACGTTCATATTACATTCATATATTGGTAGGATAAGCAAAGTCACTCACTTCAAACCTTGTGACCAGCGTGCTGCTGAATAAGGGTTTTCACCGGTTTTTTTATAGGCATTTCTCATTATCTTGCACATAGCAATTCCAGGCACTGTGGGGAGGTCTCTGGCTAGCAGCAGCGAGACATTGATTTTTATTAACAAATAAAGTATTTGCATGTACAATCAGGTGCAGTGTTTACAGTTTACAATATGCAGCAGCCGCATAGTCATAGCCGGCCTTTGACCTGTGCGACCAGAGCGGTCGCTCAGAGCGTCGGCTTCCAAGGGGGTGCCTATAGCTGGTTACCTATACTGAGGGCACCTACACCTGATTTCCTGAGCCCCACCAGCAGTGCAGTTGATCTGCACTTTGACCACATCCCCTATAACATAGATCAGAGGGACTCAAGCCCCATTGAAATAACTTAGATGGAGTTCGGTACCAGTCGTAAAAGATTTTGTGTGGGCGCTCTGTTCATGGAGGATTTGGCCATACTACTATAAGTAGATAACCATGACTTACCGTATCATCTAAAGAACGTTGTAATCTATCCTGCCATTTACTCATAGCTAAGGTGATGTCGTCCAGAGTTTGATACCAGAGTACTGAGTACATTTCAGAGATAAGGCCTCTCCTAATCGACCTGTTGAGGAACTCTTTTTCAATCTCATTGAGATCAATTCTCATACCCATCCTTACAAGGGTCATTGTGTACCCCCTTAGCTAAAGGTAACGAAATATCTCTGATGGGGTAAGGAGTATTTACTGGAAAGATCGTCCAAGGTTAGTATTTGACCCTCTGACATTATATCTCTGATACACGTGATACCCCTCTCTATCCATTGTGACCAAGCTTGGGGATCTAGGCCTGGGGAGACATCAGGATGTTTTTTAAAGTAAATCTGAGATGAAGGGGTCAAAAGTATTTCTACTTACCTGGGGCTTCTTCCAGCCTTTGGTAGTCCATCTGTCTCCTCGACGTCCTTCTGGTACCCTCGGTTGTGCTGTTGTGAAATCCACCATCCAGCTGGGTTGCGTACAACTATGCATGCACGGTTGCGCATACCACCTGATCGCACTCCAGTGGCCGGGAGCATTCTATGCATGTGCAGTTACAGTCTTAATGAACATGCGCTTGTGTAGAGCATCTCTGGCCACAGCAGTGTAATCGGGTGGTGTGCCCAGCCAGGATCGCGCTTGCACAGTAGTTTTAACCTATTTGTCTCATGTACTCTGCATCGGACTGGAAGTCATGTAAGTCTATGGCGCTGCGTGTAAGTGTAAACACCCGCTGCAGGTTTTACGCATCACGCAAGCGCAGAAGCATATTTTTTGCAATACACTTCTGCGCACGTGATTGCTTGGCCGGCAGGAAGTGGAAAGTGGCTTAGTAACGCGGTATTCCCTGAAGGCCTGTTTCTGGTGGTGCGGCTGCCACACCGCCAATATGCAGTGTGAAACTGGCCTTAGAGTGCACTGTTAATAAGGGTTACTGTCTAATAAAGATAAATAGGGGATTATGCCATCAATAAAACACAATACCGCACTTATAATTACTCCACCCCCAGGCTCACAGTCTGGGGGAGCATGTACACCTGATGAAGGGGTTACCCCAAAACATGTTGACTATTTGCAAAAGTTTAGATTAACGCAAGTTGAAAAGCCTGTTGTGTGCCTTCTCCGTTGTTTATTCCACCCCCAGGCTGCCTTTTTATTTCCCCCTTCCATGTGTAGCACCCCCTCCCCCATTCCAGGTGCGGTCCCGACATCCATGTGTAATATCCTTGTACAACAGCCCTTATTTTCACATACAGATCCCTTTGGCAGCATCTCCTCTGTTCCATGTGTTGTTTTCCATATACAACTGCCTCCTCCATATGCATAAACCACTCTCCTATATCCAGCCACCCCCATGAGCAGCAGACATCCAAGGCCTGGGCCTTTTTGGCCTTTCCAGAAATCTGGCCCCGCCCACACAATATTCATTTTGGTGCAACTGTTCCAGAGAGATTCCTTTTGAAAAAAATCAGACAAAGGATCCAAAGATCTCTGTACAAAATATCAGAAAAACCTAAACAAAAAAGTATCCCAAGTACAGCACCAGAATGGCTGAAGAATACTCAATCAATCTTTAGGGCCGGTTCACATTGGCACTTTCAGGTAAACAGATTTCCATTACAGATCTGTTTCCGTTCCATTGGGATCTGTTTTGTATCCGTTTTGCAGCAGATCTGTTACAATGGAAAATGGTAGGAAGGTCTCTGTGCTGAACATGTCCTGATTAGAAAGCTGGAATGATAATGGGCTCTTGTGATATGGAAATGTATAGATGCTGAAAGTCATTTGTTTCAAATGTTAAGACACCTTTTTCTAAACCTAGATGGTGCCAACCTTGTTACCCAATACGAAAGCCGATGCAATCTTGCAGGGGGTGCTCGGTGGGCTTGTGTGACAGGAAAAGTGGCTGCAGAGGTCCGTTTTTATAGTCCGTGTGTTGTAAGAATCTGTTTCTCATTGCCTCCCATGCAGTGCTTCAGCCTCAGTTTCCATTCCACTGGGCTCCGCTGCCTGGAAAAAATTGCTGCAGACCCAAACTTGTGATCCGTTCAGCTATGGTGACCATACGTCCCGCTTTACCCGGGACAGGTCCCGGATTCGGGGTCCCCTGTCCCAGGCTGCATGAGGTCTTTTAGCCGCGGGACGTCCCGGCCCTGGGACTCTCGCCAACGTGCGATTGCATGAACTGGCCGCCAGTTCATAGTCTGCAGCCCCGCTCCAGCCTGCATAGTCTTCCGGCAGGCAGAGCAGGGCTACGGGAAGATGGCGTCCGAAGCCCTGTACTGGAGACTATTTGTGTCTCGAGTACAGGGCTTCGGGCGCCATCTTCCCGTAGACCTGCTATTTAATTCAGCGCGGGAGACTGCAGGAGGAAGACCGTCCGGGGAGCTGCGCGCCAGAGGCAGGCCGGGAGAGGGGACTTCTGCCAGGTGAGTAAATTACTTTTTTTGCATGTGAAATGTTGCCCACTGCGTTATTTTCTGCTAATATGTTGCCCACTGCGTTATTTTCTGCTGAAATGTTGCCCACTGCGTTATTTTCTTCTGAAATGCTGCCCACTGTGTTATTTTCTGCTGAAATGTTGCCCACTGCGTTATTTTCTGCTGAAATGTTGCCCACTGTGTTATTTTCTGCTGAAATGTTGCCCACTGCGTTATTTTCTGCTGAAATGTTGCCTAAATTGCATTTGTTTTCTGCTGAAATGTTGCCCACATTGTGTTTATTTTCTGGTGTCTGGGGAAACTGTTGCTGCATTTATTATTTAATGGTCATAGTTGGCTATATTTGCTGCTTTGGGGTTACGGTTATGCTCCCCCCATACAATGTCATGGTCACGCCCATTTTACGAGCGCGCCCCGAACGCCCCCCCTCATTTTTCCCCCGTCCCAGGTTGGAACCAGAAAAATCTGGTCACTGTAGTTCAGCGGAGCGTGAGGAACGGATCTGGACCAATGTGAATGGATCCATAGGATAACATTGGATCCATTAGGATCCGTTCCGTGACGATTTGCTAATGGGCCGTTTCTTTGTGCCAGTGTGAACTGGGCTTTATCGATAAAATGAATACCGATATATATAAAACCAATTAAAAATCACCAAAAGGTGATAAGGGTTGGTGACAGGAGTTGGCTGGCGCTATGACAATTAGTCCAAATGAATGAGCCAGCATCCCCTCTACACATCCTAATCATGATAGGTGCCAAGACTATAACAGCTGTGCAAATGGTCACCAAACAAAATATAATGGCTACTGTCGTATAAGATAAAGTGCATAGTGTTAAACAAATAGGGCCAGATTCACAAAGCCGTGATAACTCTTATCACGGTCACGCAAGCGTTATGGCGCACGTAACGTTATTGCCACGCAAACATGAATTTGCGTGCAAAATCACAGCCATCTTTGCGCGAAAAAAATTTTTTTCACAGAAACGGCTGCGATTTCGCAAAACGCTAGCACAACCGTGATAAGAGTTATCACGGCTTTGTGAATCAAGCCCATAGAATGAAATGCATAGTGACATCTTTTAAAGAGAAACTCCGACCACGAATTGAACTTTATCCCAATCAGTAGCTAATACCCCTTTTACATGAGAATTTATTCCTTTTCACAGACAGACCATCAGGGGGCGCTGTATGACTGATATTGTGGTGAAACCCCTCCCACAAGAAACTCTGAGGACCGTGGTACTCCTGGCAGTTTCCTGTCTGTGAACCTTGTTGCATTGTGGGAAATAGCTGTTTACAGCTGTTTCCAACTGCCAAAACAGCAAGCAGCAGCTACATCACTTGCCAGCAGTAAAAATGTCACCATGTAATAAATGTCAGACTTTAAATCAGGGATTTAAAATATTTAACAATGGGCAAACACTGACTAAATCATTTATGCATAATTATTGTAAAAATTAAGCACTTTTTTTTATCACATTATTTTCACTGGAGTTCCTCTTTAAGTGCATGAAAAGCAATTGTAAGCAGCAGCTGTATTGAATAATTATCAAGTAGAATGAATGGAAGCTGTAACATAAGCAGATAGTTCTTCACTTTCCTTCACTGGGATTCTTCTCTATGCACAGTACATTTAACCTTTGATTGCCCGGGGCAATTCTACCTGCTTATTTTATAGCTTCCATGGATTCTACTGGATAACTATTCAATACTACTGCTGCCTACAATTGCTTTTCATGCCCTTTGTGGATGTCGCTATGCCTTTCATTCTATGGGGTTGACAAACCCCTTATCAGAGATAACATGCCTTATCAAACTGTACACGCCTTATCAGAGTAGCATAGAGTGCGCTACGAACCCGCAGGGGCTCAGGGCAGGACGAGTGCCATTGCCAATTAGCAGGCATAAGTTCGTAGCGCTCTCTGTGCTACTCTGATAAGGCGTGTTAACGTTGATAAGGCGTGTTATCTCTGATAAGGCGTGCTATTTGTCATAGCACGGTTTGGTGAATCAACCCTTATGTTCCTTAAAAGCTGGAGAGCCAAGTTTGCAGATCACTGACATAGGTGATTCTGGTGCTTGGTATCTAACAGCCAAAAGTGGTATTTCGGTCCAGAAGGACTTTGGACAGCAGTATTCAACTCTTTGTCAGGGCTGGCGCTACCATTAAGGCAAGGGGAGCAATTGGCCCCAGAGCCCAGGGGGCCCCCCAAGCATCTCTTATTTAAATATACAGTGGTGTGAAAAACTATTTGCCCCCTTCCTGATTTCTTATTCTTTTGCATGTTTGTCACACTTAAATGTTTCTGCTCATCAAAAACCGTTAACTATTAGTCAAAGATAACATAATTGAACACAAAATGCAGTTTTAAATGATGGTTTTTATTATTTAGTGAGAAAAAAAACTCCAAATCTACATGGCCCTGTGTGAAAAAGTGATTGCCCCCTTGTTAAAAAATAACTTAACTGTGGTTTATCACACCTGAGTTTAATTTCTGTAGTCACCCCCAGGCCTGATTACTGCCACACCTGTTTCAATCAAGAAATCACTTAAATAGGAGCTATCTGACACAGAGAAGTAGACCAAAAGCACCTCAAAAGCTAGACATCATGCCAAGATCCAAAGAAATTCAGGAACAAATGAGAACAAAGTACTGTAATTGAGATCTATCAGTCTGGTAAAGGTTATAAAGCCATTTCTAAAGCTTTGGGACTCCAGCGCACCACAGTGAGAGCCATTATCCACAAATGGCAAAAACATGGAACAGTGATGAACCTTCCCAGGAGTGGCTGGCCGACCAAAATTACCCCAAGAGCGCAGAGAAAACTCATCCGAGAGGCCACAAAAGACCCCAGGACAACATCTAAAGAACTGCAGGCCTCACTTGCCTCAATTAAGGTCATTGTTCATGACTCCACCGTAAGAAAGAGACTGGGCGAAAACGGTCTGCATGGCAGATATCCAAGGCGCAAACCACTTTTAAGCAAAAAGAACATTAAGGCTTGTCTCAATTTTGCTAAAAAAACATCTCAATGATTGCCAAGACTTTTGGGGAAATACCTTGTGCACCAACGAGACAAAAGTTGAACTTTTTGGAAGGTTCGTGTCCCGTTACATCTGGCGTAGAAGTAACACAGCATTTCAGCAAAAGAACATCATACCAACAGTAAAATATGGTGGTGGTAGTGTGATGGTCTGGGGTTGTTTTGCTGCTTCAGGACCTGGAAGGCTTGCTGTGATAGATGGAACCATGAATTCTACTGTCTACCAAAAAATCCTGAAGGAGAATGTCCGGCCATCTGTTTGTCAACTCAAGCTGAAGCGATCTTGGGTGCTACAGGACAATTACCCAAAACACACCAGCAAATCCACCTCTGAATGGCTGAAGAAAAACAAAATGAAGACTTTGGAGTGGCCTAGTCAAAGTCCTGACCTGAATCCTATTAAGATGTTGTGGCATGACCTTAAAAAGGCGGTTCATGCTAGAAAACCCTCAAATAAAGCTGAATTACAACAATTCTGCAAAGATGAGTGGGCCAAAATTCCTCCAGAGCGCTGTAAAAGACTCGTTGCAAGTTATAGCAAACGCTTGATTGCAGTTATTGCTGCTAAGGGTGGCCCAACCAGTTATTAGGTTCAGGGGGCAATTTCTTTTTCACACAGGGCCATGTAGGTTTTGAGTTATTTTTCTCACTAAATAATAAAAACCATCATTTACAACTGCATTTTGTGTTCAATTATGTTATCTTTGACTAATAGTTAACGTTTTTTGATGAGCAGAAACATTTAAGTGTGACAAACATGCAAAAGAATAAGAAATCAGGAAGGGGGCAAATAGTTTTTCACACCACTGTATGATTTGTCTGAAAGGTGTCATGCGTGGAGCGGGTGGTGAAGGACATGAGGCAGCAGTGACAGGCAGGGCCTCCCCGAGCGCTCCCCCATCCACAAATATGCAGAGATGCGCAACAGAACACCTGTCAGCATTGCTCGGGAAGTTCAGCAAGCCTTCTCTCAGGGCCGGGCCGAGGCATAGGCTGGAGAGGCTCCAGCCTCAGGGCGCAGTGTAGGAGGGGGCGTACAATTCATTCAGCTGTCATTCCTAATTGTGTTTGAAGCAGAAAGAAATAAGAAAAGGGGATACATGGCAGTGACTGCAAGCCAGATAACTAGAGATTAAGGTGTTGGGGAGGTTGTGGGCCCTGTGGCACCTCTTAGTCTAATAGCAATCAGTGTGTGACGGCTGGGGTGGGAGGGATGGGGGGGGCGCACTTTGGTGTCTCAGCCTTGGGTGCTGGAGGACCTTGTCCCGCCTCTGCCTTCTCTACTTTGCAATTTAGTGTCTCCTCTCTGCCTTTCAGTACTGCGCCGCTGGAGGAATCAGTGATGCTGACAGGTGAGTTGTATCATTTTTCCTCACTGCTCTGCATCTGCAAAATACTTATCGAGCCTCCAGGCGCCATCATCTACCCTTCCAGTAGCTCCTAGGGGCTTTCTGACATCCTCTGTGGCCGGCTCCCGGCGTGTCACCTTTGATTGTTCACAAAGCCCTTGTCAAAAAGGTTTGATGGTCCCAGAGCTGGATCTGTGGAGATGAAGGGGGTGAGGTAAGTATCAATTTGGGGCACTCTTCTTCCCTTCAGATACATTTCTTTTTTGAAAGAATATTTTTATTGATTTCAGATACACTTCTAGCATTTATCAGATCTTTTTAGAAGGTTTTTAATCCCTTTACTGTAGTAGCATCACACTCTTCACCTATGATTTTGGAAGGATTGGGAATGTGGAGGAGGGGGGAGTTAATGCTGCTGAGCAAACAGTTACCAGTGTTGTGCAATCCCATGATAAGCAGTGCAGGGAGAGAACCTGACAAAAGCAAGTCAAATTACACAGAAAGAATACCTTGAGTGGCAGATACAAGCAAACGGCTGTTTTTTTCTGGACAATACATATATATTTGAATGCTTTTTCAAATCTTTATATTTAAGAGTTCAGTTTTATACATTTCTATATAGAGTGCAATGAATGATGTTTGTTATATGTATTAAAGGTTATGATATAGGCAATTATTGCCATCCGTAGATAAGGAAACCACAGGTACTACATACTGCATATTGTTTTTTGCCGTCTCCTAAACGTTCCATCTGCGTTCTTCCGATAATTATTGCGCTTTACAGCCTACAAAACCTCCGCTTGACTTTTTTTTTATTTATTTGGTATGGAGGTGTTTCCGATATATGTGGAATAGACGTCTGGGGAGATGTATAATAGATGTTTATTTTTTGATAACGTCGGAAATTCTCAAAGAGCCTCCGTGGGACGTGTTAGCTGACACTACGATGCTGCCGCCGCCGCCGCGTTCAGAGGGAAGGCTACCTGGCGTGTAATGTACATTTCCAATCCACGCCGCTCCCAGGCACACAGCTGGGGTCTAAGAAAAGTATAAATCAATGTAATTCAAATTCATAGCGCACAAAGGAAAGCTGAGGGGAAATACACAGGCCGAGCTGAGAACTAAAGAAACACAATTCATTAAACCGTTTTCCTTTTACAGAAATATCAAGTAGATTAATGCAGGGGAAAAAATACACTTTGCAGAAAAGAGTAACAACATTGCAAGTGCTGAAAAATGATTTTTAGAAAGTTTTCCTTTTTATGTATTTATTTTTTACTCTTGTAAACTCAAACTAATAAGGCTGGCTTCACACTGCCAACCCGCGGTAGCGGTGTGATCGTCATGCCCAAAAAAAGTCGATGGAGATTACTGTGGTAGTGCGCGGTAATCTACATTATGGCTACGGGCCAAGAACTTTCTGTGGCCAACGTTTGAATTGCGCAGGAGTGTATTGACAAAATATGCATCTGTGCATGTGTGCTGCAACGCTAACACCATACTTTTTTTTAAAATTATACGTCGCCATAGACAAACATGACTTCCAGTTCGCCACACTTCGCTGCGCATGTTGTGCAGCAACGCACTGTTGCTCTAGCGGCGAATTGGGCACTTCCGTTGGGACGCATCGCACTGCATTAGGTATTAAATGCCCTGTAGACTTGAACTGGCATAGCGTTGGCCTGCTGTCAAATAGGCCAACGTACCGCACGTTGTGAAATGGGCCTAAGGGCATTAATAATAATATTGTAATATTAGCTGGTGGCATTTTGTAATGGAGGGTAGACAGCCAGGGGCGTAACTAGAAATCACAGGGCCCCCCTGCAAAACTTTAGATGGGGCCCCCTCCCACCTTCTCTCCACGCCCAGACTCCTCAAGCATTACTACAGGATACAGCACTTGGGGAGAGGTAGAAAGGCTGAAGGTAGAACAGGCTGTAAACGAGACCCTGCTGCACACTGAATAGGGGATGTCTACAAATCTTTGTATGATTTCTTATCAGTGGCTGAGTAGATGCAGTCATTAAAAAGATCAGAAAGATTTTTTCTCTCCTTGCCCTTAGTTCAGTCTGTCAGGATGGGGCCCCCTGTGGCTTCTGGACCCCCCTGCAGCTGCATCCCTTGCAGAGTCTATTATTACGCCCCTGTAGACAGCCATTTTTATGGATTTATGGATTTTCTCACGGGTTGTGCAATTCATGCTATTTTGCACTGTGAACGGCAGTCTTTTTTCACTTGTACAGGCAGTGCAGAATTATTAGGCACATGAGTATTTTGACCACATCATCCTCTTTATGCATGTTGTCTTACTCCAAGCTGTATAGGCTTGAAAGCCTACTACCAATTAAGCATATTAGGTGATGTGCATCTCTGTAATGAGAAGGGGTGTGGTCTAATGACATCAACACCCTATATCAGGTGTGCATAATTATTAGGCAACTTCCTTTCCTTTGGCAAAATGGGTCAAAAGAAGGACTTGACAGGCTCAGAAAAGTCAAAAATAGTAAGATATCTTGCAGAGGGATGCAGCACTCTTAAAATTGCAAAGCTTCTGAAGCGTGATCATCGAACAATCAAGCGTGTCATTCAAAATAGTCGACAGGGTCGCAAGAAGCATGTGGAAAAACCAAGGCGCAAAATAACTGCCCATGAACTGAGAAAGGTCAAGCGTGCAGCTGCCAAGATGCCACTTGCCACCAGTTTGGCCATATTTCAGAGCTGCAACATCACTGGAGTGCCCAAAAGCACAAGGTGTGCAATACTCAGAGACATGGCCAAGGTAAGAAAGGGTGAAAGACGACCACCACTGAACAAGACACACAAGCTGAAACGTCAAGACTGGGCCAATAAATATCTCACGATTTTTCTAAGGTTTTATGGACTGATGAAATGAAAGTGAGTCTTGATGGGCCAGATGGATGGATTGGTAAAGGACAGAGAGCTCCAGTCCGACTCAGACGCCAGCAAGGGGGAGGTGGAGTACTGGTTTGGGCTGGTATTATCAAAGATGAGCTTGTGGGGCCTTTACTGGTTGAGGATGGAGTCAAGCTCAACTTCCAGTCCTACTGCCAGTTTCTGGAAGAAACCTTCTTCAAGCAGTGGTACAGGAAGAAGTCTGCATCCTTCAAGAAAAACATGATTTTCATGCAGGACAATGCTCCATCACACGCGTCCAAGTACTCCACAGCGTGGCTGGCAAGAAAGGGTATAAAAGAAGAAAAACTAATGACATGGCCTCCTTGTTCACCTGATCTGAACCCCATCGAGAACCTATGGTCCATCATAAAATGTGAGATTTACAAGGAGGGAAAACAGTACACCTCTCTGAACAGTGTCTGGGAGGCTGTGGTTGCTGCTGCATGCAATGTTGATGGTGAAAAGATCAAAACACTGACAGAATCCATGGATGGCAGGCTTTTGAGTGTCCTTGCAAAGAAAGGTGGCTATATTTGGTCACTGATTTGTTTTTGTTTTGTTTTTGAATGTCAGAAATGTATATTTGTGAATGTTGAGATGTTATATTGGTTTCACTGGTAAAAATAAATAATTGAAATGGGTATATATTTGTTTTTTGTTAAGTTGCCTAATAATTATGCACAGTAATAGTCACCTGCACACACAGATATCCCCCTAAAATAGCTAAAACTAAAAACAAACGAAAAACTACTTTCAAAAATATACAGCTTTGATATTAATGAGTTTTTTGGATTCATTGAGAACATGGTGGTTGTTCAATAATAATAAAATTATTCCTCAAAAATACAACTTGCCTAATAATTCTGCACTCCCTGTATATATTTATTTTTTTCACTTGCTTGTACGGCTACTGGAGGGATTTCTGATTATAATCAGATTCAGGCCCCATTCACACCTAAAAGCGCAAAACGCCAGCGTTTTACAGGAGTGATTTTTCCGCGATTAACGCAGAAAAATCACTGGACACTGCAGCGATTTTTTTTTTTGCGATTATCGCTTTTATAGCACTAAACGCGATCGCCGGGAAATCGCCTGAAAATGTGCAGGCTACACGTTTGCGTTTGACGATTTGTGTTAATCGCCAGCAATTAACGCAAATCGCCCAAGTGAGAACGAGCCCATGGGGTACTATTGCACTAGCGCTTTAAAAAGCACTAGTGCTCGAGCGTTTTTCCGAAATCGCCGGCAAAACGCTCTCGTGTGGATGGGCCCTAAGACCTGCTTTTCTTCTCAGCTACAATTGTGATACTCTCACCAGGTAGAGAGCACAGTCGGCTCGATAACCTAATTCCAATTGCCTTTCCAGTACATATCGAGTGCCAGTCACCTGCATCTCCCTTTGTCCGATACTGGTACACACTTTTAATCATGATTGCCCAATCAGGGCTTTGACCCACTAGCGCATTTTTTGCAGCGTTTGAGGATCGCCGGCAAGAGTGGTGGGCAACCCACTAGTGCGATTGCGATTAGTGGGACCGCTTCTATAGGGATACACTAGCATAGCGCTTGCCGATAATCCGCAAGTGCTGCCAAAGCACTCCTATGGGGTTCCTGCCCTCTGGTGAGCACACACATCCAATTTTTATTGGCCAATCCTACCACTTGCATGTAGTATGAGGGCAAACAGATTTGGTTACTATGAACAGATTGTGTAAAGGTAGGTAAGCTCTCTAAAGCCCGGTACACACTTTCAATTATGATTGGCCAATCACTGACCAATATTACCACCTCCATGTAGTTTGAGGGCTTATCTACACAATCTGTTCACAGTATTCAATATGTGTTGATCCTCATACTACATGGAGGTGGTAATATTGGTTAGTGATTGGCCAATCATAATTGAAAGTGTGTACCAGGCTTTACTATATGGAGGTGGTAAAATTGGCCAATCATTGGCCAGTCAAAATTGGATGTGTGTACTCACCGTGAGAAGTTGGCCATCAGCACTGTGAGTACTGCCAGCTATTTGTGCTGGTTGGTTGAGACTGTTGATAAGTTGATTCCTAAATAACCAGGAATCTGCTGTGTATCAGCGGACCTGAACTCAGAACTTCCTCTCTGCTCTAAAACATAAGCAACAGCATAATAACCTTTAAAGAAAAACATTTCTTTGCTACAGCTGATACAGATCCTGCAATAAACCTGCAGGGTTTCTACTTGCAGCTTTCATGGAAGCAGACATATTGTTAACATCCTGTATTTACAAATTAGCTGCTTTGCAGAGGCAGCCAGTTGACACAGGTGAGAGATCAAATTACAACTTGCAATTAGACACAGATGAGGGAGAATTAGACAGGCTTAACTCTCTAAATACACAGAGGGTGCATTTCTCTGTTTTCTGTCTGTCTGTGCAAGATGTTCAGGTCCACTTTAAAATATTTCCGTTAAAGTGATTGACAGGGTCCCCACATTTTCCCTTTCCCTAATTGCAGAGTGCAGCTGCCTGCTGGCCTGTAGTGGTTGAGAAGTGACATGTCCCGCCAGTCATTGCCAGGGGAAGGCCAGATGGCAGGAGACATATTTGGGAGGCTTCGCAATGCAGCCAGAAAGTCTATTTGGATATTATTGCCTTATTCTGAAATGGATAGAAGTTCCAGCTGCCAGAAAGCCGACAGATGAGGATTAATCTGATGACATTTCTACATGCCATCTCCAACATCTGGCCGCAGCTTATGGACTGCATACCCAAACTAGACATATCTGCTAGGCTATGTTAGCACTGATGCTCCGGCTGTTACAGAACGACAAGCTCCAGCATTCTCCTCTCACTGCCAAACCACCTGCATAGTCTTGCTGCATGTCAGTTTCCCAAACTAGCCAGCTTATACTGTACATTTCTGAATAACTGCCTGGATAAGGGCCCTGAATGTAATGCCTATGTCCCCAAACAAAAAAAAAACTTTTCCTTTCCAAATAAATTCTTCCCAAGTGTTGCATTGTTTCCCCGATGGCCTGGCAGGTATGCTGCTTGTTCAACTCCCACCCCCAAACACATATATACATAAACACACACATACTCACACAAAATATATCCCATCCTAATGTAAAAGATGAATCCCCACCACTAATGTGAAACCAGCTTAAAGGACACCCAAAGTGAAAATAAACTAATGAAACAAACGATTGTATCTATCTTCCTTATCCTAAAAATGACTTTTTAAGGTATTCCACAGTTTTATTTTATGTTTAAATCTACTTTTTAAGTTTTAACTGTTTTATTGTTTTTTGCTCAATGACACATTCATTAAAGTATGCCAGAGCTAAAATCTATGGACTATTGTCCCTTTTTATCTCTTTCCTGCTCTCAGAAGCCATTTTTTGCTAGGAAAGTGTTTTGTAGTTGGAATTTCTTATCAGTGATGACACACTGTAGTCACTTCCTGTCTGAGTCAGGACTGAATCAGCCACTTACATACCTGATATTTAACTCTTTCAGGCAGAGAAAGAAAAAAAAGGAACACAGCATAGTTATTAGTGTGTGTGGCACTGTACATACACATGTTTATCTCATTTTGTCACACGTCACTTCGGGTATCCTTTAACCACGTCACCACTGAGGGGTTTTACCCCTTGAGCACCGGAGCAATTTTCACCTTTCAGCGCTCCTTACATTCATTCGTCTATAACTTTATCATTACTTATCACAATGAAATGAACTATATCTTGTTTTTTCCACCACCAATTAGGCTTTCTTTAGGTGGGACATTATGCCAAGGATTATTTTATTCTAAATGTGTTTTAATGGAAAAATAGGAAAAAATGTGGGAAAAAAATTTTTATTTTCCAGTTTTCGCCTTTATAGTTTTTAAACAATGCATGCTACTGTAATTAAAACCCATGAAATGTATTTGCCCATTTGTCCCGGTTATAAAACCGTTTAAATTATGTCCCTATCACAATGTTTGGTGCCAATATTTTATTTGGAAATAAAGGTGCATTTTTTTCAGTTTTGCGTCCATCCCTAATTACAAGCCCATAGTTTATAAAGTAACAGTGTTATACCCTCTTGACATAAATATTTAAAAAGTTCAGTCCCTAAGGTAACTATTTATGTATTTTTTTTAATTGTATTTTTTACTTTTTCTTTTTTGTATTACAAAAAAAAAAAATTGGGGGATTGTGGGAGGTAATGAGTTAATTTTTAATGTATAATGTATTTGTATATGAAAAATGCTTTAGGGTATAGTTTTACTATTTGGCCACAAGATGGCCACAGTAAGTTTTTTTGTTTATGCGACCTGCAAGCGTACAGGAAGTACGCGTGAAGGAAGTTCAGGGAGGCTGTGAAACTTTTTTTTTCACAATGATCGCGCTGCTTCTCATAGAAGCAGCTGATCATTGCGGGGGGTTTAGATCAACGAATGGGAAAGGTTTTTCCCATTCATTGATCTCCGGGCAAGCGGGCGGCAGCGCGCACAAGCGCGGGGGCGCGCGGACGAGCGAGAGGGAGCATGGACAGCGGCGGGAGTGGCATCAGGTGCGGATTTCTCCGTTCCTTGGTGGTAACAGGGTAGAAAAAGGGACCGAGAAATCCATACCGCTGGGGGTAAAGTGGTTAAAGAAATGGCTCCCGGGCGGCTCCCGGCGACACTGGGCCCGAGTATCGGGCTCCTTCTTCCTGAAACGTCACGTCTGTCGTCACATTAAATCACGCATGCGCAGTACTGTCACGCCGGCCACCATGATGACGCGAGGCAGCCAGCGTGGTGACAACAGACGTGACGTTTCAGGAAGAAGAAGCCCGACACTCGGGCCCAGTGGGAGCCGCCGGGAGCCATTTCTGGCCAGGCCCTGGTAGAAGAGCCAGATGGACACTGTGGGACCTCCCAACCTACACTGGGCTGCAGAAAGCCCCAGGTGAGTACCGATTTCGTTTTTATTTTGAGCTTGGATTCCCTTTAACCTTACTCTGACTTGCTCCATTTAGAGCAGGGGAGTCAAACTCAAATACAAAGCTCTGGGACTAAGTCGCAAGCCGACCTCAATGTCTAGTAGCCAACTTCCTCCCTTATAAAGTTCCCTAGTGTCTAATTGCCCCCCCCATCCCTTATGTAGTTCCCTGATGTTTAGTGGTCCTCCCTCCCTCATCTATACAGTTTCTTGATGTTTAGTTGTCCTCTCTCCCCATACAGTTTTCTGGTGTCTAGTGGCCCCCTCTTTCCCCTATACAGTTTCCCAGTTGTCTATTTGTCCCTTTCCCTCTCTAATACAGTTCTCTGGTATCTAGTGCTGTCCCCCTCCTCATATGGCTTCCCTGGTGATCTGGAGCTTACCCTCCAATATAGCTTCTCTGGTGGTCTAAAGTGGGCCAAACATAATGCAAAGTGGGGAAACCACCTAAGGGCCAAATCTAATGGCTCTGAGGGCCAGATTTGGCCCACGGGCCGAAGTTTGACATGTATGATTTAGACGGTGCCTGTAAAACAAGAGAGGACAATCCTACACCAATCATAATTTAGCAAAATATTTCTGATTGGCTGTTGGACTTTCACCAGGGCCTAGGTCCATGGGATATGCAGGCGTGATCTGTTTTCAAAACATTTTGTTGTGGTATAAACACAGATGAATGTGACGTTAATTACTGTTGGCATTACATATTGGTACAACTCTCAAGACCACATTTTTCAAACAAGGGGCTTGATTCACGCGGTTGCGCTAGCGTTATATCGCACGTAACGTTTTTTGCGCGCAAATGCAAATTTTCGTGGCCGTTTTCACATGAAAACGCAAAATTTTTGTGCGAAAAAGGACGTGATTTTGCACGCAAATTCGCGTTTGTGTGCGAAAAACGTTACGTGCGTTATAGTGTGCGCAAAGCGCTAGCACGACCGTGATAAGTTTTCACTGCTTTGTGAATCAAGCCCGATAACTCTTAGCACTATGTACAAGCTTTCCAGAGGCGCCAATACAATAAAAGTCACTTAAACAAGCTTAAAACCGATGGGGCAGTGGGGGACCTATCCCATCCTTCCGGACAAAGCAAACAAAGGCAGGACTGTGGCATCAACGGTCACACAACAATTTATTTATACTCCACAGTAAAAAAAGGCAACGCGTTTCACGGGCTCAACCCCGCTTCATCAGGCCAATCAAAAAGGAGCATACAGCTTAACAGCATCAAAACCACATTGAGCGCCTCTTAGCACTATGTTTGGACGTAAGGTATCCATGATAGATTCTTGTATAATAGATGACAAATCATGTGTTTTAGATATTGTCTAGCTGTAGCATAGGCTCAGAATAAACAAAACAAAATCAAAATTGAAAAGAAAATCTGAAGGGCCTCAGGCAAATGCCCTCTAGTGTCTGAGGTTGGCTGCAATTTCTCATCCTCATTTGTAAAAACAATAATTTTTTTCCTTGGCTGCCTTCCCCGGAGAGTGAAAATCAATGTAAAACTTTCCCAGCGACAGCTGAACACTCTGCATTGCTGCATCCCTGCTGTAACATTACATTTATAGAATAACAACCATCGCATGAGCAGAAATGTGCCAGCTGGGATACAAAGTATCTGCTCCAGAAATGTAATTTCCTTATGTCATAAATCTGTATTTGGCTTTGTGTCTTGTCCCCAGAATTATGAGCCAGATGATAAGTTTAGCTTTTAATCTTTTTGTTTTTTTTTTTTATTCCTCTTTTTATTAATGCGTCTCAGAATGAGGATATTGCACATCTTTACTGCGATGACTATCTAAAAGGTACGTCCTTTTCTCAAAGTCTGACCTTATTTTTAATATTTCATCTGAACCAAATCAATTAGGGGGTTTCAAGGAGATTACAGAGCATCTTACGTGACAATATACGATGACGTAACCGAACCAGGCATTATTTGGTGATTGTGCTTTCACATTGTTCTGCTTCTTTTGTCCTCCTTTCGCGTTTTAAAGGGGCACTGTGGCGAAACATTGTAGAATGTAAAATATGTACAAACATAGACAAATCAGAGGCATGTTTCTTCCAGAGTAAAATGAGCCATACATTACTTTTCTCCTATGTTGCTGTCACTTACAGCAGGTAATAGAAATCTGACAGAAGTGACAGGTTTGGGACTAGTCCATCTCTTCATAGGGGATTATTTTATTCTTTATAAAGATATTCCCTAAAAAGCATGTAAACAATGATGCTGGACAGCTTTCCTGCTGGCTGTACAGTTTTTTGGCTGTTGAACAGAGCCACTGCCATTCACTAAGCGCTTTTGAAAATAAATCTTTGCGAATCCCCCCATGAAGAGATGAACTAGTACAGGTGTTCTCAAACTGGTTGCCGTGGCACCCTGGTGCGCCTTGAACACCTGCCAGGGGAGCCTTAGCGTTCATTCACATCCTTTGGGGGGTGTTGCTGAATTAGGGTCATAACAGCATTTCAGTAGTTATTTTTGCCGAGGGATGCCTTGAAAAAAAATTCAGAGCCATCAAGGGCGCCCTCATCCAAAAAACTTTGAGAACCACTGAACTAGTCCAAAACCTGTCGGTTCTGTCAAATTTCTACTACCTTTTGTAAGTGACAGCAACATAGGAGAAAAGTAATTTATGGCTCATTTTACTCTGGAAAAAACGTACTTCTTATTTGTTTATGTTTGCACATATTTTAAATTGTAACATTTTTCATCGCATTGCCCCTTTAAGGACACCTGAAGTGAGTGGGATATGGAGGCTGCCATATTTATTTCCTTTTAAGCAATAGCAGTTGCCTGGCAGTCCTGCTGATGTTTCATGCTTCAGTAATGTCTGAATCACACACCTTAAAGAAAACCTGAACTGAAAATTAAAAGTCAAAAAAGCATACACAAGTCATACTTACCTCCCATGTAGTCTACACCTCAATCTCTTTCTCCTCTCCCACATCCTGTTTGTCCACTGTGATCAAGGGAATTCTCCATCCTCTGTTTGAAAATGGCCATTACCCATAACAGCTTTCTGGTCAGCACACTGTTAAACTGTAACATCGTCCACTTGAGCCATAGGGAAACATGGACATTACCTGGTACATCAGTTGTCCACTCAGCTATAACTGACAGCAACTGATATATTTCAGTTCTGACAAAATGTTGTCAGAACTGGAAGGGATTATTGTCAGAAGAAAATGGTGAGCTTCTGAGAGGAACTGAGGGCAAGGTAACTATGTAATATTCATTTGAAGTTACCTCATGTGTTTACTTTAAATAATTTTACTTAGTACAGGTTCTCTTTAAAGTGACACTGAAGCGAAAAAAAACCTTATGATATAATTAATTGTATGTGTAGTACAGATATTTAATAGAACATTAGTAACAAAGAAAAGAGTCTCATATTTTTATTTTCAGTTACCGTATATAGCTTTTTTTTATATAACATTGCACCATTCTCTCATATTTGCAGTTACAAACACTGTGTTTTAATCTATGAAACAGAGCAGAGCTAATGACCCTTTGAACTCCCCTGCAGTAAATGCTTATCTGAAGCTGTTTTTCACTGATTCTTTGCTGTTTAAGCGCTTCAGAAAATAGCACTGTCTCTGACCCAAGTTGGGTCAGAGAGCTCAGAGAAGCTCTTTTGCATAGATAACTGAAGGGTTTTTTAACTCTTACTGTACTGGAAACAAGATGAGACTCTCTCCTTTGCTCCTAATGTTCTATTTCTTAGCTGTACTACACATACCATTCATTATCTCATAAGTTTATTTTCAGATTTCATTTAAAGGAAAACTGAATTGAGAGGGATATGGGGGATGCCATATATATTTACTTTAAAAATACCAGTTGCCTGGCAGCTCTGCTGGTCTATTTGGCTGCAGTAGTGTCTGAATAACGCCAGAAACAAGCATGCAGCTAATCTTGTCAGATCTGACAATGTCAGAAACAGCTGATCTGCTGCATGCTTGTTCAGGGTCTATGGCTAAAAATCAGAGACAGAGGATCAGCAAGATAGCCAGGCAATGGGTATTGCTTAGAAGGAAATAAATATGACAGCCTCCATATACTGTAGATACATAAGCAGTTCAGCATACTGTACAGTAAGGACACCCAGCAACACAAGTACAATATACGCACATACAATTGATGTTTGTTTGAAACATCTCCAGTAGTGGTATGTTTTCATTTGATAAAGCACTGCAGAAATGGGTAACAATAGAGGGAGGACCCTATGCTTGTGAGCTTACAATCTAAAGGGTGGTGCGGTGGACACACTGGATGAGGAAATGAGTCAATGAGCCTCAACATCTGGGTGTGACAAATTATAAGATTGTCTAAAGAGGTGTGTCTTGAAGGTTTCCAGGTTTGGAGCATGATGAGCAAGCTGTGGGAGAGAGTTCCAAATGAGAGCTGACACTTGAGAGAAGTCCTGGAGAGAATGAGAGGGGGTGACCAAGATAGAGGATAGGTGGGTTTCATGGGAGGAGCAAAGGAAATGGGATGGTATCTGAAGTTTACTAGTAATGTATGGAGGGGGCAGTTTATAGTGCAGTTTTGCATGATGGAATTAGGAACCTTTAGGTAGTTCGCTGCCAACAGAGGGATTGGCAGAGAGGGGCAGCATGAGATGAGCGGGAGGAGAGGTGGATGAAACGGGCAGCAGAGGTCAGTGGGGATTGAAGAGGTGCCAGTCTCTTAATTGGTTGGTCACAGAGTAAGGTGTAGCTGTAGTCAGAACAGGAAATTATTAGGGTGTAGATAAGCGTTTTAGCCTCTCGTGTAAGGAACTGATGGATTCAGGAAATATTTATGATGCACTGTATTAGTGTGAAGGAGCCCTAAGGCTTATTTTGTGGCACAACCAGTTAAAGGACACCTGAAGTGATAGGGATATGGAGGCTGCCATTTTTATTTCCTTTTAAGCAATACCAGTTGCCTGGCTGTCCTGCTGCTCCTCTGCCTCTAAAGGGGCCCATACACCTAACGATTTTCTCGCCGATATACGGCCGAGTCGATCACAGTGATCGAATCGGCTGTGAAATCGCCGCGCACACCGCTGACAGAACGATCGATTACCGTCCGAAATCGATAGTTCCCGACGATCCGTCCGTGCGGAAGATTTTTCTCGATCGCCGGCGGGTCGGGAGTGCGTCGATAGCGGCGTTCGAATGCCCGACGACTGACGCAATACAGCGGGTATACATTACCTGTTCTGGCCGGCGCGAGTCCCCTGGTCTCTGCTGTCTTCTCCGGTCTGGTCTGGTCTCCGGCATGCTTCACTTCTTCCTGCCCGGCAGGAAGTTTAAACAGTAAAGGGCTCTACTGTTTAAACTTCCTGCCGGGCAGAAAGAAGTGAAGCATGCCGGAGACCAGACCAGAGCGGAGAAGAAGACAGCAGAGACCTGGAGAGTCGCGCCGGCGGAGCAGGTAATGTATGCGCGGGGGAGCGGCGGCAGCACCACCACCACCACAGATTGTGAACGGTTTCAGGCTGAAATCGGTTCACAATCTGTTTGCAGTAAAGGTGGCCATACGATCCCTCTCTGATCAGATTCGATCAGAGAGGGATCTATCTGTTGGTCGAATTTGATGGCAAATCGACCAGTGTATGGCCACCTTAATACTTTCAGCCATAGACCCTGAACAAGCATGCAGCAGATCAGCTGTTTCTGACATTATTGTCAGATCTGACAAGATTAGCCACATGCTTGTTTCTTGTGTGATTCAGACACGACTGCAGCCAAATAGATCAACAGGGCTGTCAGGCAACTGGTATGGTTTAAAAGGAAATAAACAATCAGTATCTGGTGTAAACCCACACAAACATGGGCAGAGCTTACAAACTCCAGCTTACATGCTGCCCATGAGAGAAAGATGACAGAACAGTCAGTGCATTGTGGCTTTCTCCATACAGGGCTGTTTAACTGCTGGATCGGTGTAATGTTAAGGGCTCTGCCTCTGACACAGGAGACCTGGGTTCAAATCTCAGCTCTTCCAGTTCAGTGAGCCTGCTGCACCTACTCAGTGGGAGACCTTGGGCAATACTCCCTAACACTGCTACTGCCTATAGAGTGTGTCCTAGTGGTTGCCTCGCAGGGGCTTTGAGTCCGACAGAAGCTATACAAATACTGGAATTATGATGGAATTATTAACTAGCTATACTGACTCCACTGGACTATAGATCAATGACAGAAGGTGTTATGATCAGAAGAATCACTTACATTTTGTATTTTTTGGACTATAAGTCTCACTTTTTCTCCCCAAAAAGTGGGGAAAAAAGTCACTGCGTCTTATAGTCCAAATGCAGGGAGTTCCTGACTTGTGAACGGCTGCCAATACAAGGCTCCAACCTGCCGCAATGTCAGGGACTCCCTGTACTGTGCCCATGCAGAGGAGGA
Organism: Hyperolius riggenbachi; assembly: GCF_040937935.1. Classification (NCBI taxonomy): domain Eukaryota; kingdom Metazoa; phylum Chordata; class Amphibia; order Anura; family Hyperoliidae; genus Hyperolius; species Hyperolius riggenbachi. The sequence continues at coordinate 43,071,529 of NC_090651.1, read as the reverse complement.
CATGGGGCAGAGGGGGACACATAGGGGCATAGAGGAGGACACAGGAGGACACGAGGGGGGTAGAGCAGGACATAGGGAGACACATGAGGTGAAAATGGGGCATAATCCACAAGATGCCCCGTCACCATGGATGCAGCAGGTTTATCTATTTTTCCCCCTGGTTTTTGGCTTATAAACCTAGGTGCGTCTTATGGTGAGACGCATATTTTTATAGTCCGAAAAATACGGCACATCATTTGGCATTATACCTAAAGATTGCGCTAGGCCACATCTGTCATTTTAAAACAGCAGTATCCCCTAATGGCAGTGAACTTAAAGAGACTCTTTAACAAAAAAAATTCCCCTGGGGGTACTCACCTCGGTAGGGGGAAGCCTCCGGATCCTATCGAGGCTTCCCCGTCCACCTGTGTCCCACGGCGGTCTCGCTGCAGCCCATGGAACGCACAGCCGACAATTTGAACAGGCTGTGCAATAGTTACCCTTTCTGGCACCAGCAGGGCGCTGTTGCGGCTCTCTGCTCAAAAATAGACGGAAATAGCCGATCTCTGTTGGGTCCACTCTACAGCCTGTGCAGTCGAGCGGACCGACTGTGATTGGCTATTTCTGCCTATCTTCGAGCGGAGAGCCGATCCTGCGCCGGGAAGGTAAATATTTACATCCCCACTGTTTGGAGGGGCTTAGCGAGGCCACCATGGGACCGAGGAGGACGGAGGAAGCTTCGATATAATCCGGAGGCTCCCCCTATCGAGGTGAGTACCCCCCAGGGGAGCTTTTTTTTGTTACAGAGTTTCTTTAATAGGGTTGTCACTTTTGCTTTGGTGCTAATCAGGGCTAATTCTAGACCTTTTGCTGCCTAAAGCAAACCTGTGAGGATGTTTGACCCTCTCCCCCCCCCCCCCCCTCACCCCCAGCTGGACACTGATGGGTAAATAAATGGGTGTCTGAGGAGAGCGGAGGTGTAGGAGGGTGGGTGGGGCAACACACACACACTTCCTCAGACATACATGCACAGCAATAAACTGAAGCAGGGAAACCAGAGGGCAGAATGGCACATGAAGAGACTCACATCAGGCAAGCTCTGTGCCCATGAGTCAGGCAGAAGCAGCAGAGCAGAGGGGGAGACTGAAAAAGATCAGAGTGCAGAGCTGATGCTGCCCCCTACAGTCTGCTGCCCTGAATAATGTGGTTCAGTCCGCTTCATGGTAGAGCTGCCCCTGGTTCTAAACAACCCAGGACATCTTGGTGTTTCGGTGTCCATGCCTCCATAGGATGCTGTTTTGGTGGCACAAGGGAGACATGGTTATTACGTCCTGTCTGATCATTACATGTCCATAAGTGGATGTCTTTAGCGGCAGACTTGTGTTTATGGAACAGAAATGTGATGCATTCTGTGGTTTCTCATGGCTACCATGCTTTGCTAACTGCACTGTTTACAGATTTACAATATTTTTTTTTCTCTTTTGCAGTGGAATTGAAGAAATCAAAAGTCATATTCGTGCTAGGTGAGTGAAACGTTATCGAGCTTAGACATATAGCATCCGCCGGCCCGATCCAATTCACTTGTTCTGCTAAGTTTAAACGTTTACCTACATCTTATCAATAAATTGCCTTTTAAGCCACTAGCAAGCAAGAAAATGCTCTGAATAATTATGACAGTACTTTCTCACTTACCCATTATTTGTAGGGTAGTTTTTAGGCATAGGCAAGCTAGACAGTTGAAATTGCACCACCTGCTGGATGGGGCACCAAAGAACTATTCCAAGCACATTATTATTTTTGTACAAATCATACAGTACCGCTGGTTACATGATAGAAAATAACGTAATGTGCATTATAAAGTATCATTTGTGTACATAATGCAAGCTGTGCTATTTGCACATTGTACATTACTTAGTAGCTTTGTGCGCATGGATATTTTACTGTAGCTTGGTGAATCTACCCCCTTCTTAAGGTAGCCATACACTGGTCGATTTCCCATCAGATCCGACCAACAGATAGATCCCTCTCTGATCGAATCTGATCAGAGAGGGATTGTATGGCTGCCTTTACTGCAAACAGATTGTGAATCGATTTCAGCATGAAACCGATCCCAATCTGTGGAGCTGCTGCCGCCCGCCTGCATACATTACCTGTTCCGGCCGGCGCGAGTCCCCTGGTCTCCACTGTCTTCTTCTCCGCTCCGGGCTCCAGGGCTGCAACTTCACTGAACTTCCTGCTGTGGAAGTTTAAACAGTAGAGGGCGCTCTACTGTTTAAACTTCCTGCCAGGACAGGAAGTAGCCAGCCGGAACCTGGAACCCAGCGGAGAAGAGACAGCAGAGAGCGCGGGGACTCGCACCGGCTGGAGCAGGTAATGTATTGCTGCTAGCGTCGGTCGTCGGGCATTCGAAAGCCTCTATCAACGCACTCCCGACCCGTCGGCGATCGAGGGAAAAGTTTTGTGCATCAACCCCAAAGTCTCTATATAGACTATAACGTATAATTACATTACTTTCCATTTGAAATTTGGGTCACATGATCCTTGGCTGCTGCTTCCTGAAGAGAAAGCTTCAGCAATTCATGTGGGGCAGTTACACAGAGCAGAGATGGTTCAGTCCGGATTGCTATTGGACAGGGTTTTTTAGTAGGTACAGAATGGGAAGGCTTTCAATGTTTTCTTTGTAAGGAAAGCCCAAGGTGACCTCCCGTGTTTCCCCTAAAGTAAGAGATCCCCTGAGAATAAACTAGAGCAGAAATTCCTAGCATGCTTGAAATATAAGACATCCCCCGAATGTAAGCCCTAGCAGCAGCCCACATGACGCCAGCAAGTCACGCTCAATACAAAGCCTGGATACAGGAGAGCAGCAGTATAATGTGAGTTCTACAGTCCTGTATAAGTGTCAGGCAATTCGTGTTTTTGTTGGAGCCAGCCCCCTGATCTGTCGTGATAAGCATCACCAGCACTTCACCTCTTCCCCTCTTCCCAGGACACACAGCTTATCCTATCATAGCTCTGGGGAGCCTGACAGAGTTCTCTGCCTGCAAGAAATAGACTCTTTACCCACATGATCAGCAGAATCAGTTTCTTGTAAGTGAGAGCCAATATCTGCAAACCACAAGCTCTGTGCATGCTGCTTGTGTTTCAGCATGGCATGCAGTATATACATTTTTTATACAAAAACTACCAGTGTTTCCCCCAAAAATATGACATCCTCTGAAAATAAACCCTAGCACATCTTTTAGAGCAAAAATTAATATAAGCCAGCGTCTTGTTTTCTGGGAAACATGGTAACACATTTCTGGTGGCAAACCCTCGCTGGGTGGGACAAAAACCTCATTTACAGCTGCTGAGCCCATGCATGGGTTTCATATACAGGAAGTTTGAGGCGAAGGAGCACAACACCAACCGTTACTTTTCCATTTATTTTGAGTACAGGTTGAAAAGAGCTTTTTAAAAGCTAGGCTTGGTTTGCAGAAGGCTATTACACCTCCTACACAAAGCCTTTTTCAATATGAAAGCCTGGAGCATTGCGTTATTCTTTTGGATTTGTATGCCCAGTCCATTTCTTTCACATATGAAAACCAACAGGGCCGACGAGGTCACACAATCTCTGTTTATGAACGAGCTGTATTTCTCAAACCATCATTAGCAGAAGGATAGCGAAATGTAAAATTGCGGGCAAACGCGGGCGCGAGTTCCACGTGACCCTCTGTAAATTATATTTCATCCATTGGAGATGGCAGGCTTGTGTAGTAATTATTAGTATTGATCCCATCTACCTGTAATAACTCAGGCCTGACAATGCAGCCTTCTAATAAAAGGCTCTCCGAGCAGCTTTGTCGTAATTATTATGTTTTTTATTATTAAAACCTCATCTGAGCCGGTGCTAGCGGTAGCCATTTAGCACAAAGTGCTCTCACGGTATTCAGTATATATGGAATCTAAGGACTGAAAACATGGTGATAACTGACATCTATCATGTAGTCCACACAGGACCTGAGTTCATTTAGTTTATTTAATAACACTGGGCAATAATCTACAGCAAGTGGGGTTGCTGCTGGTGAACATCAGGTATGATATACAGACATACGAGGGGGGGGGGGGGGGGGGGGGCTGCACATATTTAACTAGAGGCAGTGCAAAAATACACTACGTGGTGTAAAAATAGAGGCCCGTCCAATAGTGATGATGTAGAGTGACATAACGCAGAGTTGCTATTATAAGGAATGTTTAGCTTAGGACAACATAGTTATCATGGAAGTTAATGTCAAAATAATTAAGACAAAAGATTTAAGTGACTTTGAAATGAGAGATGATCCTCTGTGCAAGAAGAGCTGGTGCTAGCATCTCTGAAATGAGGACTGTAACGATTGGTGTCAGCACGCAGAGAGAATCTGATTATTGGTGATCTGCAGTATCACCAAGAATACAGATATATACCTGATTATTGATGATCTGCAGAATCACCGATAATACAGATATATTGCTAACCTCTGGACACCTGAGGTGTGTGAGTGTTTGGTGTAACAGTAGAAATTGGACCACCGGGGTAGCAGGTGGTCCAATAAGTAGAGACAGACTCTACTGCAGTCAAGGACTCCAGGAGAAGGAGACCCTGACTGGTTTAGCAGCAGTGCCCCCTCTGAGAAGCAGAGGGCCCCTGCAGGGAGGCTGAGCACCCAAGGGGTGGGTGACAGCCAGATAGGGCGGGCAGGCCGGGTCGGCAACACACTGACAGATAAAGTACAAAAACGGTAAGCTGATTCGGTATCCAAGGCAAGCAGTGTTTGGCAACGGAATATCAGAAGTGCAAGGTACCGAATCAGAGATCAGAGGAGTGGTCAGGAAAGCAATACGTCATAACAGATATCAAACAATGCCTAGTCTGGGTGTGAGGTCCGTGGTCTCTACACCCTGGAACTAGTCTGAAGTATAACAGGATGATAACACAAGTTCCCTAGTCTTGGGTGTGAGGTCCGTGGTCTCTACACCCTGGAATTGGTCTAATGAATAACACAGATGATACACAGTATTCCTAGTCTAGGGTGTGAGGTCCGTGGTCTCTACACCCTGGAACTGGTCTAAGGAATAACACAGATGATACACTGTATTCCTAGTCTGGGGTGTGAGGTCCGTGGTCTCTACACCCTGGAACTGGTCTAATGAATAATACAGATAATACACAGTAAACTGGCTAAGTGTGGATTCCCAGGTCCTCCTGGTTCCACCACACTGAAAGATCTGACTAAGGTCTGAGTGCTAACACATAGGTATTCGCAACGCCAGACAACCAGCAACTGAACAGCAAGAGATATATATAGTGAAGCGCTCTCCAGCGCCACCCAGCTCCCATCAACCAATCAACCACTGAGCTGGGATCAGCTGACCGCCTCGCTCAGCTGACTCTTCTCCTATTGGTACAAAGAGCCTGCCTTGCGGCGCGCGCGCGTAGCTCTCCATCTGTGAGCACTACTGGGTCCAGCCAAACCAGACGCATGTTGCTGCGGGGAAACCGCCACTCTGTGCGCGGACACCGCCGCCTCACTGTCAGAAGGCGCTGCTGTTTCTCCGCAATCCGTCACAAGGACTCTTTTAGGATTTTCTCGCCAAACAAACATCTCGGGTGTTTAGAGAGTGGCCGTTGAGAAAAACAACTGCAAGCGATAAGGACTATTCTGGCTGAAGAAAAGCTGGGAAAGGAGAGATGTGAAATACGAGTAGCACACCTATTCCGTGGAAAAAGAAGGCCAACAGGACAAATGACAGTTGAATTAAATGCAGGTGCATCACAAATCATATCCCAACACACAACAAGATGGTCTTTGCAAAGGATGGGCTTCAACAGCAGGAAACCATCAAGAGTGCCTTTGGTATCAAAGAAAAATAAGAAAAGACGCCTGTCGTGGGCCCTTACCGCCATTTCTGATCGTTCTCAGATTGGTTTGAGGAACATCAATCAGAGTTCCATGGCCAGCTCAATACCCTGCCCACAATCCTATTGAAATTTTGTGGGATGAAGTCGAAAGATCACTTCAAAACTTGGAAACGCCACCATCCAATCTGACAAACTTAGAGCTGCCATTATGTCAGCATGGGCCAACATTCCTCAGCAACGGTATTGGCATCTTGTTGAGTCCATGCCAAGAAGAATATCGGCTGTGATCAGAGCTAAAGGTGGACGAACTCGTTATTAGAGGGTGTCTCTAATTTTTTTGGCAACTCTGTGAATTTGTACATGAGTGCAGAAAAGAAAAGATATGAGATTCAGTAGTTAGAGACTCTGTACTCAAAAAACAGCCCTCTGAGGGATACTTACCTGAGGAGGGGGAAGCCTCAGGGTCCCAATGTCCCCTGTAGCTGCGGAGAATCCAGCACTGTCTCCCATGAAACCTCCCCCGACAAGCTATGATATATTTACCTCTCAGAGATCCTGCACAGGTGCACTAGCGGCTCTTCGTTCGGGCAAGGTGAAAATAGCCGAACCGATCGTATCTGCTCTACTGCACAGGCGCAAAGGTACGGTGACCATACGTCCCGCTTTACCCGGGACGCGTCCCGCCTTCGGGGGGCGCTGTCCCAGGCTGCATGAGGTCCCGGGAAACGTCCCGCTTTCAGCAGCGGGACGTCCCGGCCTCGGGACTCTGGTCACCGTACATGAACTAGCCGCAGCGTCTCATAGACGCTGTGCTAGTTCATTCCCCGCAGCCCCGCTCCAGCAGCCTGCAGGCACAGGCAGAGCGGGGCTACGGGAAGATGGCGTCCGGAGGCGGAGCCCTGTACTGGAGACTATTTGTGTCTCCAGTAAAGGACTCCGCCTCCGGACGCCATCTTGCCGTAGCCCCGCTCTGCCTGTGAGAGGAGAGCGGGAGATTGAAGGAGGATCGTCCGGGGGAGCTGCACACACACCAGAGGCCGGCTGTGTGAGGGGACTTCTGTCAGGTGAGTACATGCTTTTTTTTTTTCCAGGTGAAATGTGCCCCCATTGCGTTTTTGTGCTGACATGTTTGCCCCCATTGCGTTTTTGTGCTGACATGTTTGGCCCATTGCGTTTTTGTGCTGACATATTTGCCCCCCATTGCGTTTAATTTGTGCTGACATGTTTGCCCCCATTGCGTTTTTGTGCTGACATGTTTGCCCCCATTGCGTTTTTGTGCTGACATGTTTGCCCCCATTGCGTTTAATTTGTGCTGACATGTTTGCCCCCATCGCGTTTAATTTGTTCTGACATGTTTGCCCCCATTTTATTATTATTATTATTATTTAGTATTTATATAGCGCCGACATATTACGCAGCGCTGTACAGTGTATATATATATCTTGTCACTAACTGTCCCTCAAAGGAGCTCACAATCTAATCCCTACCATTGCCATATGTCTATATTATGTAGTGTAAGTACTGTAGTCTAGGGCCAATTTTTTAGAGTAGCCAATTAACTTATCTGTATGTTTTTGGAATGTGGGAGGAAACCGGAGTGCCCGGAGGAAACCCACGCAGACACGGAGAGAACATACAAACTCTTTGCAGATAGTGCCCTGGCTGGGATTCGAACCAGAGACTCAGCGCTGCAAGGCGAGAGAGCTAACCACTACGCCACCGTGCTGCCCCCATTGCGTTTTTGTGCTGACATGTTTGCCCCCATTGCGTTTTTGTGCTGACATGTTTGCCCCCATTGCGTTTTTGTGCTGACATGTTTGCCCCCATTGCGTTTTTGTGCTGACATGTTTGCCCCCATTGCGTTTAATTTGTGCTGACATGTTTGCCCCCATTGCGTTTTTGTGCTGACATGTTTGCCCCCATTGCGTTTTTGTGCTGACATGTTTGCCCCCATTGCGTTTTTGTGCTGACATGTTTCCCCCATTGCGTTTGTGTGCACATTTTCTTTAAGAACTTTAATACTGGAAAACGTGCTATTTGGGTATACCTTTATGCAAATCATAGGGCTGGTGCACACCCGAGCGATTCTGAAGCGTTTTTAAAACGCTTGCAGGGCGAAAACCGCTTGGCTAATGAAAGTGAATGGGATGGTGCACACCAGAGAGGTTTGTTTTTTCCACAAACGCAAACTCGGGGGCTGCAGCATTTTTTTAGATTTCTGAGGCGTTTCTGCCTCAATGTTAAAGTATAGGAAAGTGAAAAACAGCTCTGAAAAACGTTTTTCCAGGCGTTTTTGTTACAGAAGCTGTTCAGTAACAGCTTTACTGTAACAATATTTGTATCTGCTACACAAAAACGCTCCAAAAACTGCTAGGCATGTTTAGAAAACGTCTCTAAACATGCCTAGAATCGCTCAGAAATCTGCTTCAAAAACCCAGGATTTTCAAGGGGGGGGGGGGGGGGGGGGGATTCCTGAAAGGTCTCCCTCAGCCACGCACAATACAGTTTAATAATATGGTAGGCCATCATGCTTGATATACATAACGCAATTTCCTGTCCGTCCAACCGACAACAGGATCGATCAGGAGTAGTTTGGATACAGATAATAATGAGGACAGCTGACATTGGTTATGAAGGGGAAAGCGAAGCATTCACACAGCAGGGCACAGGGCTGTGCTCATACCTGACTCTAAGTTCCACAGAGCTGCTCCATGCACTGTACACACACTGCTGCTCTATCCAAAGTCAACCATAGCTGGGAAAGATAGGGGGCAATGCTGTGAGCTGCAGGATATTCTGTTGTCTCAACTTGTGCCTGTCTCCAGACACTGCACTGGCACTGCACTGGTCTGAGGGGTGATTCTTGGCAGCTGTAATTCCCCCCCTCCTGTGTTTGCCTATGAAACCTCTAGCGTTTTGCGGATCTGCTAGCGGTTTTGGTGTGCACTGGGCCTTAGGCTGGGACTACACTTGTCCATGCAATGCATTTAAATACGTGCCTTATTCCACTGCAGCTGATTATTTCCAATGAAAGAAACACACAAGATGTGTAATATTTTGGAATAAAAAGTATTCTACTGTGAACCATCCCATTGATTAACATTGGTTGTCAGCTGCCTGTAATGTGATTTTGCAAGCAATTTAGAGAACTTTCCTTCCGTTTTTTTTCATGTGTGTTTTCCAGACACTATTCAAGTTTGTATGCATTTTTTTGTTCACCTTTTTACCGCAGATAGTAAAAGTGAATGGAAAATTGCACATTTATGCTGCAAGAAGTAAGTTTTTTTTTCATGCATGCGATTAGTGAGAAGTGCAATTTTTCCATTGACATTCATCAGATGTGCAGCAAATGTGTTTTCACACATTCGCAAAAACGTACTCAAATTTTAATGAGTGTGAAGCCCACCTAAGGCATACTGGTAATTCGCAGTGCAAAATGCATTCAGAATCGGTAAGCCCGTAGCAATTTTGCAATGCGATTTTCAGAGGGATATTTGAAGAACGACTGCTCTTGCCCAGTACACCGGACAACGAGGAGTTGATTGACAGCGGCGCTCGCGCAGGTGTAGTGGAGGACGACATTGCAAGATGGGCCTATGCACCGGCGGGGACGCCGGGCCGGCGGCTGAGAGTGGATCTGCGGCGTGGGACATGGCGGCTGCAAGGAGCTGAAGGAAGTTTTAAATGTGCAGGGAGCAGAACATTTTTTCTCTCCGCACCCTTAGTTGTCAGTCTTTCAGGACAGGGAAAAGAAACTTCTCTCCCCACGGGGCCCCCTGTGGCTTCTGGCCCCCTTGTGGCTGTATCCCTTGCAGGGTCTATTGCTATGGTTGCACATCCACCTTAGATAAAGCTTGGCGTAAGCCACGCGAAACGGCCGTCAGGCCGTGCACCCTCTGGCACCCCACCGCCGCTGTTCTCCACCTCCACCCAGACGTCACCAAAGATGCCATTGGTATGACTCTCAAATTGCTATATGACTTTTTGTATGACTGTCAGATACTGCCAATGCCTTGATCATGCATTTTTGTGTCACTTTTTGCACAATAAATACTATAGTGCCAGACTGTTTTTCCAAGTCTCACAGTTCATGAAGATAACTTTGCTTTTTCAGTCTTGAGCACATAGTTGTCTGGGTGCAGCAACATCTTGTTTGTTATCAGCTCTTGCTCCGAGTGCCTGCCAGCTCTCCCACATCTATTGCTATGCCCCTGGCAGGATTTATACTTTTGTGTCCCTAGGCCAGGTATGTTCCCCTTTCTTCTACAGCAGCCCCCTTCCCATTCCATGTGCAGCCCCCTCTTCCGTGTTTAACATCCACAAACAGCCTTTTTCCCTTTGTGGCCTTTCCAGAAAATCCGGCCCTGGCTACCACTCATTGTCAAATCTGATGTTTGGCTATACTAGCTGAACTAAGCCACCCAAATGACCTTACTGGCGCTGCCATACTCGCAAATTCCACAGCTGCCTACAGTGCGCACAGATTACCTGGTTCAATCAGTTCCCAAATTCGATTCGTCTTCAGGTACTCTTTAAACATTGTGAAAATTAGAAGGTAGAAGTTTTTTTTTTTTTAATCCTATTGAGGCACGGAACCAACTAGGAATCGCTGCAGCACTTGCTGCATTGCTATGTGCAGATATTACTAGTGTTTCTTTTTCTCAAATAAAACTTTATTGTTCTTACCAGGTGTTTGACTTCTGTCCGTAGCCCCACCCACTAAAGGAAGAGGTCATATGTACTTCTCTGTAACCAATCAGAGAAACGCCTGTGACTTCTTCTTTCGGGGGTGGGGCTACAGACGGAAACAGGAAATCCAGACACCTGGTGATTATCATAAAGTTCATTCAAATCGTAATCGCTTGTCCCCCCCCCCCCCCCCCCCCCCCTCCCACACACCAAACCATTGCAAAATCAATTTGAAAAGAGATTTTGCAGCACTTATATACTTTAGCATACAGCTCTAATGCGGTCGAAATGCTACATGTTCTAGTGGGTTCTCCACCACACACTTTCATGGCAAACGGTGGTGTAGTGATTAGCGCTCTCACCTTGCAAACGCTGGGTCCCTGGTTCAAATCCAGCCAGGTCAATATCTGCAAGGAGTTTGTATGTTGTGTCTGTGTGGGTTTCCTCTGGGCACTCTGGTTTCCTCCCACATCCCAAAAAACATACAGATAAGTTACTTGGCTTCCCCCTAAAATTGGCCCTAGACTATGATACATGCAGTACATGATACATACATAGACATATGGCTATGGTAGGGATAAAATTGTGAGCCCCTCTGAGGGACAGTTAGTGACAAGACAATGTACTCTGTACAGCGCTGCGGAAGATGTCGGCGCTATATAAATACTTATATAAATAAAAACATTTTTGGGAATTGTTGGTGATCCCAAAACGCTGACAAAATCGCCCTAGCGGGTTCCAGCCCTTTCTTGTGCGCTAAGCAGGGCACATACATTTCCGTGAAGCTGAATTTCATAATTCCTTGAATCCAGCGGTGAGCCCAGTTTACTAATTATGTGCCATTGTCACTGACAGTTTCAGTTCATTCTCCGCAGTGGGAGTCGCAGAGGATGCAGAATAAGAAACAACTAATAAAAATATCATCTGATTAATATTTCATGGCCAGAAACCCCGAGAGGGGCAGAGATTTGTGCTACACTTGTTTAAAGGTTCAGTAATTTAATGTTGTGATGTGCTGGGGATGAGCCACTATGAAATATTCATCTGTGGGTGTAGGTTAGGCTGAGTGCGTCTGCTTCTGCTGGGAATACAGTACTGGCATAATAAATACAGCGTTTCCTGGGGACGATCAGGCTGAACGTTTTGGGCTAAACAGGGGGAGCCTCCGAACAGAGATCACTGTGGATTTAGTGGGGGAGCGTGACCTGGAAGGATCCCACTACGGAATCATTAAAGGGATTATGTCGTGATATGTGGGGATTTCCTTAGAGAGCCTTGTTGGCGGCCTGGTGACGGCTGATATCAGCTCAGGGTTACCAGTATTGAGTGCAGTTTCATTGAAAAACAACTTAAGATGTTTGTATGGTGCCCAAGACTTAAAGAGAACCTGAAGTGAGATTGATATGGAGGCTGCCATATTTATTTCCTTGTGAACAATGCCAGTTGCCTGGCAGCCCTGTTCATCATCTGGCATACGTAGCGTCTAAGTCAAAACCCCGGAACAAGCATGTGGCTAATCCAGTAAAAACCTGATCTGCTGCATGCTTGTTCAGGGTCTATGGCTAAAAGAATTAGAGACACAGGACTGGCAGGCAACTGGTATTGAATATGGCAGCCTCCAAATCCCTCTCACCTCGGGTTCCCTTTAACCTTACTCCTGCTGGTTGCAAGTGAAAACTCCCACATTCACCCCTTCTTTACAGAAGATGTAGCTACCATAGTTATTAGTGTGTCTTTAGGATCAGAAACATTTTATTCACCAAGCACTATCTAATGGTGTAGATCGAGTGATGCATGACCAACTGAAGTGAGAAAAATACAGAGGGTGCCATATTTATTAACAATACCAGTTGCCTGGCAGCCCTGTTGATCTATTTGGCTTCAGTAGTGGCTAAAATACACCAAAGACAAGCATGCAGCTAATCTTGTCAGATCTGACAATGTCAGAAACACCTGATCTGCTGCATGCTTGTTCAGGGTCTTTGGCTAAAAGTATTAGAGGCAGAGGATCAGCAAGATAGCCAGGCAACTGGTATTGCTTAAAAGGAAGAAGCATGTCAGTCTCCATATTCCTCTCAGTTCGGTTGTCCTTTATGGCTTGTTGTTCACACCTAGGGTGTTTTCGCAATTTTTTCAGCGAGCGCTTGTGCAATGATTCCTTATGGGACAGTTCATATCAGCGTGTTGCGTCTGCTTTCTGCTGACCAAAGCCCTGCTTGTACCATTTTCGGGGCAATTTTGCTACACTGGAAGGTATAAGAAAAGCGCAAAACGATCAAAAATCAATGTATGCGGCGATTGCGTTTGCGCTTTTAAGAATAAATACACTGTATTTATACTTTTCCAGGTCAGAGTTATCTTCCTGACTTGCATCAGGAAGTGAAAAAAAAGAAATCACTTTGAAAAAGCGCTTTACACAAAATCGTAGCTGCAGGCAAGAGCTGGGAGAGGGAAAAAAATTGCTCACAAAATGTGGCCATCAGCGATTTCGATTTTAGATGTGAACAAAGCCTAAAGGTACACCTGTAACCATAAAAACTGCCCCTATGGGGTACTTACCTAGGGTGGGTGAGGTCTCAGAATCCTAACAAGGCTTCCTCTGTTCTCTGTACAGTGTTCTTCCCAGAATTTTTTTCAAGCCGGGTGGCATGAAAAAGTAGCTGGGTGGGGTGAGATGAGAGAAATCAGGGCCGGTGCCTCTCTACATAACTCTGCTTACAGCATAGGAGGAGGTGAGCCGATGACAGCCGGGTGCCCACCAAAACTAGCCGGGTGGAGCAACCGGCTAAAAGAGCCTGGGAAGAACACTGCTGTAGCTTCGGGATCCAGTGCTGGCTCCCCTGGAAATTCCCCCCAACAAGCTCTGCACAGCAGTATTTACCTGCAGGGATCCAGCGCAGTAATGATTTTCCAATGGTCTCTAGCGGAAATAGCCGAGCGCAGTCGATTCCGCTATGCTGCACAGATACATGTCGCCTGGGCAGTAGAGGGGACCCAATCAGGCTCAGCTAATTTCTGCCTGAGCCTGAATGGAAAGTCGCTACTGCGCTTGGGCTTGATCCCTGAAGGTAAGGCCTCGTTCACATCTGGTGCGTCCAAAAACATGTAAAAGCACATAATAAAGACCGCATGCGTCGGTGCGAGTTTTAGTGCGCGTTTCTGTGTGTTGTGGTGCAAGCAAGTTTGTTTGTTATAGCAGCAGCAGTTGTCAATAAAGATTTGTTTTCATATGAAAATGTGTTATTTTTTTCAATTATAGGTAAAAAGACGCGCGCGCTTTTTATGCGCTAAAAAGCACACCCATTCACTTGCAGTGATGTGCGCTTTAAAGCTCAACGCACTGAAATGCATGCAACACTATGTTTTTGTAACGCTGCTCACCGCAGCACATAGATGTGAACCAGGCACAAGTTAATGAAAATACAATGTAGCTTGCTTAACGCACAGCGCAATGCGCTCTGAAAAGCGCTCAGAAGCATCCCTAGTGTGAACGAGGCGTAAATATTTACCTCCTCGGTGTTCAGGAGCTTCAAGCTCTGCAATGAAGGGACAGAGGAGGACGGGGGTAGCCTAGGGATGCTCATTCGGATTCCGCGGAAATGCAATTTCTGAAATACCGATCGGAAATTGCATTTCCGCATCAGAATGCGGAAATCGGTAATGCAAGTGCCGTAGGCGGATCGCGGAAATTCCACCCGACT